>NC_072803.1:9393939-9696969 GCF_028583425.1 Eublepharis macularius
ATTTCTCAGTTGCCTTGGCAGGGTTTAGCTTGCTTCCGACACAGCATGTTGCAGCACCTGAGAGGAGCCAAGCCTGGGTCATTGTTTCTTCTATGCCGGAAGAATTTAACAATGTAATCTTGTGCAGTCTAAGTCCATTCATGTACGTGGGTATAAACTGGAAGGACTGCCAAGCAGTGAAATTGTGCCAGAAGAGGCAGTGATCTCCTACTAAACAAACAGCCACTTTTAACTAGCTATACATTTTGGCACTACTGAAAAAGCAAAGCAAACTTTACAAAGCATGCTGTAAATTAACCTTATATTAAACTTGCTGTAAGTGTAATGAGGAACATTTGTGTGTATTTGATGATATAAGTTCTTGCCAGAAAACATGCTACAGTAAAGCCAGATAGTTGGTAAGGTGTCATAGTATTTTATCTTGCTATGGATATTTCTAGAATTTGGCTTATGGGTTGACTTCAGTCTTCCATACTCTTTCCTATGGTCCACCAGTGTGCTTTGATTTACTAAGCAAAACTGCATACTAAGCATGTTTTAATCAGTTAAGGCATATTAATTGCGTTAAGTAATACTGAATACACACTGTTACATATTAACATAAAAAGTGCTTTGCTGGATGACGTAATTATAGCTAGTCCAGCATTTTGTGCAAACATCCCAGCAACTAAGCAGCACTCAGAAATCGGTAGGTGATGCACCAATGGACCATGAGCTACTTTTTTGTTGATCTCTGCTTTCATGACACAGATATACCGTCATGTGTCAGCAATGCCCTTCCACCCTCTACATTGGGCAAACTTTGACAAAGAATTAATGGACATAAATCTGACATAAGAAACAACAACATTCAAAAACCTGTGGGGGAATATTTTAACCTTCCAGACCTAAAAGTAGCAGTTATATGCATAGGAAGTTCAAAGGGGGATTAGAAAGAGAGACTGCTGAATTGCAACTGATAACGAAACTCAAGACAATGCATCCACCTGGATTGAATCAAGATCTAGACTTTCTGTCTCATTACCAATGCTGATTCCTCCATACCCACTACCCCTCTGCATACCCCACCCTATCCAGTCATGCTTGCTATTGTCATTCACCGGCTATTGTCATTTGGCTTCTGAAATCACTCCACTCTCTAAGATATAAGGACAGATGGATTCGCATTCTAACGGTATCTGAAAAGTGAACTGTGACTCACAAAAGCTCATACCCTACCAAAATTTTTGTTAGTCTTATAGGTGCTACTGGTCTTATAGGTGCTACTGGTCTTGGTTGTTAGTTTATTAACTAAACAGTGACTTTCAAACTAACTACACTGAGCTTCAGCTGATTAGTACTTTCCTATACTAAGGAAGTTTGATAATTTTAAACTGTTGGAATTGTGAACCCATGAGGTAGGATTCCAAGGAATGGGGGAAGGCTAAAAATCCTAGGAAGGCTTCCTCAAAATAATATGAATCAAAATTTGCCAATGTGCAGCAGTGATCAGACTTTATACTTTGAGTGTGTATGTCATATTCTAGACTACGATGAACTTTAGTTTTCCTTGGGCTTGCTCGGGCTTGTCCCAAGTACACCCCACAATAGATCTAAGAACTTCCTGTCAGCACCATGTTGATAAATGACCTTTTTGATAAAAAAAAGGAAAGCCTGATGTTGGAGAATCTGGCTCCGTTTCTTCTTGTCCCTGGAATGGTGATCGGAAATAATTGGAAGTGGTGCTGGAAGTAATCTGAAGTGACAGGCCCTGGGCTCTGAGGCTTTTGCGGGCTCTGAGGCTTTTGCCTGAAGTCTAACTACCCCCTCCCCAAGAAAAAACTCTAAATTTAAACAATGAAGTCAGAAAATGATTTGCCTTAAAGGCTGAAACCCTATTAAAAAAAAAAAAAGAACTGGGGGGAACAAAGGAATGGGAAGGAAAGAGTATTTGGCTGCAATTTCTGCTTGACATTGAAGTATCTCTGGTATAACTGAGCTGTTCTTTTGTGTCCTTTCCTTGTGCTCCTTTGCATCCCTGCTCTATATTAGACATTTCCATAGCTTTTAATACTTCACCAAGGCTCTTTTTAAAAATGGTCTCAGCAGAGTGAGCCGAACAAAGCAGCCAGAGCATGTCTCATAAATATGCACATAGTGGAAAAGTGCCGCTTTCCTCTTCTGATGCTTGTCCTAAGGAACAGCCAGGAAAGAGAACCAAGGATGTCATTGCTTAATTTATGTTTTATATGGAGGTGCTGTTGGGATTAGGGGTGCCATGCATACATGCTTATGTTGTACTTATAATAATATATTATGCCTGCTCCATGGAGGATGTGAGAACACGCTAACAGTTTACATTGAGTTTAAGAATGATGAAGAGGAAATAGTTTAGAAATAAAATCAAGAACTCTTCTTAGTTTAGAAGGAGTAATTTATGATAATAAGCAAAGAGAACTCTTTGTATATCTAACGCACTTTCTAATCAATGGAGCATTTTCACTGGATTTACAGAAGTGGGAAATGCAAGAAACCGACAAGAGTAACTTGCTGAAACTTGAAGCTGCCACAGAATGTGAGATTCTTTTGTGTGCTTCACCACTTCTTCAGTGAACCAAAATGTACTTCGTTTTGGGCTCTATCAGATATGACTGTTAACATTGCCTTCTTGTGTTTACAGCCTAGAACCCACTACTTAAATTGGATGTACATGTGACTGTCTTCCAAAACTGGGGTATCATTCTCTATCTGTGGGGATAAATTCAGCTTAGACTAGGGTGTCATATTTTGTTAGACTTATTTTTTCTCCATCTAAAATACATAACCATCCCACTGCCATGAGAAAAATAAGCGCCAGAATAACTGTACATAATCTAATCAACACTTTTTTGTGTTATGTCATATGTAAGAAAGACGCACTACCTTTGCTTAGCGGCTTCATTGAGGACAAAGACATTTTGTGCTGACTACTGCCCACAGCAGTTTTGATTCCTTGTCCACAAGTCTTCCATATAAAATTTGATCTTATCTAACCTTACTTAGTTTTACAAGATTGAATAAAACTTCAGTCCTGCAGTCAACTGGCTGCAAGCATGTACTGCAGGCTGTAGAGCAAACCCTAATTTATCAGCAGTGTAAGCAATGGGACATAGAAGAAAATATGAGCAAATAAAATAAGCTTTTTTTTTCCTCTTAGGAGTTTCTGGCTTCATATATACATTACAAGTTTCATAGAATAATAGAAATGGGCAAAATGCAATTCTGTGTGTGTGCCTGAAATTCTGTACAAAGGTTTCAACTTCTGTAATCTGAATGTGTGTTGGAGCATTCATGATATTTATTCTACATATCAGAATCAACAGAAAATATCATTGTACTGACTTTAGAAACTGGTTTGAAAATTTCCTCTAGGAAGTGGGTTAAAAATACAAGTAGTAGTAATAATATGAAACCAGTATTGTAGATCAGCTTTTAGTTAGGCTAATATACCTGATATTTCTGAGCCCATTAAACATCAAGATCCACTCAATAAGGCTTTTAAAAAATCAAAGTAAAAATATTTTATCTAAGGCTGCACAAACAGAAGTATTTTAACCCTGGAATCTTCTGCAAATTATTCTATCATATTACCCAAAGGGCCACCTAAATGGTTTGCTAAAGGGTGATATAGAAATCCAATTTACAGACTGAATGCAATTTTCCACCTGAGTAAATATGGTTTACAGCCCATTCCTAAAACCATTCACTGAAATCTAAGTCCCACTGAGTGCAGTTCTTCTTAAAATGCAGATCTTCTGTGGAGCTCCGAAGCTGGGTTGGGTGGCAGAGTCCATTTAAACTTTACTCTCATTGCTTTTACCAACTTTGGCAATCCTGGCAGTAAAATTATGAAATTTCCTTTGCTGTGGGATCTGTAGAACTGCCTCTATGGTGCCATACTAGAGCAATAAAAATGTCTGTAGCTTTTTATTTCTCTCTAGGGTATTTTTTCCAGTTTTCTGCCCACTGTCTCAGGATTGCTCCTCGTTCTTGTGCGGTGACACTGGGACTGCTGCCAGGGTCCAATGTATGTAAATAAGGTCTCAGGGATGAGGTTACTTAAATGCCCTGCTATTCCTTATTAATCCTCTTAATGATTGCATAGCTCAACTCCACATCACTAAATCCCCACTGATCACATAAGGTGCTGCTGAGCATTTGCATCCAATAATTATTCTAGTCACTTTAGTAGTATCAGAAGATCCCTTTCAGAAGTGCCCTTAAGGAAGCGGCTGTACCCTTTCTACGTCAGCTACGAGTAGGCCCACTGATATCACTGAAACTGTCTGGAAGTACAATTGCCTTTTTCACCGACTATCCCATCACTGGATATTGGGACCCTTATATTCTACGGAGGTGTAAATCCCTAGGAGGTGTGTCCTAAATTTTAACTTTTACAGGCTTGTATCAGCTGCTCTTCTCAGCCAAATCTGAGTCCTGTCACAGGGTCACAGAAGGCTTCAGACTTAGCAGAGTGGTAGAATTCAAGCCTCCATTTTAGATTAATTTATACTGCCCATCTACTCTGAGGAGTGCCCAAAGCAGTTTGTGATAAGAATATACTTCCTGGTATTCGATGTTACAGGGGACAAAAGGAAAATTGCCAATAAATTCTCTTCCAGTTGCATTTCAAGATCAGTTGCACAACCCATATGTCTAGAAACATTATTGGTTTTCTCCTTTGCCCAACCAAACATGGCAAGTGGAAAACCTTTCATGGTGACCAGTTCCAGAGAGGTACTCATGTTGATAAGCTGTTGGAAGCAGAAGTCTTGTGGCACCTTCAAGACTAACTAATTTTTATTCCAGCCAAAGTTTGCAACAGGTAGAGCACACTTTATCAGATGCATGTGAGAAATGTGTCTGATGATGTGTGTGCTAGTCCAAGAAGGCTCATGCTAGAATAAACATTGTTTTAGTCTTCCAGGTGTAGCAAGACTCCTGTTTGGGAAACCTGTGTTTTTAGTCACATTGTTTCACCAAGCATTACTATATGTGTCATCAGAATGTCTACAGTTCAACAAACATCAGTGGTTCAGAAATACATGCGTGACATACTGCAGTTTTTAATGCTACCCAGCTTTTGCATTTCCAGACTCTGCTCACATTTGTCTGGTTGCAATATATCATTGTAATGCCCACCATGCCCTCGTCCCTTTTTTGAATATGGCTTATATGTTATAGATGTAGTCCTAGATGTGTGTGGTAGTTGTACCATAGAAAGTTAAGAGCTATGGGATGTGTGAGGTATTGGGCCCTGAACTTAAATGTGTGAACATGGTGTGCCTGTCTCTGTAAAGACATATAAATCTGGTTTCAGCATATTGCAGATTGAGTCCTTAGTGAATGGGCCTCTTTTTATATTAGGAGATGGTTACTCTTCTCAGATCATGGTGGATTTTTTTCAATGTTGCAATGACACACTTTCAGTGCATATCACCTTTTCTGTCCATACTCTACGTTTGCATTGTAACAGGTACGGAAATAGAGTTTTGCCATGTTGGGAGTGATTTTGCAGTGTATACTACTACCATGGATCTCAGAATGATGGGAGATGTGAAAGGTGTGAAAACCCACCCTCTTCCTTGGGACTTGATGGCTAGTCTAAGAGAAGCAGTAATTAAAACTTTTCTTGGAGACATATATGGGACAGCTAGTAAGGTGTCCATCCACACTGGCTCCCAGTTTGCTTCCAGGCCTAATTCAAGGTTCAGGTATTGATCTTTAAAGCCCCATACGGCTTGGGGCCAGCATACTCAAAGGACCACCTATTCCCATACGAACCTTCCTGACCGCTCTCAGGGGCCCTGCTTTGGGTGCTCCTGCCATCTGAGGTTAGATGGATGGCAACCCGAGAAAAGGCCTTCTTCATCATGGCACTGAAACTTTGGAACTCCCTCCTCAGGTGGATCCGTCTGCCTGCCTCTTTCATAGTCTTCCACCAGTGGCTGGAGACTTTTTTGTTTGGCATTCACAGTCTGTCTTTCAGAAGCATTACCACAACTTTGCATGCCATCGTTCTCCGTCCTTCCAGCCTCCTTATTCCCTATAGCGGCTTTCTGATCTGCTTTCTTCTTGTCCCTTAGCTTTCTTCCCTAAGAGGGTCAGGAGGCTTTGTCACTGTATCTACTTCCAGGTCTCCTGGGGTGGTGAGGAGGGATCAAGATGTGACAGCCCTCATGCGGCCCTGATGCAAGATTTTTTCACAGAGCTTCCTGCTTGTCAGTCCAATGTGTAAGTGGAAATTGAAAGAGAAGCTTGGTTTCCATATTGCAGTATCCCTTGAGAAGTGATGAAAGATGCTGCGTCTAACACCACAAGGCAGATCAGCCTTCCTCTCATTTTACTCACGTCTTCCTTTCTTAATCATTTCCTCTGGGTTTTTTTTTTAAAACCTCCTTCTTTTTATGGTGCTGTTATATGGGACATATTTGTGCTAACTTTTTTTGTCTGTTTCAAAAAGATGGCACAGCAAGCAGCTGCTTTGTTTACTGCCATCCATGGTAAACAGTTACCAGTTTTTGTATGGTATATGCAGCTGTCACTTAGAAGATGTTTATTGCAATGAGTATTTTATGAATAGTATCTTAGTACAATGACTACTCCATACTTTATTGTTTTCCCTGGTTGCTCTCTCTTTCTCTTTCTCTCTCTGGCTTCTTAGGGCTACCTTACCCATTGGGCCATTAAGTCCAATGAAACATTTTGAGGTTCCGCTGGCTTCAATTCTCGAGGGGCTGCTGTATTAATCTGCTGCTACTGAAACAGCAAGGATCGTCTAGGCATCTTAAAGCCTTTATGAGCCGGAGTGGAGGACAACACTTTGTGCATCTGAAGAAGTGATCTGTAACTCCTGAGTGCTTAGTTCACAGCAAATTTATTAAGTCTTTAAGATGCCATAAGCCTTTTAATGTTGATGTCAATGCTAGAGATTTCACTGCATGATTATCTTCTATTCTGTTGAAATCAGTGGGGCTTTAAATGCTGAACTTTGGCTTAATTTTGCAATATATGTTTCAATTGTGCCCCAATGATGTGTTCAGTGGAAAATGTGAGTGAGACAACAACAAGGTAGAACTACACTTGCTTGGAAGCTGTGATGAATTGTATCTCCCTTTTGTTGATTTGGTTGCAAACCTTGTTTGCCTCTAATGTGTAAAATAGCCATTACTCCCCTTTATTGTCTCCCTCCTCCTTCCTTGTCTTCCATTCTCCTTTCCTCTTTGATCACTCAGACCGTTGTCTCCCCCAGCCCCTTTTCTGTTTTCTCTTTTTTGTTCTTTTTCTTTCTCATTTTCTCTGTCTTCGCTTACTCCTTCCACCCCCCTCTGTCACTCTCTCCCGCACCTCCCTCCCTCTTGTACTTTAACACATCTGTTTCTAATTTGGGCTGTCTACGGTGTCAATTGGAAACAATGGATTCTTTTAAAATATCAAAATAAATTCCAGCACCAAACTATACACCCCTCCCACACACACACACCAAACACTGTCGATCGGCCACCATCCTGTAACAATTATCCTTTTGTTCACATTTATTTGAGAAACACAAACTCATCTAAGGTTTTCTATGATAAAAATAACTACATCTATAAGTGAAAAGCCCTGTAAGCATAATACATTATTTCTTCAAAATTTTTATTAAAACTCTTTGGTACCTTATAGTGTAAAAATCCCTACACTTTAAGTAGGATTAATTCTAATAAGGTGGGCGGGAGGGGTTGGAGAAGTGAGTTTTAACTTTTTGCTTGCTCCTGTTGACTGTGAAAATAAAAAAAATGAAAACTAAACGAAAGCAGACCATCTCCATGCTCAACAGACTTTGATGCCAGTAATTTTTAAAAGTAACTTCCCCCCTCCCAGGGCCCCTCCCTTGTTGCATACTGTTAAGTTTGTAACTTCAGTTTTGTTAGTGAATTAATTTATAAAAGCTTTCCAACTTACCTAGAAGCAGGATAGAAAGTGCAGACATTCCGTCTCTGTGAGAGAGACTTTTCTTCCCTTTTTTACTTCTTTCCGCTTGGGAATGGCAAGCAGACCTGCTCAAAATTCAAAGTAACGCCTCTGGAATGTGCTCCATGTAATTGCATCCATGTGCCAGAAAAATAACCAACTTTACTCTTTCTTCTCTCCTGCTATTCATCCCCTGTCCAGTTTCCATGCAGATAGGAGAGGAGCCGTTTCTCTCTGTCCACTGATTCAGAGCTTGTCAGCATCTGGAAGAGGAAAGGCAGAGGCAGTGCAGCTGAGAGGCACATCTATGGCTGCACAAAGTAATTTTGCATGTCTGGAAAGAAAAGGAGAAAAGAGGGAGAGGGGGAGAAATACACACTGTAGGATTTTAACCACATGGCTGACTCCCAGAACTGCCCCTCCCAGCCATCAACTAGGATTAGCCGTCAAGGCTGGTCATGTGGGTGAGCTGTGCTTACTCCTGGTAATACTGAAGCCTTACCTTCTATGGAAAAGCAAGTGGCTTTTGCTTGTATCAAAATGGTTAATATGGAAAGTGATATTCATTGTGCAGTTAAAGAACAGCTATAGATTCTCTTTGAAAGAATGCTTACCTTTGACAGACAAATTATTATGAGTGTGTATGTGTGTGTCTACGTTTTTGTGTTTGTGTATACACACATATATATGTATACACAGACACATATACACACATCTGTATGCAGACAAGCCAAAAGATATCGCTGGGAATTTGGATGTGGCAGGATCAGTTCATTTCCCCTCATTAAGGCTGTGTGCCGGAGTTATCTCCATTGGTTAATCCTGGTCAAAGGGGAGAGTGGTGGGTGCAGAAAATAGCAGATTGTTGGCTTGGGTGTGATACCCAAAATCTGGGCATCTCTTGGGGCTATGGCTAGATTCTGTCCCCAGGCCATTGTGAGTAAACTGAACAGCAGCCTTGCTCAGTGGGTCTTTTTAAGTGGATGGCAACAACAGCAACAACAACAACACCTTCTTGCCAAGAAAAAGAAATGAGTGAGCCAGAGCTAATATAATTGGAAGGTTAGGTACCACAGGATGAGTTTCAGATTGGCATTTTTCCATGTGGGTAGGATACTTCACTGGAGATATGGTCAGATTACTTTGAAAACAGCACTCTAAAAAGGTACAGGAAGGAGATCAGTCTGACAGTGTCAAAACAAAACAAGTTTATTTCCAAATAAATAAAAATTTTATTGTCCCTTTTAGTATATGGCTGGCTGGTTATAGACAGAGCTATTACCTGATTGTGCAGTCTTCTTGCCCACAATGAAGTGTAGATACTGCACCTGCTGACAGTACCTAGGTCAGGTTGGTAGCTCCTTCGAAGCTCAGTCAATATTTGGCAAGGTGAACTAGATCATCCCACATTCAGCCAAATCCTACAATATCATTTATATGAAAGTGAAGCAGCTATTACCAGATGTGCTTAGGACAACACAAGTAAACTTCTTTGTCCTTTGGAACATGACTGAAGTCCAGGCTTGGATGGAGGGGAATGAACATTGCAGCTCAGAAGTCTCTCATTGAAATTAAAAAAAAATCATAGATGAACATGAAATAATGCTAGATAGTTTGAGGAGAACCAGGGTTACAGGCAAGCAGTCAAGCAATATTCTAGAACATTTCAGCACAAAATTCCACACTGTCCATCAATACCAGTACACTATTCTGGTACCAGTCTATTGTTTACCCCCACAGAGCAGTGCATACCTCAGAGAAAGTAAGCAGAGGAGAGAAAGGAAGATGGGTTGTGTAGGAATATTACCTATCCTTTTCTGTGTTAGGTAATTGTCTTGGGTGGACTAGTTCCATTGATCCAAGGAGGGAATGAGGCTAGGTCAGAATCTTAAGGAACACCAGTGGTAAGCAAGCTCATGTTCAGAGTGGTGCATGCAAGATGCCAGTTACAGGATCGTCTGTGTGCTGGCCGCATGCTGCCAGTATGCAGTTTAGTATTGGGAAGGGGGCTCTATTACAGAGGTTGAGTGTAGTAGCAAAGGTTGACTTGGCAAGTTTGCCAAGAGGAGAGAGAAAGTCTGAGGAAGTTACAATTAGCACTACAGTGGATCAGGGGGCTAGCCAGCAGGATTGCTCTACCGCTATTCTGTTTGCCTGCAACATCTTTTGGGGCAAGATGCTTTAATATTATTATACAACAGTGAAAGGATATACAACAGCTGCCACAGATAAATTGAAGATGCCATTGGAAAGACACTGGGTGTCTTGCCAGTGGTTAAAAACTAAGGAAGATGGTGGTCAGAGCAGACACATAATCTGGAGCTCTGCGGTTTTATCTCTATCTCTATTTTATTATTTCCTGGCCTTAACTAAGCTATTCCAGGCGCATATTTTGGCTGCATGATATTGGGGGTAACCTGCATAGCTGGTTGGACAGCTGTGTGTCCAACCAGCTACATTGGGAAAAAAACCCTTCCATAGGCATAGCCATAGACTCATTATGCCCACTCTCATTTCTGGAGGCCTACCTAATCAAACATAGAATCCTAGATATCAAACAACAAAAGTTATTTAGACAAGCTAATACATCTTGTTCCCCTCTAAGTTTTGAGATTCCCCTCAAGGCAGGTGGCTTGGCTACCTATTTATCTGCTTTACGGGCACCACATCTCTTGCAAGATTCAACACTATGCCATTAGCAATCCTATATGGTAGATATAATAAGATCCCATAGAGTTTGCTCCTGCAATCATAGCAGTATCAAGATAGTTCCACACATCCTGCTTTATTGCCATCTATATGGAGATTTGCGCCTCAAGTATTTAAACTCAGAATTAGTTCATATGAGGGACCTTCCAGATTCCCTAAAGCTCCATCACCTTTTGAATGACTCCTTGCCCCAAATCACCGAGAGGGTAGCAATGTTTTTTATATGGCTATAAAATTGCATCAGGAAAGTTTTCAGAACTAGTCCATGTTTTATGTTTCTGTACCTTGCTTGGTATTTACTGTGCCGACTAATGCCAATAAAGGTTGACTGACTGACTGTGGTTAAGAAGATTGAGTATAGAGTCACCTGGATGATGGCTGAATGGTATTTTATGAAAGCTATTGATAGGATAAGTGCATCCTATCTTATAAAAGAATTCCTGGCAATGCAGTGACATCACTTCCAGTTGTGCCAGAAATGACATCATTATACCAGGAGGCTGCTGCCCCCTATTCCCCTATGAGTGGCAGCAGGAAGGGCCAGCAGGGTATAGGAGGTCTCCTACCATAGTGGCAACCTGGCAACCCTTGGCGGCATAAACTTTCATGAGCTTTGTCAGATATGTGAGATGTTGTTTCAGTGGGCAGAGATGTATATACACAAGGGTACAAACAGATTAAAGGGGAGGGATAGATATTTAAAAAGATGTCAGAAGACCTAGCATTCCAAGATATACGTTACATTTCAGAATCAGAATAATGTTTATTGCATGCCATCACAATTAAGCAAATAAAGGACATAAGTAAACCATGAGCAATAAACAATCAAATTATAATGTTAAAAACTCATAAAAGTAAATTAAAACACATTAGCGCCTTTGTGCTAATATACAGGTGAAGGTGTCTCAGCCATTAAGCACAGCTTAAGCCCAGATTTTCTTAGCTGCCAGACAGAGCACAGACAAAAACAAGATCTCATTAAAGGAGTGAGCCTTCAGAAAGGATGTGGGACCACTCCCAACTGTTGATCACTAGACAAAGGAAGATCATCAATAGTGTTCATAAATTTATAAAAAGGGACAATTAGTTTCTGGGGTGAGCTAGCTAGGAAACACAGGATTCCTAATAGACTAGTGGCTTATAAATTCCACACAGATATTTATCCTCTGCAAAGATGGTGCGGACGAAACAATCACACAAGGCTCTCAGCAATTAAAGTATAGTTCCCAGGAAGTAAATCAGAGGTCATTTGTAGAGGCCTAAGTTGTAACTGAATCTCTGTTGCAGCTATTCAAGTGTGCTGTCTGATTGTCAATGCAGAGGGTGAGACATTTGTCATGCATCTGAGCATTTTGGACAATGCAGTTTTTTACATTTGTGTAGCAAAACTTACTGAAGCAAGAACCTCTTTTGAGACCCATATGAAAATACCTATAAGCATTGGGGGAACAAAGGGTCTGGGAGAATTGTTTGGGAGAAATCACATATGTAGGCTTTTAATGTAGGCTCCAGAACTTCACTCACCCTAGTAAATAGACTGTAAAGGAAGGGGACAGTCAACATTTTGCTGTTTTGGAAGGAATTGCTGCTATGTCACACGCACAGAGAGACCAAGAGTGCCATACCTTCCTGCATCTCCTTGTACACAAAACAGCAAAGTGAGGTCACTCAGTGATGGTGAGAATTCCTTTTTGGCAGAGGCCAGTTTGGAGCCACTGACTTCTGTTCGTGTGGTGTGACTCTGATATATGTGCTTGCAGCTCAGTGGCTCCTTGTGTTGCCAAGGAAGGGAATGGGGTGTGTGTGTGTTAAAGTTTGGTTAAGGGGATGGAAAGGTTGAAGATTACCGATTTATAGAGGTGGAGTAGCATAATAGCACAGCTGCTAGAGACGCAAGTAAATTCAGTAGCAAAAAAGGTCTTCTCCCAACTTAGACTAACATGGAAGATGGCCCCCTACCTTGACATGGCTGCTCTGGCCAGCTGGATTCATGTCACGGTAATATCTCTGTGGTAACCCCCAACTTGTGGAATGGCCTGCCTGAGAAAGACAGGAAAGCTCAAACAGGAGGGATCTCTACTCAGATTATAGGGCTGTGTCATTAGAAACATAGAGCTGGAAGGGACATCAAGGGTTATCTAGTCCAGCCCGCTGCACAGCACAGGAAATTCACAGATATCCCCTCCTCGCCTCCTTCAGTGACCCCTGCTCTATGCCCAGAGGAAGGCAAAAAACCTCCAGGATCCCTGGCCAATCTGGTCTGGAAGAAAATTCCTTCCTGACCCCAAAGTGGTGATGGGCATTATCCTGTGCATATAAGAAAGGTCCACGAGAGCCGAGCACTGGCTCATCCCTTCATGCACTCAATCTCTTGATCTATGTGCATTCATATTAAGTCAGAGAATCATCAGAGCTGTTAGATGACCATCTAGCCTCTTCTTAAATACCTCAAGGGAAAGAAAACTCGCCACTTCCCGAAGAAGCCTGTTCCACTAAGGAACCACTCTGACTGTCAGGAAGTTTTTCCTAACGTTTAGCCAAAAACTCTTTTGCTTAAATTTTAACTCATTGTTTCTGGTCCAACCCACTGGGGTAACAGAAAACAACTCTGCTCCACCCTCTCTGTGACAGCCCTTCAAATACTCGAAGAGGGCTATTGTATCACCTCATAGTTGCCTCCTCTACAGGCTAAACATACCGAGCTCCTTCAGCCTTTCCTCATAAGACTTGGTCTCCAAGTCCAGACCCCTCACCAACTTTGTTGCCCTCCTTCGGATGCATTCCAGGTTGTCAACATCCTTCTTAAACTGTGGTGCCCAAAACTGTACACAGTACTCCAAATGAGGTCTTACCAAATAGCTCAAAGAGACAGGGACAGGGAGGGGATTGTAAGTTAAGTTTTCAAATTTGCGGCTACCGTACCCTATTGTATGTGTTTTCATTGAATGTCCCAACTGTTGATCACATCATATTTTTGTTTTGAATGTCCTAGCTATTGATTATATTGTATTCACTTGCAGCATGTAATCTGCCTTGTAACTCAGTGAGAAAGGCGGACTACTACTACGACGACGACGACGACTACTAATGATATAACAACAATTTGGTTGCATTCTTGACTAGCTAAGAGACACAGCTTCAGCCATGAACTCAGTTGGTGGTCATGCGAAAGCTGCTTTTTCTCAAATCAGTCCCCCCCCCCACCAACTGCGGTATGCTAGGTAGGCAACCATTGTACAGACTTGCATATGGCTTCTTTCCTGCACTGAAGTGCTATATAAATTATGTTGTTATTTATTAGTCCTGTTCAGAGGCATACAGTTGACAAAATGGCTCTAGTTTCTTTCAAAAGCAGCCCCAAGTAAACTGGATGGGGCAGGATCTCGATTTACAACTAAATAAGTTGAAAACACTTGGCACAGAGATAGATACATATACTTGGTAACTGACACTTGAGCACCATTTAACAGTAACAGTGGAAGCATTCCTCAGCTGAATTTCTCACCTCATCAAGTTCACCAAGCTTCTGTGTATATCAATTAAGAATATTATCTGTGCAATTATCAGTTTTCCCCAGAGAAGCTGCGGAAAAGCTTCATATTGGAGAAGTAGTTGATTAAAGGCACTTCGTCATTAGAAGGCAAATTTAGCTATTGCTGAAAGAGGGTACTGTCTGTCTCTTTTGTGCCATGAATAAGAACTTGGATTGTTTCAGAACTTCTATTCCCGGTTGGATGAACAGGATGCAGGTTCCTAAGCAGTGCTGCAGGGACACTGCTAATTTTTCAGGGTAGGACACAAATCAATAGAGAAAAGTGCATTTCATCCCTTCCCCCTCTCTCCCAGATTCAAGAAGCACTGAGCTTGTCACTCCACATTATCACTCTGACAGACGATGTCCCAGGCTGTGACATAAATGCTACCTAAAATGCTTCATCATTTTAATAGAATCAGTGCAGCAAGAAAGAAGACAGAGAAGTGTCATTCCCCTGCACTTATGCCCAAGTGTCCACTGAAAACTACTGACCTTAGAAAAACGTAAGAGGGAAGGAAAATTTACTGCACGTGCATTTCTCATTGTTGGTTCTGTATTTTTCTGCAGATCTCCATTGCACTGTATTATATGCCGCCTAAGGCAAATACTAGATAGAAATTAGCAATGTGCAAAGGAATAAGAAAAGGATGGAAGGTACCAGGGCTGATGGCTGTGGATGCAGTGCCAAAATACCACTTTCCTTCTGAGAGCTTCTTCAGCTGAATTTTTAGCCATTACTAGATGAAGGACTGAAATGGATGGCCAAAGTCAAAAGAGAAATACCAGACTGAAATTCGTATTTCTCAGAAGCAGGTGTTCGGATGGTGGGTTTTTTCCAGGGTGACTTTAGCAAAACTCGTGCTATATTGGGTGTCTCTATGTCTGTGGAAATCAAACATTTGCATATCTTATTATGCATATGTTCACTTTATTCTGGACCAGCTTTTGTCAAACGAGCTGGCTATTCCCATGCTGGGTCAGTGTTAGGCAGTACTGTGTGATATCTGAAAGTACGCTGACCCACTTTATCTCCCATAGCTATAAAGGTGTATTTTGGAAGGCTCGTGACATAAAGTAGAGAACAATGGAAAATAAAACTGAGGTTAGGGTGTCTAGAATTGCCAGCTTCCACCTTCTGCAGGGCTCCTATACTTTTACATGCAGTATCTCCCACAACGTGCAGGGGAAAATCGATCCCATTCGGAGAGATTCAGTTAATGAGAAGCTTGAGAGAACAAGTTAGCACACCTTTGCATTGCCACATCTTCATCAAATAATATCAAGGTTGGAATCAGTTTGTTTAGGTTCATAGATGGTTTTGAACAGGTTACTTTCTATTTTTTGCTCATCCCATGGTGTTGGCAGCAAGACCTTGAGACAAATCAGATGGCATGATTGCCATGCCTGGCCTGTCTGCTGATAAATCTAAGATCCCATCTCTTGTTACCTGTTTTTTTTTTTAAAGCCCCATGTGCTGAAAGGCGTTCTAAACTACAAATAGATCTCAGCGGTAGATACCTTTATCAGTTTCTTGTCCTTTGAATTCAGAAGTCCTAGACTTCTAAATGTCTTTTCAATACTGAACTCATAGATTGCAGCAATATTCAGAAACATTTCCGGCTAGCAAAGGTACATGCAGAATTCAACACTTACAAACAACTAGAGATCCACAACTCCATGCAGATAGCTTAGCATGTCTGATGGAGTGCAAATGCTTTGGTTAGCAAGCACGGTTTTTGTTTTAAGCGTACAAGGATTTTTGTCCCCTAGCCCTGAGTCAAAATGAAATAATTTAGATCCCCCTCCCTCTTTTCCGCAGAAAGTAAGAAAAAAACATCTTATTCATAGATGCTTTGCAGTGAACTGGAAATACCTCTGGCAGTGGCATTGAAGTTGTTCAGAAATAGCCATCTAGGGATAGATGGCTCTGAATCCCAAGCTAGTGTATGGACTTTCTCATACTTTTCATTTATTCAAGTGCGGTTGGGGAGAAAAGCCATTTTTTATGTGGAAACAGTCAGGCTGCATTACTTCCACTTCCCTGCAGCTCATCTACTACTCTCTAATGGTGCCACCAGTTTGTTAGCAGTCGTGGGCGTTTCATGCTTTCGCTCATCAGAAGTATGGTGTCTCATGTGACCCCTTAAAAGGAAGAGGAGAAACTTTAATACTGAGCTGATAGCTGAAAGAGACAACAAGACGGTTTGTGCTGCTCAATTTGAGATTAAAACATTGCCAATTAATGATTAACTCGTTAATTCTAAAAGTTGGTGTTCAGGGAAATTTGTTAATTATAGCTTTTTTATTTTTCAGCAAGTGTTTTTGGGGTAGAGAAAACAAGGTATTGGTGTACTGTGTGACTCCTTGATGGCCATCAGAGAATATGCTTCAGATAGGAGGCCAGGATTTTCCTGGAAAGTTTTCTTATCTGAAACCCATTGCAAAATTCAGAGGGTCCTGAATCCTGACCCTGAAACTGCATATTCAGTAAAGTCTGGGATTCATTGGCCTTTTGGAACTGGGTCTTTAGGGTAAACAAATGTATGTTTATTGCTTGATAAACCAGAAAGACCCCCAGTCTTGTCCTCATTTGGATTAGCTTCATTTGGCATTTGTTGTGGCCAGTAACACACAGCTCCCTGTAGTAGTGGAAATACATGATGTACTTCCAGGCTCAGTTCTTGCACAGAGCATGTCCCAGGAGTAAAACAGGCAATAAATCCAAAGAGTTATCAGAGGTGGCCTTGGAAGGTAAGCTATATAGTTATGCACTGATCCAGTGCCTGGCAGAGAGAGACATATTCATGAGGAAATAAAAGCTAAAACTAAATCCAGATAAGACTGAGGCTATGCTGATTAGTAAAGCTGAGGACATAAGAATATCGAAGGTGCCCTGGTGGATCAGGAAGCGGTCTATCTGGGACAGCATCTTCTTTCACACAATGGCCATCCAGTTGCCTCAGAAGGCTAACAAACAGGGCATAGATGGAGTGAACTTGTCATTAGAAGACTTGTTTAAGAGTTGTTTAAAGAACAACTGAATGCGGTAGCCATAGTACATTTTTTGTCTGGATTAGGCATGGAAAATAGTGCCTGTATTGACCCAGTTGACTTGGCCATGCTGATTCATGCTCCAGTAACTCTGAAGCTTGACTACTGTAATGCAGTAGGCCTACTCAGCCTATGAGAATTCATAGGGCTATAAGCTACTGCTTCCCAGCAACTGAGCACAATTTTGGGCTTAGTGCTCTGGGGTATTCTGGAAACTGAGTTACCGTGGACTGCAGCAGCTCAATGCACTCCTGCTCTTCAAAAGAGGAGGAAACTGACTCCATCCTCTGCCCTGAGGAGATTCCATTTTTACATGGGCCAGGGTGTGTGGGAGCTCACCTCCAGTCCATACATGAGACGTGCAGACTTCCTGGGAATACGCTATCAGATCCCACCCCCCCAGTGGTCCCTGGATCCCAGAGTAGAGCACAGCCAGGTGCAGTTGCCAGCATCTCTACTGAAAGGATCTTAAGCAAATTGGGAAGATGCAAGTGTGAAGCACTGTGCTGGATGGACCAAAGGCCTCATTTGGTATAAGATGTCCTTATATACTGTGGAAAACTGAGACTCACAGACATAATCTTGCTCAAAAGGAAGAGTAGCAGAAATCTGGGCACAGAAATTGGCCTAGAAACTGCTGATCAAATATAGGTTCTTTGCATGGGATGAGTTGGTTAGAACCTCTCAAAAATAGCTCAGACAAGGAAAAGGCTGGGAAAGAGTCATTTTTTTGGCAACAAGACTGATATTCCATACTAATGTGTCACTACTACACAAGGCAATTCTTGGTGTATGCATTGACCAAACTAAATACTTGTAACTCTCCACTGTTGCACGTACTCCTCCCTTCTCCAGTAGTTGAATTTGCACACTCTGGTGCTTCCCAGATCATTTCATTAGGTGTCCAGTGTAGCAGAAGGAAAGCACATACGAAGTCATTTGGCAAATTTCTTGTTTTCCACTGTTACACTGAGCATAAAATCTCTTGTGGTGTGTGTGTGTTTATGAACTCTTTACAATAGCATGGAAATGGATGCTGGGCAGAAAGAGTTTGAGAAACAGGAGCTCTGACGCCTCTTAACTGTGGTGAGCAAGAGTCCCCCTACTGAACAGCTTCAGCCACCTGTTTGAGAAGCAGAGTGCCTGGATTCTGTCGCTGCAAAAAAAAACCCTGAAGTTCAGAGCTGACAACACTAGTCCTCTCATCAGCACTGCATTTTTGGTGGTATGTGCACAGAAAGAATACAGGAAAAAAGAACATTGCAAAAATGTCTTGAGGGTCATCAACTAAAATACACCATGGCAAAAATCCAACAGTTAGGTGCACTTAAGCCTATTTATTTTAGGTAAACTTACATCTCTGTGTGTGGCCCTGATATATTTTGGTTAATAAGCACGGAAATACTTTCAGAATATTCTTTGTTTCTTTGAGGATTTCCAGAACCTGATCATCTTCTGGAAATAATGTGAGAGCTGGCATTATAGTGGCAAGAATTAAGCAAGTTCAGAAAAATATTTTCGGTTTGACCTTTTAATTTATTTTATAGTTCATTTCTCTGCTTGTTAGAAACCCAGTCTGGAGCTCTCATAGCTTGCCAGTGAGCATAGTCTGTACACATTGACTCTTTTTCGTTAGATGCAGCCAACTTGAGGATTATGTCCTGTCCTGTGCGACACGTTTCAAATCATTCCATCCAAAGTTATGCCTTAAAGGTGCGGCAAGATGTGCAATTACAAGATCTGTCCTTTCTCCTCTTATTTAAATGTCAGCCTGGCTGTTGATGTTATGGTGGTTTGGTCTTCAAGGCCCAGAGAAATTTTGCATGAGTTGCTTTTCAGAGCCGAAACCTTTCCTAACAGTCCCAATTGCTCAAACTTAATTGCTCAAATCCAAGGGCCCTGGAAGACTGTGGCAAATGGATGGAATTGCTTCGGGCCTCGTTCGAGGGAAAGGTGGTATAAATATGTAATAAATTAATAAATGTAGGGGAATGAAATATCAATAGAAGAGACTTAAGGTTCCATTTACACTCTCACATTAAGAAATTTATTCTTCTGCTTATTTTTGTACCAGCTGTGCAAGAACACAGTAAAGACAAAAGATTGGGATTCTAAATCATGCCAACAGGACCAGCACAGGAGTATTAGAGTTTGTCCAGCAGTGTCTGAGCCCCCGTTTTTAAAGCTGCCACATCTTTCTAAGGATTGTGGTTACAATCTAATCTCTTTAGAGAGATCATTCCTGGTTGACTTGGTACACATAGATAAGTCTGCATGTTTGGAGAAAGTAGGATGGAGTCAAATTTGCACCCATGTTGGGAGACATGTTATTTTCACCTTCTGTATTCCCTTTTCCTTGTAAAGTATAAAGCAGTTTAGAGACTAATCTGATTCACTATGGAAGTGTGGTGATGTTGGTGTCAGAAGTTGGAAAGGCGGTAGCTGAAAGAGATCGCCTTTCTCAACTTGGAAAAATGTTAAGAACATGTTTTAGAAGGTAGAAATAAAAAAAACATTTTAGTTCATCTCTTGATGCCCAGCAGCATTATTAATCCCTTATCCCATATCTGACACTTCTTGTGTGTTTTCATGTGAAGAGAACAGACATGACTAAAAATTTCAGCCCTTGTGCATTAACATAACATGGCCCAGATAGATGTGGCTTAGCAATCTAGCTGTCCACCAGCAACCTTCATCTCCCTAGACTCTCATTGCACAAGACTCGGATCTGGGCAATTTAGGGTTAGCCTGTACTGACACAGTAAGTCATACTGTAACCCCAGGGGAAATCAACTCCCTGTCTGATGAAATTAACATTAGCAGCCTAATTCCCTCTCTTTGCAGGATGATTGATGAAATGAAGCGCTCTGGTGTTTTAAAAGGTTGCACTTGGCCTTCAGCTAATTGTAGCTATGAAAAGCATTATAGGCCCCAGAGAATGAGGGGTGGGGGAGGAGTGCTAGGGAATTCCTTTAAATATCTACACCCATTAAGTCCTTTGGGGGTGAAGATGAAACGTATATTAGCTTCTTGGCAGCAAATGAACCAGAGCAGCTCGTGAAAAGTCTTCAGCATTTTGAACAGAGTGTGTGTGAAAGAGAGATGGAAAGATATTTGGCTGGGGTAAAACAGATCTTTCTTTAGAACTAGTAGGCACTTGTTGAAATTAATAGGCAAGAGATTTAAAATGAATGAAAGAAAATGCTTTCCCCTCATGTAACAGTAATCTGTCTTCCAATAGATGTGGATATGCCTTGTGCTAATAGTGTGAAAGAGAGAAAAAATTAGACAGGATGCTAAGGAGATGATGTGAAGCTGCCCTGTAGAGAGCCAGAAAATAGGTCCATCTAGTCTGGTATTGTCTAGTTTGACGCACAGTGTATCTCAGAAGGTAGTGCTGGGAAAGAAGTGCTCTGTGAGTCCACAGAATAGGAGCCATCAAAACCTCTTAAAGCATCTGGCTCTTCTTTACCCTGTGGGAACATTTATTTACTGACTTCATTTATAAAATAGGGGCCTTCATCTTTGTTCTTCTGTGCCTCCACACATGGGGACTGCGCAGGCGCAGGCCAGCCGCCGGAGAATTTTCTAGAGCTTCCATGGCTCCGAAGGGGCCGTTTGTCGCACGCCTCAGCGACCGTCTTCCCGCCCAAACGGTCACGTGATCCTCCAGCGACCAACGGCCCCTTCCCTCAGTTCTCTTCTTGCCGCCGCTTGGAGAGAACGTTTGAGCTTCACGCTCTGTGCTTGTGCTTTGTGCTTTTCTGACTGATTAATCTTGGCTTTTGGACTTCGGACTTCGGACCTCGACTATTCTATCGGATCTCCCTCTGGACTTTGACGAAATACTCGGTAATTTGACTCGGACTGTTTGTGACCCTTCTTTTGCGTGCCCCTGAAGATGGCCTCAACGGCTCTCTTCAAGCATTGTCTCCAATGCCACACCAAGATGGCCAAAACCGATGGCCATGAGCTGTGCCTCTTTTGTTTGGGGGAGACCCACAACGTGTCGGCCTGCAAGATCTGCCAGGGCTTCACCAACAAGGCCCGGCAGGATCGGAGGGCCCGACTGAATTCGTCACTGTGGCAGTCGGTCATGTCCAAGGGGACCCCGTTACCTAAGGCCGGCCCTAGCCCCTCTGCCGAAAGGCGCTCAAGAGCTGGCTCTGTGGCCTCCGCGAGGTCGGGGTCGAAACCGCGTCCCCCGAGTGCCTCGGCGTCGAGAGCGGCCTCCCCAGCGCAGGGTCTGGCGCGGCCGCCCCGCAGCGCATCATCCACCAGGTCGGATCCGAGACCGACATCGGAACCGAGGATCCTGGTGCCGAGTCCCCGGTCGGAACCGACGACCGGTTCGATCCCTATAAAATCCAAGAGGTCGAAACCGAGGTCCCCTTCGAAGGCGAGGAGCGCGTCGGTTCCGAGGTCTTCTTCGGAACCGGCAAAGAAGAAGAAGACTTCTTCCCCAGGAAGAAGTCATCGTGCTTCCTCACACGCCTTCCCCTCATCTGGGTTCCCCCGAACCAGAGGAACTCTCCGTGCCGGTGCCGGATCCGATGGCCTTTGAGACTGTGCATGCGGAGTTCTCTTCTGGGCCGGAGCCGAGCCCGCGCCGTCGGAGTCGACCATCGCCTACCCTTCGGTCGCCGAGGTTGGAACCGAGCCCGTCTCCTCGTCGGAGCCGTCCATCTCCTGCCCGTCCATCTCCGCCTGCTGTCGGTCGTGAGCGACGTCGGTCCGGGGACAGCACTCGATCCGCCCGATCCACTGCGTCCCGGCATCGTCAAGCCTCCTACCTTCCCTCACCATACCATTGCCAGTGGGAAGGGGCACCTGCTGGTTTCTCCGAGTCGGAACCGGGTCCATCGACGTCGAGACGATCGTGGTTTCCCCCTCCAGTCCAGGGTGAGGACTCCCAGCACGGTTCCGAGGAAGGAGAAGTGGAGAGCCTGGCCGAGTACCAGTCGGAATCCTGGTCTGAACCATCGCCGGCTGATGATCTGGTGCCATCTACGGGCTCCCCGTACGAGGACCTCCGCATCTACGCCGACCAGATGGCGAGGATGGCCCAGGCCCTCGAGATGGACATCTCCTCGGCGACCCCACAGACCAAAGACAAGCTGCTCAAGCGGATATACGGTGACAACCCGGCGTCCATTGGCTTCCCCATGCTCGAGGGTATTGAGGAGATCGTGGAGAAGGTGTGGAAGGTGCCCTGTGACCAGCCTCCAACATCTAAGAGGATCGAGCAGCTTTATAAGATCAAGCAGGGCACCTGGCCGGCATTGGTGAAGCACCCTCCACCTTCCTCCTTGGTCACGGAGGAATTCAACCCCCGACGGTCGGGTCACTCCTCGATGCCTGCCGATAAAGAGGGCAGAAAGCTTGATGCCATGGGCAGGCGCCAGTACATCGTCGCTTCGCTGGGTCTGAGGATTGCCAACTACCAGACCATCATGGCAGGGTACCAGCTGTACCTCTGGGAGAAGTTGGCGTCCTATACCCGGGACCTCCCACCTGAGCAGAAGGCTGTGGTGTCCCTGCTGCAAACAGAGGCTGTCCGGCTGTCTAAACAGCAAATGAATGCTGGGAGCCACGCTGCTGACACTGCTGCTAGAGGGATGGCTTCGGCGGTGGTCCTCAGGCGCCATTCCTGGTTGCGGTCGACCGCCCTGTCTCAGGAGGTGCGTTCCAGGGTGGAGAGCATGCCCTTTGAAGGGGACTCGCTGTTCTCCAAGTCCACCGACGAGACCCTGAAAAAGAAGAAGGAGGACAGGCAAATGGCGCGGTCCTTGGGTCTGGCTCCTGCGGACAAGCCCTCCTCCAGGCCACGGTACGCTCCCCGGTCCGGCCCTTACCACTACCAGGGCAGATACCAACAGCAGCGGCCGGGCTACCAACAGTATCCTGCCTACCAGCAGCGGCCTTACCCTCCCGCACAACAGCAAAGGAGGCGTCGGCCCTTCAAGCCTCGTCCGGCACAACAACCGGCCCAGCAGAGAGATCAGCAGGGCGCCGGGAGGCAGTACTGACGGGTCACGCCAGCCGTATCCCCGAACTTTTCGGACAGACTGAGTCCACTCCTCTCTGAGTGGGAGTCAATAACATCTGACTCATGGGTCTTAACTATTGTTGAACTGGGATACGGGCTGGAGTTCGTTGAGCTGCCTAGATGCAGTTCACCCCTGACAGCTGTCAATAACACTATGGCCGAGCTGGATGCAGAGATCGTGTCGCTCTTGGCCAAGGGTGCTGTGGAAGAATTGCCCTATGAGGACTCTGTAAAGGGTTTCTTCTCTAGGTTCTTCCTGGTCCCTAAGAAGGATGGGGGCTTACGTCCCATTTTAGATCTGAGGGGCCTTAATGCCTTCCTCAAGGTGACCAAATTCAAAATGGTTACATTGGCGGCTGTGATCGCCTTGCTGAAACAGGGGGATTGGTTTGCGGTCCTTGACTTAAAGGACGCATATTTTCACGTGGGGATACGGGAGGAGCACAGGAAATACCTGAGCTTCGTTTACCGGCAAAGGGTTTTCCGGTATAAGGTGCTCCCCTTTGGCCTATCCACTGCCCCACGAGTGTTCACGAAATATGTGGCCCATGTGGTTTCCTTCCTGCGGGAAGAAGGCTGTACCATCTTTCCGTACCTCGATGACTGGCTCATCGTGGCTGAATCGGAGTCTAGGCTGGTGCGGGACATTGGCTTGGTACTTAGCACTTGCCAACGCCTGGGGCTCCTGGTGAACTTTGAGAAATCCAAACTGGTTCCCAACTGTAAGGTGTCCTACATTGGTGCACTATTAGACTCTGTGGAGGGTAAGGCTCTGCTCCCCTTGGAGAGGGCTCGGTCCCTAAGGGGTCTGGTGTCCATGTTTAAAAGGAACCGGTTCCAGTCTGTGCGCACTATCCAGTGCTTACTAGGGCATATGGCAGCGGCCACCTCTGTGGTGCCCTTTGCTAGGCTGCGTATGCGCCCGCTCCAGAACTGGTTTGTGCGGAGGTACAATGCTCTGCTGCACCCTCCATCCCTCAAATTCTCTATCCCGAGGGTCATCCTCTCCTCCTTGGACTGGTGGCTGTCTGATGACAACTTGTTTAAAGGGTATCCTTTGGGTATCAGCACCATGACGTCACGGTTACCACTGATGCCTCTCTGTTGGGATGGGGGGCTTACTGTGGTGATGTGTCTGTGCAAGATGTCTGGTCTGAGAGGGAAAAGACCCTCCATATCAATGTGCTTGAACTAAGGGCCATTCGTTTCGCACTTGTGTCTCTTACAGCACTGCTGAGAAATCGTCAGGTCTTGGTGCAGACGGACAACACGACTGCCATGTACTACGTGAATCAGCAGGGGGGCACATGGCCCTGTGCCGGGAAGCCACGCTCACTTGGCAGTGGGCTATCAGGAACGGCGTGTCGCTCCGTGCTATACACGTGGCTGGGTCAGACAATGCCCGGGCAGATGCCCTCAGCAGGGTCCCTTTGCTGGACCACGAGTGGGAACTGAACGTAGAGTGCGTTGGGCCGATCTTCCAGATGTGGGGTCATCCAGTGATAGACGTGTTCGCCACTGCGGCGACCACCAAGGCCCACACGTTCTGTTCCAGGGCAGGGAGCGACCCCCTCTCTATTGGGGATGCCTTCCAGTTTACGTGGACGCAGGGCTTGCACTACATGTTTCCTCCATTCCCCTTGATTCCCAGGGTTCTGTGCAAGATAGAGGAGGACGGGACGGACTGCATCCTGGTGGCCCCCTTCTGGCCACGGCAGGTTTGGTTCCCGAAGCTCCTGCGGCTGTCCCAACGGACATATGTCAGTCTGCCCCCTCGGCAAGACCTTCTCCTGAACGGGAGCCTAGTCCACCACGATCCCAGGAAGCTGCACCTAACGGCTTGGCGGATCGTTCCTCCCCTGTAGGCTTTACTGACGAGGTACAGCGGGTCCTCCTGAACGCTCGTTGGCCATCCACTAGGTGCGCTTATGCGGCCAAGTGGCGCAGGTTTGAACTTTGGGCACTTGCTAAAGGAGTGGTGCCTGACAGCAGCCCCTTAGGGGTTGTATTCGAGTATTTGTGCCACTTGCGTGGCCTGGGCTTGAAGGTTTCCTCCCTCAAGGTCCACCTGGCAGCGATATCAGCTGCTCACACCCGAGTTGAGGGTGCTACACTGTTTTCTCACCCGCAATCCCGCCAGTTCCTTAAGGGCATGTATAATCTTTACTCACCTGTGTCGGCACCGGTGCCTCAGTGGTCATTGTCCTTGGTACTCTCACGTCTCATGTTGCCTCCATTTGAACCTATGGCTACCTGCCCCTTGGATATGCTATCCTACAAGGTAGCATTCTTGGTGGCCGTGACATCGGCCAGAAGGGTCAGTGAGCTGTCTGCACTGCGGTCTGACCCTCCCTTTCTTGTGTTTCATCCCAACAAGGTGGTCCTGCGTCCCTGCCTCGGGTTTCTGCCCAAGGTGGTGTCCGCCTTCCACCTCTCGCAGGATATCTCACTGCCTGCATTCTTTCCTCAACCTTCCTCTAAGGGGAAAAAGGCCCTCCATTCCCTAGACTTGAAGAGGGCCCTAGCCTATTACCTGGATAGGACGAAGGGATTCCGCTCCAGTCCTCACCTGTTTGTATGTTTTGGGGCCAAGGACAAGGGTAACAGGGCTTCCTCACAGACCCTGTCTAGGTGGATTGTGACGGCCATTAGCAAGGCCTATTCCCTTGCAGGGGTAGCTTGCCCGCTTCATATTAGAGCCCACTCCACGCGGTCCCAAGCATCCTCTTCGGCACTCCTCAGGGGGGTGCCCCTGGTTAACATTTGTAAAGCAGCCACATGGTCCTCTGCAGACACCTTTGTCAGGCATTACGCCATTGATGTCAATGCGGAGCAGGATGTATCTGTGGCCAGGGCTGTCCTACACTCCCTTTTTTCCTGAGGGAGTCTTGGGAAAACTTTCTTGGCGTACCTGCCGGGTACCCTTGAGTGAAAAGAGTGTGTATATGTGTATTTGGGTGTATATATGTGTAAATATTGAGTACTGATGTATCACTGCACAGTTTACATATATGTATATATGCATCTCTATTTGTTGTTGGTCTTGTTTGTTCAATAAAATTGTGTTGGACTTCACCCCACCTTCCTTATTGTGTGAAGCTTGGTACACTCCCATGTGTGGAGGCACAGAAGAACAAAGATGAAAACAGGGTTAACATACCTGTAACTTATGTTCATCGAGTTCTTCTGTGCTGACACACAACCCTCCCTCCTACCCCGCTGTGAACTCCAATGCACAAAGATGTGGTGGCTGTAACTGAATCTGATGTGTTTTAAGGTGTTACGGCTAAGTGTGTTGGTCAAGCGGCGGCAAAGGAGAACTGAGGGAAGGGGCCGTTGGTCACTGGAGGATCACGTGACCGTTTGGGCGGGAAGACGGTCGCTGAGGCGCGCGACAAATGGCCCCTTCGGAGCCATGGAAGCTCTAGAAAATTCTCCGGCGGCTGGCCTGCGCCTGCGCAGTCCCCATGTGTGTCAGCACAGAAGAACTCGATGAACATAAGTTACAAGTATGTTAACCCTGTTATTTCCACATGACTTACCGGCCCCTGGAATGTTGTGCAAAACATGCAGAAGATAGCGTCTTCTTGTGCGAAATCGCACCAGGAAGACATGATGTCGTGCAAAACTCCCAGATGATAGCATCTTCCTGGCACGATTTCGCGCAAGAAGACACTATCTTCTGCGTGTTTTGCACAGCTTTCCAGAGGCCGGTAAGTCGTGTGGAAATGGCCAGGGTTGTACATACCTGTAACTTGTTAACTGAGTTCTTCTGTGCAGGCACTCGATGAACAATAGTTACAGGTATGCACAACCCTGTTTTATTTACTGACTTCATTTATAATCATCAGTGCAGTAAAACTGGATTACAAAATTAGAGAACAATGCACCAAGAACAATACGTGTATAATAAAACAGTACAATACATACCATGCAAGAACAATGGATTACAAAATTAGAGAACCAATGCAGTAAAAACAGTAGAAAATTTCCCATGAACAAAGCACTGAAAACTGTCTAGCAATTCACAGATATTAACTACAACCCTATTCCTTTATAAAAGTGCCCTGCTGACAATTTCATTCTGCAAAATGATAGAAGTGTGGAAACTTTTCTGACCTTGTCAGATGGGCCATTCTACAACGACTGCTCAGGTACAGGCTGCTATTGATTTCATTCATTTGCAGGCTGGTGCCGTCAGAGTGAAACTGTGGAAGTGAACATATCGGAAGAGCTGGTACTGGAGGAGATATATGGGTACTAGGCCATGAAGGGCTTTGAAGCTGGGGTGTGGCATCACCACAAAATGGCTGCTGTGGAAGCCAGGGCCAATCATAAAATATTGGGAAGTTGTCAGATAAGAATCTTCCTATACTGAATCTGAGTTTTAACTCTCAAAAGCTCATAGCCTGAAAATTGTGTTGGTATCTAAGGTTCCACTGGACTCATCCGGCTGTTCTAGTGGCTACTTACATGAAACTGTCTACAATGGAAGCAGATATTTTTCAGTAGGTGCTTTCTGCAAAGAAAGAAAGAAAGAAAGAAAGACATTGCCCCCTGGCTCTTATGAAGCATGTCTTGCTCCAGTGAAGCGGAAGAAAGCAGGAACTGGTTTGCTTTGGTGAAGAAGTAAATGGGTACCAGAAATCTCATCAGCTTGTGCCATGGTGCCCATGGGTGCCACCTTGGGAATCACTTATGTAGGCTTGGTAGCAGCAGAATAGTGGAAGAGAATTACATTTACTATGTGTATCTGATAATGCAAGTCAAACTTTGGGAGGCTGATTCATTTGTGCCTTCATCTCCTTTGATGGCTCCTCATTCCACAACCTCCATCTGATAGTGTGAATTGCCTAAGATTGAAAGGCATTGAATCTACTGCCCATCAATTTCATTGGATGCCCTTGAGTTCTCATAATTGGGAGAGGGAGAAAAAGTTCTCCCGGACCACTCTTTTTACCCCATACATAGCTGTATAAACGTCTACCTCCCCACCCCCCTTAGTTGTCTCTTTTCTGAACTGTAATGTCCCAGACGCTTCAGCCTTTCTTCATAGGAAAGGTGCTCCAGGCCTTTAATTATCTTGGTTGCCCTGCCATCTTCTGTACTTTGCCAAGCTCTGCAATGTCCTTTTTGAGAAACAGCATTCTAAACTAGGCCACACCATACATCTGTAAGTGGGTATTATAATATTGGCTGTTTTATTTTCAATCCCTTTCCTAATAATTCCCAGCATAGTATTTGCCTTTTTCATTGCTATGGCGCCCTGGGTTGACACTTTCATTGACCTATCTGCTGTGACCCCTATGGTCTCTTTTCCTCTCAGTCTCAGCAAGTTCAGAGGCCATTAGCATACACATTTTGTTTGCCAGTCCCTGTGGTTCCTCCCTTCTTGTTACTTCATTGGAGCAGACCTTGCTTTTTATGACTTCCTTGACTCGGGTTTTTAACCATGCAGGCATCCTTTTAGACTTGCCAGTACTTTTCTTAATGCAGGGAATGCATTCTATCTGGGTTTCAACTAATGTGGTTTTAAATAGCTTCCAAGCATCCTCTAGGGATCGGACTCTCATGTATTTCCCTTTCAGCATCCTTTTAACTAATCCCCCATTTTTGTAAAGTTTGATCTTTTGAAATCAAATGTTAGTATTTTGGACTTCAGGGGTAACATTCCATTGACAAGAATGTTGAACTTAATAGCATTGTGGTCACTGCTCACAACTGGTGCAACAACATCTACATCTCTCACCAGGTGTCAACCCCTGCTCAGAACCAAGTCCACGTTCTTGGTTGCTCCAGTGCACAGTCATTTACGATGTCTAAGAATTTCATTTCTACCACTTGACTCGAGCACATGTTTACCCAATTATTTTGACACGGGATCAGTGATTATTCTTCTCACTTGTGTATTTACATGCTTTGCGTGTATAACTTGATGTTGCATCAGTTCCCCAACTAATTGTTTAGGAATAACAACTGTACAAAGTGCTTCCCAGGGACAAATGAAGCAGGACAGGAAGTGTTAGAGTGGCAAGTTGTGCTATGGAAAGATGTGGGCATGGATTTTAGCCAGCTTTACAGGTTCCTCCATATCTGTTCATTTTCTTTTTCTCCAGCAAGTGTGCAACAGAAACTTTCAAGAGTTTCTACCCTCTCCCACCCCGCATTTAAGCTTTCAAAGGAATGAAAAGTGGGAGAAACTTGGATGAATTTTTGAGCAAGGTACAACATGAGGCATTTAAGAAATGTGTCGATTATTATTCTTCCTAGCATTCTCCATTCTAACTTTCCTTTGTGGTAAGTTCCTCAGCCATAGCAGCACATTCTTAGTCACAGCCTGTGAGAATTCAATATAAGAAGTTTGGGGAGAAGACTCTAATTTCTTGTCAGGTTCTTCTAGCAGGTCCAGCAAATAATAAAGGGTACATATATTTAAAAAGCAGATAAAAGGGTCTAGTCATTGTTAAAGAGTCTGGCCTTGAGTTGCCTTTATTGGTACCTTTACAAAATCCCTAAAATTTAAAGTGGCAGGAAGAGAAACTGCAAAATGAACATTTTAAGGAGGCTGAATGAAGTTGGTCAATTAAAAAGAGATGATTGCCGGAGGAAAGAATCTATAAAGAAATTTTTGTGTGGTTGAGCTCTGCACTTCAGCACTGTTTGTTTTATGAAATAACTGGAGTGTTATTACATTGGCATACCAAACTGTTACTGCACTGACCCTGTGGGAACAGATATATAACCTAGATACATTTTTAAAAATCAAATTAACTTTTCGTTTTTTGTTCTGCAACCTTTCAGGTCCCAAAGAGCTCATAATCTGATTGATGCAATTGCTTATTTAGAGTTCTTTGCAGGCCAAAATGGTTCCCTCCCATGTCATTTCCCATAGTCGAAATAGCCTGGGGGAGGTGACTATTTTCCCTGCTGCGAGATTCCATGTGCAATATTCAGCTGCATACAGCATTTCAGGATTAAGCCAAGACAGGAGACACAAAGCCTTAAAGTGTTTTCAGAAAGTGGAAAATAGAATGCCATCTGAGACTTAGATACCATCACAACTTGAGTGCCTGCTCTGACCAGACATCCAACGTATTCATGTGAATTATGTGTACATAAGATGTCTATCGGCTCTGCCTCTCTGGCTCATGATGCACTTCCAAAGTAGGCCCTGTATTCAGACCCCTGTGATTGGCTGTGGAAGTTAAAGTGTTATGCTTTTGAGAGATGTACTACAGCATGTCTGTCAGAAAGATTAGCTGGTTGTCTTGGCTTTGTTTGGGGGAAGGAGGCTTTGTGTTCCCCCATCTTTCCAGTTGTTTACAAATCTCTCTGGAATGGAGAATGTGTCTGGCATTGTATTTCCCAGATTGCTCAAGAAGAAGAGAAATGGCTGCTGTTGGTTCTCAGAAGAACTATCCATTGCAATAACCAAATGACAGCCTGACATTTTTAGAGTCTAAAAATGCAAAAGTTTCACAACTTGTATCGGCATGAAGGAAAGACAGACAGTTCTGGGACATTCTAAGTTGTTTAGGGGATAAAGCACCATCACTACTTATTGTGACAAGGATTAATTTACATGGTGACAGTTGGGGAGGAGGGATGCAGGCTGGTTCTTTTACACATTGCTCTGCACACACCAGGAGATGCATTTATACATACACAGTGAAATCCTAAGCAGAGTTGTTCCAGGCAGTGAGCTTAGACTGGAGTAACTCTGCTTAGGATTTCACTGACAGAGAGGCATATGTTTGATGCAATAATAAACAGACACTTCTGCCGCCTTGTTAAACCTTTTTTTCCCAAGCCATTTTGATGCCTGTCCCCTGATCCATTCAGTTGAACTGCTGTAGCATAGTGGTTAAGTAGTTAGGCTGCAAATTAGCACTCTACTGGTTTGACTCCCACCACTGCCATGAGCTCAGCCGGTGACCCTGTGGAAGTCACTCCTCTCAGCCCCAGCTCCTCAGCTGTACTATGGGCAGGGCTTTTTTTCAGTGGGAATGCGGTGGAACGGAGTTCCGGAACCTCTTGAAAATGGTCACATGGCCAGTGGCCCCGCCCCCTGATCTCCCAACAGAGGGGAGTTGAGATTGCCCTCCGCGCCACAGAGGGCAATCTCAACTCCCCTCTGTCTGGAGATCAGGGGGCGGGGCCACCGGCCATGTGACCATTTTCTCCGAGGGCAACCCACTGAGTTCCACCACCTCTTTTCCCAGAAAAAAGCCCTGACTATGGGGATAATAAAAACACTAACTTTGTTCACCGCTCTGAGGGAGGAAGGACTAATCTGTCTAAAAGAACAGTATATAAGTACAGTTGTTTTTATTATTAAAATGCCAGAGACTAAACCTGGGATCTTCTATATGTAGGTATTCTACCACTGAGCTACACCCCCATCCCATACTTGTCGAAGTATAGGATTCATTTTATTATTGTTGGTAGCTTGGTGCTGCTCTGTAAACTGCTTTTAATCCTGAGAGAAAGTTATGGTATAAATGTTTAGATAAATAAATATGGTTGTTGGCTGATGTTGTTTACTAGCTATCTAAGATCAGACCGGTTCTGGCTTTTTTGTTCTAGCTCTTCATTGATATGGGAAAGAGTTGTGGAGAGAAACCTGCAGTAGTCCCAGGACAGGTTTAGATAGTATTAAATCCCAAATCTTACAGATGATTCTTCCTCTCTTTATTATTTTATTTCACTTACAACATTTGTTGCATTTTCTATAATAATATGCTTGGAAAGGCTTGCAACAAAGGATCAATAAAACATGTAAAACCACTAAAACAATTATGAAAATACAATCAATAAAACAGCAGAATGAAATAGCCACAAAGCACTTTTGAGAAATAAAACCAATTTTGGTGAGGGTAGTCCAAGGCAAAACACAAACAACAATAGCAGCTTGGGGTTTGTGTGGATGGGGCAGAGTGATTGGTCCTCTTGAATAAATAGCAGGACTTGCACATAATGACATCTAATTTTAGAGGAGCGTTTTTGTACAGCTTAACAATATATTTCCATATTTAGACCAACTTTAAAATATCATCGGAATAATTTTTGAGACTGCCTTTGGGGCCAGTGGCAAGCACTCTTGTATGCCAAGCCACAGTGCTTATGAGGGTATCTGCAATCCCTGGCCTGGGGCCTTATCTAGCAATCCTCCTTATGGGAGAATTAAAAGTGGAACAGTACTATTTCTTGATTCCTTCGTGAGCTTCATTAGCAGCTGCCAAAATATCACTACTTTTCCAGGCATTTAATGCACAGTGCTAAGCCAGTGGCAATGTACTAGATGATTTCCCCTTAAGGGCAAATCACATTATGCTGAATAATCTTGTATGGTGTTTATTTCTTTTATTTTTTTGCTGCTGCTGCTGCTGCTAGATAATAAATAAATACCAGCAGTGAAAAACCAGTGTTGCCCACAACTACCTAATATAATGTATAACAAAAAGCAGTATCCTGTATTAGGGAATGAACTAACATTCTTCCACTATGTTATGTTTAAACAAAGGGTACATGTCTGCCTCATTCACATATAAAGTAGAGATAGAATTACTTTAACTGTAAGAGAAGAACGTTGGAAAAGGCTGCTGATCTCCTCCCCCTTCTCACAGGAGCAATGGATGCAGGGGAGGAGAAAGGAAAGAGGTTGAGCTGCTTTTACAGACTATTTAGCTCAGGGGTCCCCAACATTTTTGAGCCTACAAGCACATTTGAAATTCTGACACAGTGTGATTGGCGCAGTCACAAAATGGCTGCCACAAAATGGCTGCTGCAGGAGGCGGAGCCAGCCACAAAATGGCTGCTACAGCTTACCTTTAGTCACACAGTGAAGATCCTTGTGCTGTGGAAACGCCAAAGCAATGTATTTGAGAATCTGCGCAGCCAATCAAATCTCCAGTGGCAATTAGAAGCCATGCTTGGCAAAAGCCCCCCTGGCCCCACCCACTTTCTAAAAACAGTCTGCGTGCTGAATCCAGCTATCATCAAGCATAGGAATCTAAAGCAAGTAGCTTATATAGGATTAGGCTGGACCCAGCCAGTCTCACCCAGTTCTCTTGCCTGCTACGGCCACTGTCTCACATGTCTTTTGTCCATGTAGGTCCTGTGAATCCTAGTATTGCCATGTTGGCAGTCAAGGGGGACCCCGTCTTCCTTTTTTCACCAGTGAGAAGGCAGACTGGGTCCAATCCATTATTTGTTACAGGTCAGGTTTTTGGTTTTCTGAGAAAACGAGAAATCTGCGCAATACAACGTGCTCTTTTGTGAGGAAAGACATCTGGATCTTTCAGATAAGTAACAACTGTGTGTTCATGGCAAAAAAATTAAAACGATGAACCAGAAAAGTCCCTTAAATTCTGAAAATCTTTTCCTTTGTCTCCTGGTCCTAAGACCCTCCTCTTTCCTAGTGGCCCAATTCCTGTACACTGGGATTGATTCTCAGGCTTCATTCATACAGACTTCGAATTCTGTGCTTTGCCTGCATCACCCCTGCAAATGCAGAAGTGGAACTTTCACAAGAGATTTTCCTGCACACTTTCCTCTGCCAAAATGGGGTGTCTGTGTGGAAGCAACTTCAGTGCCCCCTCCATCTCCTACTGCTGTCTGATATGACTACCTTAGGGGGATTCTTTGCAAGGTGGAAAGAAACAAGGACTAGTGATGCCTTAACAAAAACAAATCTTAAACTAGCCATAGCAGTTGTAGATATACTTGCTTTAGATTCCTATGCTTGATGATAGCTGGATTCAGCAGAGCTTTTAGTTAGGCCAGTGGCTGAAGAACAGGAAAGGGGGTGGAATTAGACATCTGGAAGCTAATTTGAGCACCTATTTTCTTCCACTTAAGGGGTGGAGGATGTTAACGGTGGGTAGGTCATTACTGGAATGGTAGTTTGCCATCCTTAAGAAAAAAACATAAATTCTGTGTGGGGGAGAATGAGACACACCTCAGGGGAAAAAAATAATCCCAAAGGAGCATCCAGAACAAAATATAAACAGGGGAACAATAAAGAACACTTTACTGTGGGGGGTTGTTGGGAGAAATGCCTAACAAACTGACTTGACCTCACCAAATTCAAGGAAAATGAATGAAAACCACAGAGGAAAATTGCCAAACTGCTTTAAAAAAGGAAGGGAAAAAACCTCAAAAATGAAGTATGTTTATACTGGGAGCAGGGAAGAATGTGAAAATAGGCTCATACCTCATGAACTTTTGACATCCTTGCCTTTCTTCTCGCTTCCTCTTTTGCCTCATCATGCACGAAAGAGAAGTATATTTCTGGATGTTTGCAATGATATTTAAAACAAAATAGCATAAAACAAGAAAGCTTTAAAGCAAATAGGAGAAGCCGCCCCTCCAAGCAGCAGTGGCTTCTAACATAGACCAATATAACAACCCCTCAGTCTAAATCCTGCTAGAGTAAGTAGGCATTAAAACCTGTCTGAAAGCCCAGTTCTTCAGAAGTTTAGCCCTTCTACCACCTCCCCAGATATTGATGGAAAGGAGATACAGCATTGTATATCATCAGCACTCTGATGGTGATTTACTCCAAATGTCCCGATGATCTCTCCAAGAAGCTTCATGCAGATGTTAGAGAGCATCAGGGACAAGTTAGACTGCTGTGGTCCATGGTAGTTAAGGGCCACATGGCTGAACAATAGTCCCCAAGCCCCACCTTCTAGTATTTTACCTTCCAGGAAGAAATCTCTCTGAGTTTTATTTGTTCCATTGCTTCCTGAAAGGTAAATACTAGAAGGTGGGGCATGGGGACTATTGTTCAGCTATGCAGCCAAGCCTGTGTGGAGTCACGTGACCCAGAAAAATAGCAAACTCAGTACTATGGAAGGCTGATGAGAGGTCCAGGAGGACTATCAGGGACTTACTCTTCCTGTTAGTCAACTGGCATCAGCCATCCAACCGGGCCACCAAAGTGGTTTCCATGCCAAAGCCAGGCCAACATCCTGTTTGAAAGGAGTCTATGGCATCTTTAAGTACTAGCTGTATTACAGCTTCTTGTAGTGAAACAAATCAGAACTGTTTATCACCATTTCTCCCCTCTCTCTGGAAGATCTCACAAGCTGTGAGGGGCACAGATCCAATGGGTAAGTGGTAAGTTTCACAGAGGGGTTGCCAACCTCCAAATGGGGCATGGAGATCTCCTGGAATTACAAATGATTTGCAGACGACAGGGAGCAGATCCCCTGGAGAAAATGACTGCTTTGGAAAGTGGACTTTATAGCATTATATCCTGTTGAGGACCCTCCCTTCTCACCCTCCCCAGGCTCCATCCCACTAATCTCCAGGAATTTCTTAACTAGGAGTTGGCAGGTCTAGAGCCAGTTTGGTGTAGTGGTTAAGACTAGAGCGCGGGACTCTAATCTGGAGAACCGGGTTTGATTCCTCAGTCCTCCACTTGAAGCCAGCTAGGTGACCTTGGGTCAGTCACAGCTTCTAGCTTTCTCAGCCCCACCCACCTCACAGGGTGTTTTGTTGTGGGGATAATAATAACATACTTTGTAAACTGCTCTGAGTGGGCATTAAGTTGTCTTGAAGGGCAGTATATAAATTGAATATTATATTATTATAGTTTCACATCTTCAAGTATCCTGTCCACATCCTCAGGTTAAATCCATTGAAAAGTATGAGCCGGAAAAGTGGATACCTCAGGAACATTCATTCCAACACATTAAAAATAATGTGGAGTCTTGTCAGATCAAATATGAGAAATTTTATACTCTATACTTAGCAAACTGGCCACGGTTAACCGTACTGGGTTCATCTGTTGCCTGGGACTAGAATGTAATAGGCCTCTGGTGACTGTGCAGGATTTGATTTTTATTCATTTTACTTATCCAGTCCCTCTTGGCCACACGGCTGCTAAGAAGAGACCGGGGCCTTCTGTATTCTTATCTATTACCTTGTTTTTCACTGCCACCATTTACCCTTAAAAGAAAAAAAAATATGTTTACTGAATACCTTTAGGCAGAAGAGCTAATAGTACACCAACAGAATCCTTGTCTCAATATTTCAGCACCAGATACAAACTCTTAGAATTTGGGGACCATTGAACAGAGTGCCTGGTAAGGGAGATTAGATCCTGATAAATTAAGTCAACTCCACATACAAAACTCCTGGCCTGCTGCTAGGTTGAGAACCTTGGTGAACAGAGGTGCAATAACCTTCATCCTTTTCTTCACCCAACCAGATCTCAGTAACGTATCTATCACATTTTTATCTCATCCTTCCTTTTATTCTGACAACAACATTGTCAAGTAGAATAGGTAGAAAGAAAATGACTATCCCAAGTTGATGCAGTGACTTTCATGTCTGAGTTGAGATTTGAGCCTGTGCCTCCCCAGTCCTACTCACATGAATACATGACACTGGATCAGAACATTGGTCCATCAAGACCAGTATTATCTATTCAGACTAGCAGCAACTCTCCAGGGTCTCAGGTTGTGGTTCTTCGCATCACGTGCTGCCTGATCCTTTTAACTAGAGATGCTGGGAATTAAACCTGAGACCTCCTGCATGCCAAGCAGATGCTCTACCACTGAGCCACTGGCCCCTTCCAGATACCCTTCACTGGCTTTCCAAGATGGCAGATGCCTTGTGCGGGGAGTATTGCAAATGGAACAAAACTTGTCATCATGTTGTTCTTAAAAAGTTTTAAAAGGAAGATTCCCAGAAGTTTCTGTGCTTGTGTACATGCATGAGACACGATCAGTCCACATGTGCAGATATGAACCAAAGCAAAATGCTCAGAAGCTTCCTCTGAATATTTAAGAAAGTCAAAAATGAATGAGCCAGTTATGATGACTGGGAAACTGTCCTTGCGCTACAAGTAATTATGGGGGTTGGGCAAGGTATATATTATTGCCCTGCTAGTATAAACAGGACAAACCAAGGGAGGACTAGTGATGTAACCTCATAACAGAGTTGAGCATAACAGGACTGAATAACTGTTTAGATGACATGATGGAGAACTTGATGGAAGGAGTAGAGAGATGAGAATATTTTGTAGAAAGCTAAGTAGAGCCTTACTGCCTAGTTTTGGCTCTAGGCAATGACATAAATATCCCTTCTTCGACATAAAAAGATAAGTGCTGGTATGTGGAAAGCAGATTACTTTAAAGCAGTGCCTTCATGATGGCAGCTGAAGGCAAAAGATCTTCTTTAACGAGATGCTTGAACTGTATCATGCTGTAACCTGCAGAGCATTGATAGGAGGAGGAAGAGACTGGAGGAAACATTTGTTTGAAATATTTTAGTCTGTGTCCACACCAGGAAAGTAATAAGCTTCTCCTTCTAGAGTTTTAAACACCATTTAACAACAACAACAACAACAACAACAACATTCAATTTATATACCACCCTTCAGGACAACTTAACGCCCACTCAGAGCGGTTTACAAAGTATGTCATTATTATCCCCACAACAAAACACCCTGTGAGGTGGGTGGGGCTGAGAGAGCTCCAAAGAGCTGTGACTAGCCCAAGGTCACCCAGCTGGCTTCAAGTGGAGGAGTGGGGAATCGAACTTGGGTCTCCAGATTAGAGTCCTCTGCTCTTAACCACTACACCAAACTGGCTCTCCCTGTTTGCTCTGGCCACAACAAGGTTTAGCATTTTGGGGGATAAAAAATAGGAAGACACTCTTTTCATGTCCCCAATCTCCATGTCTCATTTAGTATCAGATCAGGCTTTGAGATGAGGGAGCAGGGAGAATAACAGTAAGAATTACTGGTTTTTTTCCAAAATTAAATATGAAAGCACTTTAAGCAAAGTGCTTTTTTCCCAATTGTACCAATTTTGTTAATAAGGTTCCTATTCACAATTTATTTAAGTGGTTCTGAGACTGAATTAACAACTCAGTATTGTCACTCTCTGTCTGAATTGGGATTCGAACGGGGGTTTCCTAGGGCAAAGTCTACGATTGTTTCTGCTGAAATCTGATGTAGTAGATGGAGAATAAAGATTATGCCACAAATCCTACTTAGGCGAATTGGTAGGAAGATGGCAATCGACTATAGGCTGGAATTGCTAGCTGTAAATCTCTTGGCAAAGCCATGCAGAGATCAGTGCTATGGGAGCTAAAGCCCAATCTTTCGGTCATCACAGGTAACACAAGTCTTTTTATTCTCCCCTGTTGATAGGCTTAAACACAGCCAGCCTCTTTCCTTAGAAAAGATAGAGCCTGTGGGTTAGACAATTCTGTACATGCCATTTTCAGACATTTTTCAGGCAATTGTTTTCAGCTGATGTTAGATGGCTTGGTATCTTTATAGGAACTGTCTTCCTGGATCCCAGTGGTAAGAGGATGTTAGTGGATGGATCCCCTCACCCGCCCGAAAATATTCATGAAGCTGTGGAAGCTCCCATCAATAAATAAAGAGCATCAGTATCTTGAAGACATTAGTGAGAAGAGACTGACATCACTTTGCTTTTATTTCCTTCTCATTTAAAACATCTTGATTATCATATTCAGCTCGGACATTCCCAGCAAGTTTCTGAAAATCTTATTTAAAGGGTAAAAAATGAGGGGGAAGAAGCTCAAACACTCTGTACAGCACTAAAGGAATTCATTCAACTCAGCAGCGGCAGATGCATGTGAAGCTGCCTGAACACTCTCTGTGTTATAGGGGTTTTCTTAGAGCCTTTCTGTGTTATCAGTTTTCATATAATGAAATTTATTGTATGCAATCCATATATCTTTCCTCAAGGGCACACTTAGGTTACAGGGATCCATATTATAATAAACAGGAAGCGTGTGGTTTATGTGCATGTCCACAACAGGCATCTATTGTTCATCAAGTGGTCGCATTTTGCTTCCCTCTCTCTTGTCAGTTATAGGTCTGAATCTCCTGCATTGACCCCCATGGGTCTCTATTGTGAGTTGCCCCAGAAATGTGTGGGAGGCATAAGCAGAAGTGGAAACCAGATTTTTTTATGGCAGACAAGTTTTTCTTTTAAAATCATATTTGTGCCCCACCCTTTATTTAAGGACTTCAGGCCAACACATAAATCCCATTTTTTCCTTCCAACAACCCTATAAAATATACTAGGCTGAGAGCAGGTGGCCCAGTTTCCCCCAGAAAACTTCATCTTTGATTGTGGATTTAAACTTGGGTTTCCTGATACAAGTCTGGCACTCTTTTTACACCAGTGGTTCTTAGATCTAATACTAAAGTATAAAATGAGAAAGAGGAAGATACTGTGCTGGCTAGCTAGGTTACTTGCTGTTTTAGGGAGAAATAAATTACATTCCAGAATTTGTTGTCAGGGTGCAACTTACTGTATCTGCTGCCTTGGCTGAACAAGTACAGTCAGAGTATGGGAGCAAGGGGGCATTTGGCATAAACGGGTCAAGTGCGAGCAGGCATTGTGGCCTCTTATCTCCCATGGCATCAGATTGCTTTAAAAGTGGGTCTTAGCTGAGCATCTGAAGTGAGTCACAGTGGAAGCTGTGGTCTTTTGTTCTGGCAGAGCAGATTCGCAGAGAAGAGGGAGGGCCTATGCTGTCGTGAGCTCCTGTTCTGAATGACTTTACCTGGAGGTGATCTCTTCCGCCAGACTGACTTTGACATTAAAAATGGAAGAGTCCAGGGACATTTTCCACCCAAAGCTCAATGGAAAGTGGCAGGTGTCAGATTTTTGCAAATTTCTAAATGTAATCTACAGGCATCTGTTGGCAGGGACATGAAGGCTCCAACCTGGAAATCAGCCATTTTAAACTACCACAACTGACCAGGAAATACAAATGACTCTAATACCAAGAAGTTTTAGTTTTGATTTAGAAAGCTAAGAGAAGGCAGAGTATCTCTGGTATATACTGCTTACATTATGTTCAGTAAAATTTCACCGCTTTGCCACACAAAAGGTTTGAGGGGAACAGGGAGAGATATCTTGCTAATGGAAAGACTTATTTGTGGAATATCAGGCGTGGTTTTATCCTGAGCCCACACTTGGGGTGAATGGTAATTCTAACCCAGGGTTTCCCAACGTGGCACCCCGGGCATCATGGCACCTGCTAGTACTTTCCCTGGCACCTGCTGAGCTTTTCAGAAGGTGGGTGGGGCCATTGCAAGGCAGGGCTTATTATTGGCTGTCTTTGTTCAAATGAAAGGGTTTTCTATGACTGACATAGCAGCTGCAACCACTGGAGGATCAGATCTGGAAGACTGATATGCAGCAGGCTTTCCTTAGTCAGTGTGTGTTTCCGTTCTTCCCTTAGGTTTGCCCAACTATTGCTATAAGCTTCTTGTGCAAAGCAAAGAAGGAGCTTTATTCTTGTCCAAGGAGCTTGGCTTTTCTAGGAAGGGAGATAAGTGTTCAGAGCAGAAGCCCACCAACTCCTTCTCCAGGTTTGCTGTCTTCACAGTGGCTTGACCATGCTTCCAACCAAAGTAAAGATAACCCTAACCTTGACTAGGGTTGCCAGCCTCCAGGTGGTGGCTGGAGATCTCCCGGAATTACAACTGGTCTCCAGGCCACAGAGCTCACCTGGAGAAAATGGCTACTTTGTGGGGTGGACTCTATGGAATGATGCCATGCCAAGGTCCTGTTCCTCCCCAAACCCCACTTTCTCCAGGTTTCTCCAGGTTTCACCCCCTAGATCTCCAGGAATTTCCCAACTTGGAGCTGGCAACCCTAACTTTGACATACCAAGGGCCAGACTCTGAATAAGGCAGCTTTAGCTGTTTAGCATGGTTGCTATGCAATTCTTTTGCAAAATGAGGATGGAGATACTGCATTTGCTTCTGTCTCCTGCAAATGAGAACCCCTAGAATTGGAAAATACCTTGAGGAACATCAAGGAAAAGTCTAATGGAACCTCTCCAGTACAGGTCACATTGGAAACTGTGGAAATCACAACTTGATTTCAACTGAGATATAACATCAAAGTGTAAAATCAAAAAGAGTCCAGTAGCACCTTTAAGACTAACCAATTTTATTTTAGCATAAGCTTTCGAGAATCAAGTTCTCTTCGTCAGATGCCTGGTATCAGGCATCTGACGAAGAGAACTTGATTCTCGAAAGCTTATGCTAAAATAAAATTGGTTAGTCTTAAAGGTGCTACTGGACTCTTTTTGATTTTGCTACCACAGACTAACACGGCTAACTTCTCTGCATCTAACATCAAAGTGTGTTGTGGATTATAGACAAGTGTAGTCATAGCAAAACTGGCTGCCATGTAATTTCTACACATGATGGTGTACATGTTTTTGGGAATAACGTGTGTAAGCAGCCTTCAAATTAGCTTGAAACTTGGGTAAGAGGGGCAGGAGTCATGACTCAGAGGCAGAACATGTGCATTGCTTGCAGAAGGTCCTAGGTTTGGTTCATTTAACTAAAGGGTTAGTTAAATGAACTAAAGGGTTTCAGGCAGCAAAAGCCGGGAAAAAACCTTTCCTTCCCAGAATCCCTGAGAACACTGGCCTAAATGAACTAAATACATGATTTGGTATAAGGCAATGCCATATGTTTAAATGGATTTATTGGTTTCATTTTCACAGTATAGTCAAATTGTAGATTTGGAGTTTTTTAGTTGCAGAATGAGCCTTGCACTGCTCCGTCATTGCAAAAGAAGAGATATTCATTAGAATGCCAGGTGGTTTATGTCAAGTTCTTTGTGGAATGCAGTTAAGTGCAATAAATAACAGAACAGATTCACTGAGGCCAGTGGTGTTGAGCTCTGTACAATATCATGGTTGTTATTCTACTCAGTCCTTGAATGCACCTGGCCAGGAACTGGAAGGACTTGGGGTTTTTCCCCAAGTGGATTAAAACTTCCTGCCCCATTACCAGTAAAAACCTTGAAAGGAAATATTCTGTATCAATTTTGTATTTTGATTTTTTAATAAATAATAATAATATAATAAATATTACTATTTGGTGCTTTTTCACACATGCTTGAATACGCTTTATAGTATGTAGTTTAAAAATCAGGCAGTTAGGAAGGATTTTGTGAGTGAGGAGGTCTTCAGCTACTGCACTGAAGAAATTAGAGCAGAGGCATGAGTGATTTGCATATCTAGTTTGTGCACTTCAAATGTAACATGCAGTGAAAGACATAGCAGTTCATCCCCATAGAGATTCGTGGGGCCTAGATAATTTTCGGTGAGGGAGATGTATAATTCCCACTTAATTATAATAACATTCAATTTATATACCACCCTTTGAGATATGCCAATAAAGGCTTTGTTGTGGTTGTTGTATATACCACCCTTCAGGACAACTTAACGTCCACTCAGAGCGGTTTACAAAGTGTGTTATTATTATCCTCATGACAATCACCCTGTGAGGTGGGTGGGACTGAGAGAGCTCTGAGAGAGCTGCGATTGGCCCAAGGTCATCCAGCTGGCTTCAAGCGGAGGAGTGGGGAATCAAACCTGGTGTCCCAGATTAGAGTCCTGCCGCTCTTAACCACTACACCAAACTGGCACTTGGGATATTGCTTTGGAAGAAGGGAAACTGTTGATTTTCTCTCTCTTTTTTTGTTGCTTTCAGAGTGACATTCAAAGCAGGAAATGATGTATCTTGTCCACAGTAAGCTGTCTCTGTTTCTGGAGCCCACACATCCCATTAATGCATAATTTCCTTAGCTGTGTTTTCATGAACACCTGATATAGTTCAGAGGTAATTTAGGAAGGCCCTGAAGCAGACAATTACAGCATGCATGTGTGGACCTCTCTCAACAAGGTATGTGGATTTGAAAAAGTAAGATTGTGTTACAATAATTAGAGGCAGTTGCAACATATAGTTACAGCCTGCTACATCTACATCTAGCAGGCTGTAACTGGCAACGTACTAGTATTGTATAGTACTGGCAACGTACCAATCCTTTGGTTTAGTAGAGCGGGACATGTAATCTGATTTTAAAATATTTATTATTAATCTCTTCACTCTTTGGCTTTCCTGATTATGTGAAAATAACAGGCAGTGTTCTACCATCCGTGCCTGGGAATCATATGGCATTTTCTTACGTCCATCTGCATTGCTGCAGCTCTTTTGAACTCCTGTGGCTGAGGCTTCAGAACAGCCCCGCTGGTTGGCAGACTAGGGTGAGGTGGGACAAGGGGATGAAATTGCCCCTTTCCTTCAGTGGAGCTGCGCTTGTATAAGAGAAAGGAGGGAGCAATTTCAGCTGTTGTCCTTCCTCTCGCCAGCCCTTCCCCCCCCCCCTACTCATGCAGCTCATCTTCCATGCAGGCCCAGTAACTCTAGGACTGATTTTTCCAGGGGTCAGAAAAAGTTGAAGCAATGCAGAGGAATGTGGGGGAAACTGTCTTTTCACATATGGAGAGGTTGGATAGTGTCCATTTTCTTCCCCTTCCAACCCTACACTCCGCAGACAACTCTCTTATCTCCCCCACCTTCTCTATGGAGCTTGCCTACCCCAGACAAAGAAAGCTGGTAATTTCTGAGAACTCAAGCCCTCTTTTGTTGATAGAAGTTGGATGCGGCTCTTTTTTCTCTCCTTTTGGTTATAAATGTTTTAGTGATCTTTAAACAGGTTGTCACAATGTGTTAGCATGAGAATTAACAAGAATCTCCATAAACAGACTGTAAAGTGATAGTCATTTGAGTGTTGCCTGTTATTCTACAACAGCTCAACATAAAAAGGCTTTTAATTACACACTCCTTAAGCCATGGCCAAAGGGGACAGCTGTTGGCAATGCATTTACAACTTGTCTTGGAGCTTCTAGGTGAATGGTCTATGTGGTTGCGTAGTTTATCCCCTCCCTCCATTTTTTCTAACTTTTAGGATTTTTCTGCAAACCTGGGTGTCTCCTCAGATTTGTAGAAAGATCGGTCTTGTCTCTACATGACCCGGATATGCAGATGGGGCCATGTTGAGAATTAGATGTATTGAATTTATTTATTTACTTTATTTATAGCCCTCCTTTCTTGCTGAGAATTATAGTTAGTGTGATTGTCTGTGTACAGGCCAAATCTTGTATGTGTATGTTTGCATGTGTAGATTGTGTAGATGGTTGCTTTGTTTGTGACTAGCCATCTTTCTCCTTCACTGAATCATATTGCTACGACTTTTGAATTATTCACTGCTGACCTTTAAAGGGGGGGGGGATGAAAAACTGCAAGTTAACCAGGCTTGTTTGAAAAGATGCAAAAATGTTTCACTGGCACACAGCATCTTTGCATTTGGGATTAGAAGTAAAATAACATGGCTGGAAGATAACATGAGCTAAAGCCCTCCAAATCATTACAAACCCTAAGCGTTTGCCACAGTCTCTGCACAGCGGAGAAGCACTGGGTGGTCTTGCTGTCGGGCTACAGGAAATCTTTTATGTTGTTGCAGAGAGACAGCAACATTTCACTTTTTATTGCCCTGTGCCGTGCAACATAGGCCATTAATAAAAAACAGGAGAGGGGGCTGTTATAGGTTTGAGATGCGGGGAACTGAGGCTCTTGACATAGTTAAAGGAGAAGAAAAATTGTACTTTTGTTGCTTGGTTTTTTGAACTGGCCTGATCTGGTTGGCTTAGACCTAAGTTTTATGAGTAAGGTTGTATAGGACATTAGTCTTCAATGTTTTTAGACCCAGCCTGCAATATGAGACCCCTTATTATGAATCTGTTACTGTATTTTAAATGTTTATATGTGTTTGTACTTTTTTCATTTGTGAATTACACATTTCATGACTGTCCACATAGCCATTTTATTTATTTATAAAAATATATATACTCTGTCTTTTCTTTTAATTCAAGATAGGTATGAACCCAATTTGCCAGTGAACCCAAACCTATGGAACACAGGATTTCTGCAATTGTTAGTCAGTATGATAAGAATGTTCTAAATTGTCTGTGATGAAATATTTCTTTTTTAAATCAAAGTATGAAGGAGAAGAATGTTACAGTAAGATACAACTGATAAAGATTCAATATAATCACAATAAGTCAGAGCATATCTTTATGACTCCACAGTATCTCTGTGTCATACAATTTGTCACATAAAATTCATGATAGATTAAACATCTTGAGATCTTTTGCAAATGTAGTCTTATTGCTGTTAACATATACAGAACTATTACAGGCTTACACTGTACTACCATTACCTCTTGATGCTACTCTTCAAATAGGATCACTGTCCATATTACCAGATGCCATTTTGTTATAACTTTCCAATCTACAGTTTTTTTCATTTCCTATCGTTAAGTGAATGAGAACCCATTATGGAAACAGATTCCTTTACTGCTGGGTCCAGTGGAGAAGTATTGAGGGAGGCATAGCCTACTACTTCCTGTGTCCCAAATTTCTAATTAATTCTCAATAATAAAATTATCATCAGCATAGCAGTTTATCCTTTCAGATATTTTTACCCATAACCACATTTTATGACATTTTAACAAAAAAGTCGCTCAACTAGGGTTAGCTATTCATCTTGTTCTAACCATTAAAAAAAATCAAGCCGTCTCATAGTCTAACCTGACATTTGGTATACATAGGGCTGCCAATCCCCTGCCTGTGGTGGGGGATTCCCTGTTCCCACCTCCTCCCCCAAACCCACTTATCTGCCCAGCAGGGTGGGGTGCGGCGCCCCCTGGCAGCATGGCACACCCCCAGGTGGCACAGTGTGCCCCTGTGCCCCACCACGGCATACCTCCGTGCCCCACAATGGGCCCATTTTGGACCAAATCAGGCCTGCGGGGGCGATTCAACCCTTTTGGCAAGCACAGGAGTGCACGCCAGGCCATCCTTTGACCCGTGTGATGATGTTACTTCCTGGAAGTGACGCCATCATGTATGCTGGGAGTGCACCCGCGCATAGCGTGTGAGAGAGAAGGAACACTGATCACCACGGAGGGTGAGTGCCAGGTTCCAAGTCCCCCGCCAGGGGACTAAAGGAACCTGGCAACCCTAGGTATACATAAGCCCCATTTCTCCATTAGTCTTGAGTAGTTTTCTAGTCAAATCTTGGTCTTTTTCTTTCCCAGATAAATTTATTCTAAAGCTTTTGCCAGTCTTTTAAGATCTTATGTGGTATGCTGAAGAGAACATTTTGAAATAAATAATGTAGTTTCTGTACCATCATTTTCATGCCATTTATTCTGCCTGACAAAGATAGTTTCAGAACTGACCAAACAGATAATTTATTTTTAATATCTGCTGTCACTGGATTAAAAAGTCATTTTAATCCTGTTGCCATTAACTTTAGGGATATAAATCCCTAAAAACTTAACCACTTTACTGTCACACTGAACCTTTGATAGCAAACAATCTTTACTAATCTTATACATCTCCATATTAAAAAAGAGTTTTTCCTCAATATTACTTTGATTATCCTGCAATCTTTCGGTGGCAAAATCAGCTCCAAGGTAACTTTTCTTCTTTTTCCTTCTCCTTCCTCTGTCATTTAAAAAAATTATTAAAAAAGAGAAAATGATGGGCTTTCTCTTGGTTTGAGTGTGATCCAGGGCCCAGTGAAAGATGAGTGGTGAAGAATAAAAGCTAAGGATCTTCTCAGTTTTTATCTTTCCTAAGGCATAAACAGACTAGGTGGCTTTAGGCAAGCCATGCAATCCTGATTTCAATGAATTTAGAAAAATGTAACTGTTTAAAAGGTGACAGAAATAGAGTCAGAAATCTGAATGCAGCTTTTCAGCAAGTTGCTTGCGGAGACAGAGAACTTTTATAATAACCAGTGCAAAAAAAATAGAAGAGAACAACCAAAAAGGCAGAATGAAGGTCAAAACACACAATACTCACGGGCAAGTGTTGGATCCTGCAATGATCCCTGGGAATTGTAGTTTTAAAAACTATCAGCTCAACATGATTCTCAGCTGGGAAGGGACGGGGGAGTTTCTCTCTCTGTCTCTCAAAAATTCTCTGAGAACTTGAGATGGGGGAATGACATAACAAGAGACAGAAAAAAAGCAAAGGTGTTTTGCGAGCAAGAGAGAATTTCATCCCCCCCCCCCAATCAGGGAATCGCAGCTCGGATCCCGCCCCCCATCTCCAACTCTGAGCTGATGCAAAACCAGCTGATTGGATTTTTGAAAGAGAATCAATCTGTCTTTGAGAGAATCTCTTTGAAAGACAATCTTTTCAGTTGAGCGGCTGATCTTTGCAAGAAATTCTACTTTGCTCCAGGTGGGGGTGGGGGTAGGGGGTGTTAGACTACCATTCCCAACAGAGATTGCAGGACCAATCAAGTGTTTTTCACTTGAAGTTTGTCTCGTGTGTTCTGACCCTGAGAGATCTGTTCCACAAGATTCAGGAAATTAAAGGAAAATTCAGACCATGGCTAGGGATGCTGAAAGATTAATGCATAAATATATTATCTGATCAGGACAAAATAAAGAAAAGATGGAAACAGTACACTGAAGAACTATACAAAAGAGATGAAAGAACGGCAGATTTCTTCAAAGATGAATTTTTGATGAAGGAACCTGTAATTTTTAAAAATGAAGTGAAAGCTGCACTCCAAGCAAGTGGGAGAAACAAATCACCAGGTGTAGATGGATACCAATAGAGCTATTTCAAACTACAGAAATTGAGTCCATCAACATTTTAATAATATGCCAACAAATACGGAAAACGAAACAATGGCCCACAGACTAGAAATGCTCAATCTACATTCCAGTTCCTAAAAAAAGAGATGTCAAAGACTGTAGCAACTATTGGACCATCACATTAATTTCCCACACAACCAAAGTTGTGCTCAAAAGGACTTTTATATATGGGACAAGAAATACCAGATGTGTAAGCTGAATTCAGAAATAGAAGAGTCACTAGAGATGATATTGCAAATTTACGGTAGTTACTGGAACATACCAGAGAATAGCAGAAGAAAATCAGTTTGTTTTATATAGATTACAGCAAAGTGTTTGACTGCATGGATCATGAAAAGCTATGGATGGTTTTAAAAGAAACATCTGATTGTTTTAGAGTTGCCTGGTCCCCTTCGTATGGGAGGCAGGAGACCTGGCTATGCCTTTGTGTGCATGCACTCCTGGGCTGCGCAATGATGTCACTTCTGGGAAGGGATATCATTGCGCAGGCTTTATGATGCCCCTGGGAGCGCTCTCACGCTTCACAGCAGGCTGATTTTGGCCCATATGGGGCTGAATCAGGCCCGTTTGGGTCTGAAATGGGCCCACTGAGGAGTGCGGGAGCACTGCCTGGGCAGCGCAATGGGCCCTGGAGTGCTCCTGCGCTTCATAGTGGGCTGATTTTGGCCCCAAATGGGCCTGATTCAGTCTGCAGCTGCTGGGAGGGCCCTGGCAAGCTCCTGTGGTTTAAAGTGGGCCAATTTAGGTCCCAAATGGGCCTGATTTGGTCCACTAATTGATCCACCACCATGCGTGGGAGTGAACCGTGCCTCCTGGGAACACAATCCAGGAGACTCATTCTCCGTCCTTCTCCCTTGCCGGCCACGTAAGCAGGGGTGGGAGCAGGGGATCCCCTGCCCCCAGTGGGGGACTGGGGACCCTAGATTGTTTTGATGATCAACCTGTACTCTGGACAAGAGGCTACTGTTAGAATGGAATATGGGGAAACCAAATATGGAGAAACTGAATGGTTTTCAGTTGGCAAAGATATCAGACAAGGATGTATCCATATCTGTTCAAACTGTAAGCAGAATATTTCATAAGGAAAGCTGGATTAGATTTAGATGAAAGTGGAGTGAAAACTGGTGGAGGCAATATAATCAGTCTGAGATATGTAGTTGACACCATATTACTGGCAGAAAATTGCGAAGACTGAAACACTACTGATGAAGGTTAAAGGAGAAAGTGCCAAAGCAAGATTACAGCTAAACATCAAGAAGACAAAATAACAACTACTGAGGAATTACTCAGTTTTAAGGTTGTCAATGAAGAAATTGAACTTGTTAAAGATTTTCTATTCCTTGGCTCAATCATCAACCAAAAGGGAGACTGCAACCAAGAAATCAGAAGGTTTGAAACTTGGAAGGGTATCCGTGAAGGAACTAGAAAAGATCCTTGAGGATAAGAATGTCTCTCTGGGGACCATGATCAAGATACTCCAAACTATGGTATTTTCCATTATTATGTATGGATGTGAAAATTGGACAGTGAAGAAAACTGACAGGAAGAAAATTGATTCATTTGAAATTTGATGTTGGAAGAGATTTTTACAGGTACTATGGAAGGCCAAAAAGACAAATAAGTGGGTTCTATATCAAATCGAGCCTGAATTCTCCCTAGAAACTAAATTGACAAAACTGAAGCTATCTTACTTTGGTCACATCATGAGAAGAGACGACTCACAGGAGAAGACAATAATGCTAGTAAAAGCTGAAGGTGGTAGGAAAAGAAGAAGACGCAAAAAGAGATAGCTTGAATTCTGTAAAAGAAGCCACTGCCTTCAGTTTGCAAGATCTAAGCAAGGCTGTCAATAATAGGATGTTGTGGAGGGCATTCATTCATAGGGTTGCCAATAAGTTGGAAGCAACTTGGTGGCACATAACACACACAACTTTGCACTGATAAACTCTCAGCATCCCTGAATTTGCATCCTTCCTTGGAGATTTTCAGGAGGCGCTGCCAGGCTTGTTGGTTTACCAGGGCTTTTGACAGGGTTTGAACAGTAAGCATCTTTTGGGGAGGGAGGGAAGGAGGTATTTGGGAGATTGTTTTAATTGGCTTTAATTAATAATGTCTTATTTATTACTTGTAAGCTCCCTTGAATCAAGAGGAAAGGTGGGCCCTAATTATTTTAATTCCTAAATTATGGGGATGATATTAGTCTCCTTGCAAGATTGCTTTATGGATTATGGATTGATTTATGGATTTAATCTGTCTGCAGCTTTGAATTCCATAAAGTGCTTTACACAAATGCTAAGCATTCAGTTTTTTACTGTCTGCTAAAATAGTCTTTGGATGTAAGGTGGCATGGCATAGCCCAATTTCATAAGTTCTCAGAAGCGAAGCAGGGTTGGTACTTGAACGGACGACCAACCGAGGAAGACTCTGTAGAAGAAGGCACTGGCAAACCACCTCTGCTTGTCATTTGGCTTGAAAGCCCCTATCTGGGGTTGCCATAAGTCAGTTGTGACTTGATGGCACATGTACACGTGTCTTCTTTAGTCCGGCATCTTTCTAATGTTGCCTTGGTCGGCAAGGATGTTCAATAGGTTTTAGTTGCTATTTTTGTTTTGAAGTTGACCTTTGTGATTTAAAGAGAAGATTCCACCATGCAGCACTCAGAAGGCTGGAGGGGAGGGGCTGACAGAATCCTGAAATAAGAACTGAATTGGCTGGCTTCCCCCTTCCCTCTGATTGGCAGATCAGAAGCCCACCTTCAGAATGCGAGGGTTCCTGACAGGATTTGGCAGTTGGCATTTGAAAACAGTGTGTGGAAGTGTCTGACAAAGGAGGTTAGACAGTTACCCCTCTGAAGTGAGGGAAAGGATATCAGTTGCCCTACTGTTACAACCTTGTTTGAGGGAGAAGAATCCCAGCATAAAACCTATTTACACAGCCACAGTAAAACTGGGTGTGTGTTTTGGCTGAGAGGGAATTGGGTAGCATGTGGAGACTCCCATTCCAGCCAAAGGAAAGGGTTATTTCTTCTTGGGAAAGGAAGAATAACTCCTGCCCAGTCTAGAAAAAGGGATTTGGCTCTGTGGAGGACCTCAGGACTGGTGTAAGAGGAAAACTGTTGAACTAACACCTGGCAACATAAGTTTAAAAGGGGAACTCTGTGGAGAAACTTTGTTACTGTAACCCAAGGAATAAACAAAGTACCTTTCACTAATAAGAGCTAAGAACATTGAAACTAAGTTGCAAGTACTATTTTGCCTTTTACTTTTAAGAATTCTTTTCCACCAGCAAGTTTTACCTCAGCCCTTTCATTCCCTGACTGCCTATATTCCATCCCTGCCTGTTCAGTAAAGTTTCCATTTCTTTTCAGAGTTACTCAGCCTCTATTGCCATTTCATATACAAGGAGAAGAGGGGTCCTGCTTTTCCCCCTATCAAGTCCTGGGCTGGGCTAAAAAGTTTAAAATATAACCCCTTATCAGGGTGGGACAAAAAGAACTTCCAACTATAAACAGAGACATGCTTCTTGAGGCTGCTCAGCCACAGCGAGCAAACTTTAATTTTGGCGGAAAAATCTGCCTCCCAGTGGGGGAAATGAAAGAGGGTCCATCATAACACTGTAATTCAATATCAGGGTCATTGGACAGCTACATGGCTTTCACTTTGGGAGCAGGAAGTAATGAGTTCAGTTCCCATGCAAGAGAGGTACAATGCACTTTTGTTGACATTGTAGGACCTTACTAAGCTAGATAAAGCAATGGGTTGACTCTGTGTAAAGTAGTTCCATATTGAATCTAAAGAGGACAATTAGCATCTGTGATAAAAAGGCTCACAGTATCATTGGATAGGGAATTTTAGAAGTAAGCCATGCTAGAATTTCAGACTGAAGATACCTGCTACTACTAGCCAATTACAAGGTAGGCAGACAATCAAGTTCAGTGAAGCACTTCTTGTATATGCAAAAGTTTGGGACCTTTTTTTATTCTTTGCTGCCCTGAATTAAAGGTCAAGAGAACCTGCAAGAGATCAATATTCTGTTTTGTTTTTCCATACTCTTTCAAGCATCTCTCCATTGTCACACAAACAAGAAATTTTTTTAATTGTTTAATTTTTTTAAAAAAGGAAAATCAAAACTTTTCTCTCTTTACAAGAACCAAAGCCAGTTGTTTTATGATACAAATACTTGTCTGATATGAACAGGGGTTTGTCTTTCATTCTGTTCAGTGACAGACGTCCTTTTAGAGGCCTGTTGAAACTCATAACTTTTGACCAGGCTATTATTATGTGGGCTTTATGGAGTGCTTACAGAGGCAAAAGTTGCTCTGCAGAGCTTTGGAGACCTGTCAATTAACATCACAGCTGCCTAAACCTTCTAGCCAGGCACATCCTGTTGGGATATCTTTAGAAGCCTTTAGAAGACAAGTAAAAAGCTTTGCAGAACAACTTTAAAGTTAGGGTTTTTAACAGATAATGATGCAGATGCTTGCAGCATATTATCGTGGTTTTCAGAGACAGCCACAAAAGAAAAGAAAATGCTATTGCATGAATAATTTACACCTCCTGCTCTGCCTCCAGCGCCTCTAAGTTCGGTCTGTGTATGTGTCAGAACTTTTTAATTTCTGTACATTTTTGAGTGCCTATGTGTGCTTGTGTTAGTATCAGTGTGAATATGTGACTCACACATTATGAACAGAAGGACTTAATGAGAAATTAAGTGGCAGAGTGTATGTCTCTTGCTTCCAAATGTAAATTCAGATGTAAACTAAAGAAGCGAGAAGGATTCAGAACAAGACTGCTGAAATGTTGTGAGCACTGACCGAGTTCCCCTTATTAGTTGTGCAATTGTCAGTCAGGCAAAGGTGGCAGGTGAAACGGTTTTGCCTTATGGAACTTTAAGGGCTTTTTTCTACCATACTGTTTGTGGTCTGGTTCACATGTTACAAAGACTGGTTCTGGAATTCTCTGATGAATGGGCCCAATTCAGATCCGTACTGGGGTGGGTGAGGAGAGGATAGTTAAGCCTCTTTTCTCTACACTGCACTGATGTTGGGGAAACATAAATGTTCTAATGGCTACATTGTTTCCCCAACAGGGCAAATAGCAAATCTATAACCCATTTTTGTAGCATATAAATCAGCCGAAAGTTAAATGTTATAGCTTTTCTCAAAGAATTCTGGGAATTGTAGTTGGGTGGGGGGCACGGAGATTTTATTATACACCCCTAGTGGGGTGGGCATAGGTCTTTGTTTAGTATTTAAATGTGATTATTTTTCTCCACAATTAGTATGTTTTAATGTGTATGATAATACTGTATCGAAGAGTTATGCATGTTCACTGTTATACAATTAACATGCTGCCTTGCTAATTATCCTGCTGTTCCGTGAGACTGTTCCCATCCTGACAATTCACTTTCTTTTTTTTACTACATAAGTTGTAGTAAAAACAAATTTAGACTTGATAAGAAAATATCATATTCATTCACTGTTTAGGAATATCTGTAGAGCACAGTGATTTTTAGACAAATAACAGCAAAACAGCCCAGAGCTTAAAAGGGCTAAATGCAAACCATTTCTCCCTATGGTTTCAAAATGTCTGGAATTTTCACAATTGTATTTAAAAGTGACTTTTGTTTGTTTTTTTCAAAGTGAAACTTAACAAAACGCTTACTCTTTTTGTACATGTTGTGCAGTAACTTCACTGGATATGATTCTTCTCCTCCTCTGTATTTTCAAATTGGTGAGCTGTGCACACTGGAGCAGTTTTTCTGGATCAATAGGTCACAAAGCTGTTTAAACACACAAGAGATCTAACTGGATTCTTTCAAAGAAATGTAGTAAAGTGTGGGACACAGTGCCCCCTGGAGGCTTTTAAGAGTAAGACTTAAGATATTAACTTATTCATGTGAATGGAAAATTCTTGGACCTCTTTATGATTCGTTAGAAAATTCATACTAGGTGTAAAAAAATACTTTAAAAAAACCTCATGGTGCCAAGTCAAACAAAGTTTTAACAAATGCACAAGTATTATTATTGTTATTAATGTTGCTGTTGTGTGATGTTACCACAGTCTAGCAGATGTTTGGGCTGGAATTTTTGGTCATTCACTGATGCGGATTTTATCCAAGAATCTAGGAGACATTGAAGTATTACCTTAGTATGTGGCAAGTTCCAACTGCTCAGTTGTAATCCTGTCTATGCCGATATCACCTAGATGTTTAGTTAGTTTAGTAATAATAATGATGATGATGATGTTGCTGTTATGTCCTGTACTGTATTTATTTCTTGGACATATAAACTTTAGGCTGAGAAAAACCAACATTGTTTTTCAGGTTGCCAACCCTACACCAGAAAAATATCTGAATATCTCTAACTAATATAGTTAGCAATGATCTCCCATATTTAAACTCAGCATTTTATTTACTGGGTTTATTTAAAGGGTTTTGAAACATAAAAATCGTCCTTCATGTTAGTGAAAATTTGGAGAATCTTCCTTCTGCATTTTGGTTTGCACAATGAAGTGGAAAATGGCTCTTCTTTTCAATTTCTAAGCTTCTTGAAGGAAGACGGGATGCTCTTCGGCAGCAGAAAATCCCTTTTGTGCTCCCGAGAAAAATTAAAACAGCATGGATGTTAATTCTAAATGATGATAAGGAGAAACTCTGGATCCAAAGATTGAAGACATGGAAAATGCCAATTTGGGGTCAGTTAGTGGTTCAGAATCTCTCCTAATCAGAGTACATCTAATGACTAATTGGTAAATGATCAAGCAAAAACCTTCTTCAGTCACTTCTCATGCGGGGACGATAGTTCAACAGTAAATACAGGCCTTGATAAATTTTCTTTGGCTCTAGAAGCCAATCCAAAAATGTAAGCACCAAACTCATTTTTCAGTGTTTGTATTTTAATGACCAAAATTTCTAGTTATTGCTGACATAAAACCTAATCCTAAACTTTTCACAGTTTTTCATAATTTCATTAAAACTATGACAAAAATGTTGTAGTATGTGAACCAATGTAGGACTAAACCTGGTTTTTTTCACCACACTATGGAGCAGGGCGGCTAGTCCTCCAGTGAGAGAACTAGGAAAGATCAACAGACCTTCCGTGGAGAGAAGAAAATGAATTGTAATTAAAGTGCACCGGACCAATTAATTATTAACCATTGATATTCATTCATTAATCCACAAAGTGCAAGGTGCTATCTAATTAATAAATACAACAACAACAATAATAACAACATTTGATTAGTATACCGCCCTTCAGGACAACTTAATGCCCACTCAGAGCGGTTTACAAAGTATGTCATTATTATCCCTACAAGAATAATCACCCTGTGAGGTGGGTGGGGCTGAGAGAGCTCCAGAGAGCTGTGACTAGCCCAAGGTCACCCAGCTGGCTTCAAGTGGAGGAGTGAGGAATCAAACCCGGCTCTCCAGATTAGATTAGAGCCCCGTGCTCTTAACCACTACACCAAACTGGTTACATATTACCTAACAATATAAATAACCCTTTACAACTTACTATACAATAGAGTTCACATCCACAATAATGTAAAATAAATCATTTAATCATATAAACAGTTCACAATATTTTTCCAAGGGAAAAATGGTGTATCTCTGGCACCTGGGATTGGGGATTGAATAGAGACTATGAATGGTTATCTCATTATCAGAAGTATCTCATTATCTTCCTTAACAGAAGCAAACTGATCTCCATATCAGAAGCTACTGTTTGCATCTACTCCTCTCTCCCCTCTCCACCTATATATCTGATCAGTTTCTTCTTGCCTTCCATGCATCTGACGAAGAGAACTGTGATTCTCGAAAGCTTATGCTACAATAAAGTTGGTTAGTCTTAAAGGTGCTACTGGACTCTTTTTGATAATGCCCTAGAGTGTCTCTGATTCCTGGGCATCCAGTTAGGTGAGTGGTTAGAGAACTGCTCTGGAGTGTGGGAGGTATGGTTCCTAGTCGAGGCTGTGTCACTGCTGCTTGGGCTTCTGATGACCAAAAGGTGAGCTTTGCCATCTGGCCCTCTTACAGGGAATCAGTCTCATGCCTTTCAGTTTCCATATTGGTGCTTCTTCCCAGTGAGCAACAGGGGTGGAGTTGAGATGGCCTTTATTGAGAGTGCTCTTGTGTGTTCCCCTGTGGCTGCCCCAGTATCTGCATTGCCAGTGTGTGGCAAAGGGCTGGTGCTCCCACCTTTCACACTAGCTGGGATCCAAACCCTTAATGGAAGAAGTCTTCAGTGGTCCATTGTGGTTGCCTGTGCTGAGTGAGCCGTGGGACCAGGATTGGCCATGTCTCTTCCCTTGTATGTCCACCTGACAAAAGAGAACTCAGTTACAGATGGGTCTTAATCCCATGTTTGTGGAGCTTGCTGGGGTATGTTAACTCCTGGCTCCTGCTGCTTTGCAAACCAGTCTCTTGGCTACTCTTCTCTCTTGCCTACTGATGCTCAGCAGTTGGCGGCTGCATGATGTCAGGGGCCTATGATTACATTGGTAGTTGGCAATTGGCCACATCGATATGTGCTGCTCATGGACATCAGCAGGATGCTGCTCCATGATTGGTAGGTGTTGTCAGGGTTGCTATGCACCCTGGTGTGATTATTATTACAGAGGGCTGTTTGTGTCATTCATTTCCACTCTGCAGGACAGCCATCAGATACTGACTAGCAATGCCAGTGCCATGTGGACATCAGTATGCCACTGGCATTGGGGTCTTAGGACAGGGGCTGTTCAACCTGCAAAGACTAATTCAAGTAGAATCTGTGCTCTGCATCTTCTCCCTCCCATACCAGTTTAACAACTAAATGACAGCTCAAGCTCACAAGAACTTCTGGAAGACGCTCACTCATAGGCTTTGGGATATTTCCAAAAACAGATTGTTTTATTGCAGTCTCCTCCCCATTTTACTGTATTGGTGCAAAAACTATAGCTGTGTGGCAATACCATCCAGATCTCCAGTACAAAAAAGCATTTTTATATTTATTTTGTAACATTTTGTGGGATTACTAGAATCTAGGCATTCTGGTCCTTTAACCTTTAATTGAACAACCCTAGCCATGAGGGACAGAAACTTGCTTGAAAGCAGAAAGTTGAGATTCCCGAGAAGCCTTGTTTGATATCAGATTCTTATACAGAGTGCCATTTTTCAGGCAAAATTCATTTTACACACAGAAACAGAAAGTGAATGTCTTTGCTTATAATTATAATCTGGTAAATCCAGGGGCCATTTCGTAGAAAAAGAGCTGCAGGAATTTACTAGCATAACTTATTAGCACAACTCATTTGCATATGCCACACCCCTTGCCATCACCGGAAGTGTGTCATTCACATAACTGATTTGCATATGCCACACCCCTTGACATCTCCTATCCTGGCTGTTTTGGACCCAATCCTGGCCATTCAGGGCCGAAATTGGGCCCAGACTGGCAAAGAGAGGCTGAAAATGGCCAAAAAGGGGCCCAAAATGGTCAGGATTGGGCCGCTGCTGAACAGGAGAGTGATCCACCACACATCAGAGGCCCAATTCTGGCCATTTTGGGACCAACCCTGACTGTTTTTTTGCCTGATCCTGGCCATTTTGGGCCAAAATTGGGCTGTTTTGTCCCCAATCCAGGCCGAAACAGACCCAAAATGCCCAAAACTCTGGTGGGCGGGGCCACCTGACATGTGACCTTTTGGGAGAACTACCGGAACTGCGTTCCTGCACGTTTCCCCTCAAAATGAGCCCTGGGTAAATCACACTGTAATCCTAAACAGAGCTACTCTAGTCTGTTTAGGATTGCACTGTAAATTATTTAATTATCTGACATTGCAATCCTGGGCGGAGATACTCCAGTTTAAACCCATTCATTTCCGTGGGCTTTGACTGTAGTACCACTGTATAAGATTGCACTGTAAATTCCTTTAAACTAATAACAAATTTGTGCCTTGTGATGAAAATGCAACCCAGAATGTTTTTGAGAGGCTTGAAAAGAAGGTGGTTGGTGAAAGCATTAACTAACAATACATCTGTCAAACGAAGGAAAACAAGAGCATTGACGAGAGCTGTTCTTTTCACGCTCCTGTCAGGAATGAGGAGAACCAAAGCAACGGTTTTGGGGGAGTGTTAAGAGAGTGAAAAAATCTTGAGCAATTGTCCAAGTGTTTTTGTACATGCAAAACATGTCACGGAGAACTCCTTTCTCAATGCAGGAAATATAAGCTAGAGCATTTCTGTCTGATGGCTCTCCAGATTCTTCTTGAAGATTCCCATTGATAGAGAGCCCCGCACGGTAATTGTTTCAGTTGCCAACCTGTTCTCACTGTTAGGAGACTACTCTAATGCTCAACCAAAACCAACCCTCTTGTAACCTAATTCAAACCTTACTTTCAGGAGCAGCAGAGACCCAGTTCGTTCACACTTCCACATAACAGCAGACCATGATCTTGTCTCCCTCAAAGGCCAAACTAGTGTAGTGGGACAAATGAAATAACTTTCCTATGGCCATTTAGGCCCTGGCAAATGGTGAGGGTTCTGAAGCACCTGCAGTCTGTGCACCACAGTCCCAATCCAAATTGGGCTCAGGCACACGTGGGAACTTCCAGGATGCATTAGACCAGGGGATGTGTTTTGACATTTCATCCAGCGTAGTGTGAGAAGTCCAAATTGTGTGTGTGTGTGTGTGTGTGTGTGTGTGTGTGTGAGAGAGAGAGAGAGAGAGAGAGAGTAAAGTAATGCCATATCAACATTCCCTAAACTTGGTACTTTTAGTAATATTGCCACCAAGTGGTCTTGCATTGCAGTGCTGGTATATGACATTAACTAAATGAACAGGAGCTGTTTCCAACCCTATTACTAACTTGCTAAATTATGTATCTGTACTCTGGTTCTACTTTATCTTCCTTTTCCTTCATCTGGATCACTTTATTTCTTTTTTTTATTAATTTTTTATTTATAAAGCTTGATAACCAATACAAATTTCAAAGGATTTACGTTTTCCTACTTTAGTCCAGAGTGTTTTAAACAACTTACCACTGGGTTAGCTATTTGTTTTAAATCCAATCAGTGTTCTATGTGTTAAATACTGAAGGAGTATTACAGAATATTAAAATTTACATATTTAAAATTGTTTGATAAGAAGTCAAAAGAGGTTGAATATTGAGATTTGTAATAAATTCTATAAAGGGGAACCATTTTTCGAAAAGATTTGTTGTATTTGGGTAGTGTTCGGATTGGAATACTCTGTTATTTATTTTATCTAAAATAAAGTAATCCCAGAGTTTTGGAAACCAATAGTTTGTGTTTGGTATTTTTTTTATTTCCAGTTTGACACAATTACACTTTTAGCTGCCACTAATAAGATATTTATAAGATCATGTCTAATTAGGGGATTGAAATATTCAACCATTGGTCAAAAAATAAAGTTTCTGGTATCAAAGGAACTGTATAACCTGTTATATCCTTTATTTGTCTAAGTACCTCACACCAAAATACTTCAATAAATTTGCATTTCCACCAGCAATGCGCAAACATACCAGTTTCACCACAATCTTTCCAGCAGAGAGGGGACATTGATGGTGAAAACACTGATAGTATTTTAGAGGTGAGATACCATCTGTTCGTTACCTTGAAAGATTGTATTTTAATTGATTTGATTGGAGAATTGAATAGAGACGATGACCAAATCTTAGAGCAATACTTAGTTCAGTATCACAATCTCGTTGCCCCTTTTTTTATAACTAAAAGTTTTAGGTTTAGGTTTTAGGTTTAGGTTTTAGGTATCCAATAGAATGTTGTAGATTTTGGAAATTAAACCTTTTTGAACAAATATAGAAGACTTGGGCAGCCCAATCTTAACCGCCAAAGCAGCGTTGTCGCTCGTGCCTCAGTGTAAATGGGGCGCTGCTACACGGCTCCCTATGGACTTTTGCAGGAGAGTCCCACCAGCGCCCAAACATGAGAAAGTGAGGTGCAGCCGCTGCCAGGAGTGCCTGCCCACCGTTCCCCTGACAACCCCGCTCACACCAGCCAATGGCCACACCCCTCCCCTGACATCCAGGCAAGGAGCAAGCAGTGGCGCAGCCAATGGGGAGGCTGAGATCCCCACTGCCACCAATAGGCACCCCCCCATCAGATCGAACACCCACCCTCTTGCCCATCCAGCCTCCATTTCCAATGAGGGCCAGGCTGGTGGCTTCAGCTTGGTGCGCCTGCAAATACCCGCCACCACCACCACCACAAGAAATAGGTTCCCCCTCCCTGAAGAGTAGGGCCAGATATTAGGGAGCTGATCTCTGTTGCCTGGAGATCAGTTGTAATTCTGGGAGATCTCCAGCTACCTCCTGGAGACTGGCAACCCTAAGTAGTCCCCAGGTTCCAGAGAAGTGGGGGGGGGGGAAGTGGGGTGTTCAATGAGTGACAGGAACACCCATTGGGAACCACGTGGGAGGCCGGGAGGCCATTTGGAAGCAAGGGAAATGAAAAGCGCACACAAACTTGCTGCAGCACCACTTGAACACATCAGTGCATCACTACAATGCGGGAACAAGGGCTGGACCTTGACAGCCATGTCCTAGTACTGGGGAGATGCCCCCCTAGCATGGACTGACAGGCCCTCCCCATGCCAGATTGGCCAAGTCCGTCCCTGCTTCCGCAAACATATCCCCCACCCCTGGCAACAGTTTTCTACATACAGTGACCATCTTCCTGGCTTATCAGATTCCAGCAGCTCAGACTATCAGAGAATGGAAGTCCTCAGTGCCTCCCGCCCCCCACAGACATTCATGGGCCTCACTTCAATTCCCACCCCACTGCCTGAAGTTACATTGAGGAGAGGAAGGGGACAGGGAGGCTGGAAGGGGTGCCCCTTGATACATTTGTGGGGATGTGTGAGTGGACATGTGTGACAGTGAGTTGAGAGAGGGGCTAGTGGCAATGTCAGTCAGGCATGCAAACACAGAGGTCTGTTGTTTTTCAATGCGTTTTATTAAACTGGAAAAAGTGAGGGAGCCAAGGCATTTTGTTCAGCCCTCGTTCTGTGTTCACAGGGGCAAGGCTGAGATGCTGACTGCCTTGAGATATTGCTTCCTGGGCTGGATCTGAATGACACTCACAGAGGATTATGGGGGTGAGGGGTGGGGCTGAAGCAGACATGCTCGATCGTCTCCCAGATGGGTCATGACGTGACTGCAAGGGAAAGACACACATGTGTTGCAAGTCCATGGCCGAGCCAAACCCACACTCCAACATCTAAGAAGATGCACATAGTAGAGAGCAGTAGCGGCAGCTCCACAGGTGCAGCTAGCGACCAACTGATGCAAGACCCTCTGGCGAGGAAGCACCCTGCCTTGGGGTGATTTTACCTTTAAGGGAGAAAGTTAACAGGTAGTTACAAACACCTGGTCGAGAGTAGTTTTCTGGGCAACTGCCTCTGGGGCAGGCAGGGGCTGCCACCACCGTCGGCATTGTTCCGTCGGCTCCCACCAACTGTGTGATGTGAATATGATTGGTTAACGAAAGACTATTACAAGTATTGCCCATGAGGAAGTCCCAGTACGAAATGGGGATTGGAAAATTGCTGGCTTAGACCCGTAGGGCTGTTCTTGGAGCAAGATTCAGCTCGAGGTCGTTTCCATCTGACCAAAGTTTGCCGTTTCTCGAATCAAGAGTACCAGCTACAAGCCGTTTTCCTTTGTCATTGCACTTTACGTTGGATATATTGATTCTTCACCGGTTGGACTATTGCCTAATCAGTCATTGTGTACTATATAGCTGCTAGTTTTGTATATCTAGCTACTTATGCATGAAATGTTATTTGTGATATTGACATTGATATTTATGGGACTGAATGACACATTGTTTTTGCACTTAGCACTTTATTATTAAATTGGTACATTTCATACCTATTGGAATTAGTACCTCCGAGTTGCCTCTGGTTTACATATTTCTAGCTGATGACAATGCAATCAAATGACCCCTTGTTACCACTTTTATTGTATCCCATAAAATGTTAGGTTTAATCTAATTTGAGAAGTTATCTGAAATGGCAAGTTGAATAATTTTTTCAATTTCTTTAACTAAAGATTGATTACTAATTAAAGCTTTATTTAATGTCCAATGTTTATCTTTTTGGACATCTAAATTATTGGTAAATGTGCAGTTGACCCAAGCATGATCTGAAATTGAAATAGAGCCTATTTCTTATGAAATCACATTACCAACTGAAGAATCTGATATTAATAGATAATCTAGTATAGGTCTAGTATGTCTGGGAGAGAAGTAGGTGAAATCTTTTTCATTAGCTTGCAAGAATCTCCAGTTATCAATTGAGTAATGATGCTAATTTGGTTTTTTTGTTTCCGTTCTTAGTTATTTTCTTATTATATGTTGATCTGTCTATCTTTCAGCTAATTATACGATTTAGGTCCCCTCCTGCAATTATAATACCATCTTGAAAATTGGATAATTTAGTTAAAATTTCCTCAATAAAATGAAGCTGATTTGTATTGGGAAGAAATACAGAAATGTGTAAAGCTGGTCTTCTGTATAACCTTTTATAAATATAAATCTCCCTTTTGGTCTTTTAAAGCCTCCTTGTGTTGAAAAGAAATGTTTTTTGAAATTAAAATCACCACCCCTCTTGCTTTAGATGACCCCTTGACATGAAATTGCAATTGAATCCAATTAGCTTTTTAATCATAATTGTTGTTTGAACGTAGATGAGTTTCTTGTGAAAAATAATGTCTGAACAGGTTGTTGCTAAAGTGAGAATACGTTTTCTTTTGATTGGTGACCCAACCCGCATACATTGTAAGAAGTAATTTTGAATTTAGAACACATGATACAGCTATCTAAATAGTGCTAAAATTATTGTTATTGTTATTATTGATATTATTATCTATATTTATATCTCTCCTTTTTCTTACTCTCCTTTTTCTTACTCTGAACTTAACCTTAACTCCCCCACAGCTTTTAAACTAGAAATAACTAGAACACTTAATTACGATTTGAATAATAAGAACCTTTACTAACCTTAAATCAGATAGAGAATACCAATAACAACACTGTTTATGATTATACAGTAAGTATCTACACTAAATTTAAAAAAACACTCTGGAGTTGAAACCCCAAAAAATTAAATCTAATTAGTTAACACTATAATAAGATTTCAATACTAAATTGTCTAAACTTCTAACAGAGTTATAGTACTTTAATAATGACTAAACTATAAGATAATTTCTAAACAGATTATTGTTAATCTACACTATAGGAGAATATAACTTGGAACTTTACCCTTATATAACTAACCAAATTTTTATTCAGTATAGCCTTTTGTAACCCAAAGTCTACACTTATAGGCTATTTGAGTAAATTACCCAAAACAGAAAGGCTATATTACAAGAGGAGCAAACTTACACAATTTCTTTCCTGAACACCCCCCTCCTTGAGCCTGAAAACAATGATCCATATAATAAAATAAAACTATTCAAACAAACCAACCTCAATCAGTAGCTTAATAGAAGTCCAACTAGATAAGGATGTGAGATAACATTACACATCAAAAAAAGAACAGAATTATTAAGAAAGTCTGGGATCTTGCTTCCTTTTTGAGGTGTAGAAGGTTGAGAAAGTTTTCTTTTAGAAGTTGTGCTTTCTAGTTCCATTGGTGCAGACACGTTAAGATTTTGAAGAAGCAGCATGCTGGATTCATAATCTGTTGCCAAATAAGTTTTGTCATCAAATTTCACTTGAAGCTTCGTATAGTTTACCCATCTATAAAGGATACCTGCTTGCCTTAAAGAATCTGTTGCCACTTTAAGGGATTTACTTTTATTCAAGATTTCTTTTGGAAGGTCTGTAAAGGCAGTAATTGGAGAGACTTCATAGAAAAGGCTATGTTGTTTTCTGGCTACTTCCAGAATTATTTTACGGGACCTCCACTCAGGAAAAGTAACAAGGATATCTCTTGCCCCAGGTCTCTTAGGGTGATTAGGAACTCCGATCCTGTATGCTGTGGAAATTGCCAGTGCTATTCCTTCTTCTAAGTTTAGGCATTTTGCTAGCCTGTTCATCATGAAGATTGATGATAAATCTTCATTAGCAGTAGCAGATTCAGCCAAGCCTCTAAATGTAAGATTCTCTTGATGCACAGCTATTTCCAAACTTAAGATTCTATCAAGCATTTGCTCATTTTCTTTTTGGAGAATATCGTTCTGTGTCATGATCTTTAGGCCTAATGCACCATCAGCTTTTTGCATCGCTTTAAAAGCGTCTATTTTTGCTTCTGTTATTTGATCAGTTGACTGTTTTATTAATATGGACATTTTATCTAGAATAATTTTTCCATTGTATGGAGAAGTTCTGAAAGTTCAAGATCGCGATGTGAAGATGCTTTCTCCCCCAGCTGCTTTGTTTTCTGCTGCCATCTCACCTGCATCTTCTCTGATGATGCTGTTTATTGCCAAATGCTGCATCGGTGAATAATAATCTTGTAAATTCTTGGAAACTTTGCTTGAAGATTTCTTCTTTTCATTGGACTGTTTCCCCATATTATTTTCTGTGATTTGAGGTTTTTAGAGACTGTTAGGCTCGGAAAGAACGGAGCTCTCAATTACATGGCCTTCTTGCTTTTCCTCGAAGCCACTCCCCCCTGGGTCACTTTATTTCCATCATAGAATGTTGCAGAAGTAGTCTTGGTAGTTTCTATCTTGAGTCCCAGGTTTCAGTAGATGTACTGTGTTATCTTTTTGATTTAGCGCACACCTTTATAGAGGAAAATGTGCCAGAATGAACACAAAAGCCAACAGTAAAGAGATGGAACAATAGGGAAATGATAACTTTGCAAGATCTGTTAGGAGGGATCAAAATGTGCAACAGGAGATAGGAGACAAGGAAAGAAATCACTTGTATGGATTTCATAGACACTGGAGCCAGCTGTTAACCTGCTATGGAGCAAGAGTCAGATTATCTGTATTCTGTTTTGTGCTCTGTCAATAAACTGTGGATCCTCCCCTGTAAGAAGTGAGCTGTCCAAGGTTCTGGACCACATAATTGCAACCTTGGGGGCATTTTGTCTCAGTACCTCAATTTTGTCTCCATTTTGCCCCAATACCTGAATTTTAGCCCATGGTACTTGAGATCTGGGACTCATCATTACTTTTGTCTTATGATACCATCACTGGCTTTTCTCACCTGGTCTTACTATCACTTGCTTCTCTGTGTGCCATTCTTTTCTGGACTGAATTCCCTGATTTAGTGAAATTGGCTGAAATAAGTTGGTCTAGATAGTGAGACCAGGAATTTCTGGCTCAGTAACTTTGTAAACACTCAGCTCTCTTATAAGTCTTTATACTGTATAAAAATCTGAAATCTCATAGTGGCAGGAAAAATCCCTTCAACACATATGAGAAATGTTGTGATAAGCCAGCAGATGGTGCAATTACCAAGATTTGTTATGTGGTTTCATATATACACATGCAGACACACACACATGCGCGCGCACACGCACATGCACACACACACCTTCCACTGAATAGATATTGTTGGATTTGATAGGGAAAAATCTTGGACAAAATCACAGTGGTTAAGAGGTGAAGATTTTAGTGATTGATGTTGTTTTAATCTTTTTTGGCCTTCAGCTGCTGGTAATGAATGCATACAGATTAAGGTAATATCAGTTACATTAAAACAGCCCCTAGAATAACCAACACGAAAAGGTTTGAGCTCTAGATGGGCATTTTCATTCCAATATCAAAAAGACCTCCCCTTGATCCCAAGGAGTTCAGGATCTTCAAGACTTTCAGGCTGTAGTTCTCCATATATTCGCTTAGAAGTCAGACTGGGAGACTTGGATGATTTGAGGAGCAGCAGTTGTAAGCCAATGAATATAACATTTAAAGGTGCTTAGACTCAAAGATGTTCAAATGGAACAGCAATATAAACTAGCATCATCAAGATCTGGCGGAACAGCTCACATGTCGCTTTTTTAATACCTTTCATTTTCAGTTTTTGATAGCAAGAGCAGGTACAAATTATTTTCATGCTTTTTGTAAGAGGAATATAAACCTCTTTTTTAAATAAAAGAACTGTTTGTGCAGCTCACAGAAACAGTTGCACTTATTTGTTGCAGTCGTCCATATTTATTTTTCTGCAAGAAAACAACGGTCACATGAGTTTTTTTTAAAAAGCAGCACTTGGCACTAGAAGTGCTAGAGATTTCATGCTGTTTTGCATTCCTGATTAAAGCATTGTCTGTAAAACGTATGCTTAGAAGTATGCTTTTTGATGTAAGAAAAAAGATTGGAAGGAATGTTTTTACTAGCCAATGCCAATTAAGATTTCCCCCCTTGTTGTACTGTTTGTTTTGCTTGAAAGCTAGTGGGTCCTTTTAACAGGGAAAATTAATTCTCCAAACATGTAAATAGCATGTTTGAATTAACATAGAAAGATAATGCTCTTCTCAGGTATATTTGCATTGTGCTTTTAATGCATAATGGAGAGTGCAGTTGAATCTCAGTATGAGCAAAACCTCAGTATGGAAGCCTTTTTCTAGTACTCAAAGAAGTGGGATAACTTCCAATTTATCAAGCCAAAATTGCTGCTCATTGTTGGAAGGAAGAGCCATCTGTAGCCTTTTTATTTTTATCAACGTTATTACAGTAACGCACCAGAACCCAAATAGCCTCAGAACACAGACAAATGTGCTATTAATTCCCAGCTCTGCTGATTAAAATTTGCCCTCACCAATTAAAATTGGCCCCTACTGATTAATCATCTGAAACTAGTCGGTAGGTCTGCATCAACTGACAGTGCGATCCTAGAATGCATTCTACTGTGGCTGCATACTGCAGGAGAAGGAGTATAATGGCAAATGAGCCATCTTTCAGAGAACTTTGTCTGCCATGACTCATCTCTTCATTGAGGAACCCCTGATAAGCTTCTGAGGAACCCTAGATTTCTCCTGAACTCCGTCTGAAAACCATTGGTTTGGATGGCCATATCCAGGTACTCTATAGTAACCTGAGAGAGAGAAAGAGAGAGAGAGAGAGAACAGGTGATTTTTAACTTCTGAACTCTTTAGATTCTATACAGTTCATAAGCCAATAGATTGTACAAATTGAAGGTTAAATGAAATCATGGCTGGACAGAGAGAAAACAATTGGGAAATCCCCATCCCCTACTCCATAATGCAATAGCGCAACACAGATGTCTTTTGGGTTAGATAAGTAGCACCCTGCTCACTTAGCTCTGAGCCTCAGCCATGCATGGTTATAGTGCAGTTGCTGTGACTGTTGAGGTTCAAAACAAGGTGAGCAGCTACTTGTTCATCTAGTCCTGAAACTGAATGTGACAATACAATAAGAAGTATTTTTATTCTCTTTCCCCATATTGGACAGGAGAAGGTTGGGTGGGAGTAGAGTTGATAAATTTGCTTCTGACAACATGAAGCTCCTAATCTGAATTTTATCCCCTATTCCGGTATACTCTAAAGGGCACTCACTGCACTTTCACAGCTGAAAGGAGTCTTTGGGATGTGTATGGTAATAATGGATGGAGGGAACTCTTTCTGCAGTCCTTTTTTTTTTTTTATAATTTTTTTTATTTTTCATAACGACAAAACACTACACCAGACTATCACAAGGAAAGGGGAGAGGGAAAGGACAAAGGGGGGTGGAAAAAGAAAAAGGGGGGGGGAATGAACTACAAACACTAAACACTACACTTCAATGTTTCCCTTCATACTGTCATAATACAAAAATAGCTCCATAGAATAATGATGGAGTGGTTAATCATACAGAAAATAAACATTTCAAATTCTGATTAAACTTTCCTCCCCCTTCTAGGTCCCGGACGCAATTCTCTCTGTGCAACTGCTGTTGCGATGCTCTCCTCCTCCCCCCCCCCTCCGGCTCCTCCTTTTCTTCGTTCTTGGTGCAGCAGAGTTCTGGGTTTTTATTCTCAAAATCCTTTAGTTGATCTTCTGATAATATCTTATAGGCCTGATCTTTATATCTGAACCATATTCCTTCCGGGAATAACCATTTGTACTTTATTCCATGGTCCCTCAGAAGAGCTGCAAACTTTTTATATTTAAAACGCCGTTTCCGGACTAGAAATGGAACGTTCTTCAAAATCTTGACTTTCAAACCCATAAAGTCCAAATCCGCATTGTATGAGTTATATAGGATGGTGTCCCGAATCTTTTTAGTTGAAAAGTCAATAATGATCTCACGAGGCAACTGTCGCTTTGTTGCATATTTTGAAGAAGCCCGACGGACCTCCAAAATGGCGCTTTTAACCTCTTCTTTAGTCGTCCTCGCGGGTGTCGCCAGTAGTTCCGAGACCAAATCCCACAGATCCTCATTTTCCTCCTCTTTCACGTTTTGGAGACGCAAAATTGTCTGCGTTCGTTCCACCTGTAGCCCGATCAGTTGGTTCTCCACCAACTTCAGCTCCTTTTTTGTAGCCTTCACAAGTGACGCACTTTCCAGAGCAGACTTTTCTGCCCCCCCCCGCTGCTGCCTTAATGGTTTTCACCTCGCTTTCAATTAAGCCCACCCTTTGATCAGTTTCGTTCAGCTTGTCAACAAAGGGTTTTATGGCTTCCACCACCGCCCTGCGCACCAACTCTTCGAGCGACTCCCCTTTCTGCAAGGTGGCCGAGATTGACTTACCGAGAGCGGGACTTTGCTTCTTTGCTGCCATTTGGGGGGGGGGGGCGCCAACAAAATTCTGGAACTCCTCGAAGGGGAAGAGCGAGTCTTCTTCAGATCAACCTCTCCTTCACAAACGCTTGTAGAACAGAAGGGATTCGCTTGTTTACAGGCTTCCGCCTGTTTCTTTTACTTGCCGTTTCTCGTTGCCCGGCGGCACTCGAGGCGCCGCGCACATCTGCCGGCCTCCATAGGGACAAACGGGCAATTCCCCCCCCGCATTGATTTCGGGGAGTTCTTCCCGCCGCGTCCCGGACCCTGGCTCCCTCCCTGGGAGTCCTGGGGGCTAATCCTTACGGATCAGCCGCCCGGTCAGGGTGCCCGGTCGTTTCCTCCCGGACCAGCCGAGAGGAGCGTCCGGCATGGCTGAGAAAACGAAACCGAATCTTTCTGCAGTCCTAATGAAAACCTCTCCTCCCATTTGTTTAGCTCCGGAGCAGACAGAGCTCCTGAAATCTTACAGCATCTTGAATTTAGGAAATGGATTAAGTCAAGAGATGTGTGACTGGCACTACATATCCCCTAACTCTTCCTGCTACTATGATTTGTTAGGAGCTGAGACAGGCAATTCCCAATGTCTCTCTTCCCCTCACTAATATGGATACTTGTTCAAGACAAGAAATACCCAAATTTGAACTTTTCTCATCCCACCAAATCTGAACACTGAGCGATGACTAAGGTATATGACATTCTTGGTTGCGATAAACTGCAGCCTTCAAATGACTTCTTACTTTACGAAGTTGTTATTAAAGGTTAATTATCATTGATTGATTGTTCTTTATCATGTTAACTCCCCCCTAAGAGTGGGAGAGAGTGGGTTCCCCTGAAAACAGCTGCAGATAAACAAGCATCACTTGATAATAGTTGTTCACTGTGGGGAAAATGGTAGTTTGACTCAATGTAAACTGATTGTGTAAATCATCCTTAATTTGCATTAGATTTGCATATTGCAAATTTGGCAGATTTGACGAATGGGCAATTAGCGTTGAATATTTGTTTCCATGCTAATTTGGAGAAGGTGCAACAGACAGATAAACATGCTGGGAAGCAGTTAACCTCTGAAACAAGTCTGAGTAACTATATGTATGGTTGTTCAAAACAGCTTGCTTACATTTCCCTTTTTAATATGGCTGTATATAATTTGTACTCTAAAAAAATCAAGATTCTGCATTGAAGTAATCCAGATTATGTGGCAAGGAAAGGTAATTACTAAGACTGGAATAAATTATGCAAATAGGCATATATGATTTTACGTTGCTTAATATGCTGTACTTCCGCTAGCTGCTGGGAAATGGGGAGCAGAGTCTATTGAACATTGAATCTCTGCAGCCCCTTAACCAGCTCATCCCCTTGACCTCTGAGTCTTCAAGGAGGTCTCATGTTCACTTCCCATCGAAACTTGATTTTAAAAATAAATGAAAGCAGAGGCTCTCTGGTTATAGAATGATGTGATTGATGCAAACCTGCAGAATTTGAGTCCAGTGGCCCCAAGCTCAAATCCTGCTGTTCTACTGCAGACCAAGATGACTACCCACCTAAAACTGAAGCAAAACTATACAAGATCCAACCAGGCCCCTGTGTTTTAAACTGTTGTCTCTGAGATAAGCTTGCTGCTTTGCAAACTTCTTCAGAATCCTTTGAGCATTGCTGTTCTCTCTAAAGTCATGTTGTTGGTGTTTATATCCCCGGATTGCCATTCTGTTCAACAGTCTGCTCCATTTGGAAGGAGAACGGGTCTGACGGTCTAGCATCTGTTTCTCACCCTTTAAATCCTGGAATGGCACCAGCATCGACTTTGTCTGCTGCTGTGCTTCCAAGCTCTGTGGCATGCAATTTATCTCCCCCCCCCCCCCGCCCCGTTGTATTTTCTTGTTCAGTTGAACAAAAGTGGCTTCCTGAAGGGCTCCTTACCACCATGGGTGCAAAATAGGAAGACAACTAGAGACAGCAAAGTCAGAACAGGTACCCAAATTTGTCCTTTAGCAAATGATTTGTGAATAGTTCAAGGAAACTGTATAGCAGACTCCACTTTTCCACCTACCTAGATTTCAGAGAAATTCAGGGGCTGCTGCAATAAAAAGAACCTAGCCATTATTACTTCATGCTGTCTTGGAAATGTAATATAAGGGTAAAATGGGAGAGGAAGCCCATTCTCCAGACCCCCATGCCACCCCTGGGCTTTCTCTGGACACAGCTGGCAGACTCACCACTGGCCCCAACTTTTTGGTTGCTAACTTCTCCGGCCCAAGGGACATTTGTCTGGCCTTGGCTAGGGTCAGGGCTTTCTCGGCTTGGGCATTAGCTTGGTGAAAGATCTCTGTTGAGATCCAGGCCCAACAAGATCTGTTGCAGTTCTGCAGGGCCTGTAAGATGGAACTGTTCGGCTGGGCCTATGGCTGAGGCAATTCTGTCCCTCTTGACTGCCCATGTTCTGCCACCCCTGCCCTTAATATGCATATCTTGCCAGCTGCACTTTATGGCTTTACTCATCCTTTTAACTGGAATTCAGTAGATGCCTCTTTGTATGTGTAATTTATTGATATTGATGTAGTTTTGTTTTAATGTAAATTATATTTGTTTTGTTTTAATATTGTTGTGACTCACCCTGAGCCTGCTTGCTGGGAGGGAGGGCTATAAATCTAATGAAATGAGATGAAATGAAATGAAATGGTTGGCCCTGGAAGGCAGCTCTGACTCTCCAAAACTCATGCTATGGAAAAAAGCTTTGAATCTCGAACACGTATTCCCTGAAAATCTTGTTGTTCTCTAAGGTGCCACTGGACTCAAATCGTGCTGTTTTCTTTTGCTTGCTCTTTCTGTATATTGGTAGTGGGAGTAAACTAATGCTACATCCCCCCAAACAGTTGTTTTCCTTTCTGGAGTACAAATGACTCCTCTTAAATAATCATCTGTCTGACTTCCCATTGCAATACATGACACAATATTTTGGGAGTGCTTCTGTTCATCTGCTGTATTTGGTTCCAGAGGGATATCATGTCAGTGCTGGGTAATGAACACTCAGAAGAAATTGAACTTAAGTCAACCTCTGTCGTTTGGCCAAAAAGCTGCCTTGCTAGAGTCTCAACAATAAAACAAGTTGATTTATTTATAATTTACTCTGTTATTGATCTTGTTTCCATTGTCCAAATGTACTTTAAATGCCCAGAACCAAAATCAGTTGCCTGTGTTCCATCCCAACTGTTTGCAAGCAGCTACATGATAAAAGCCATTAATAAAAACATTGCACCCTGGATGGGGGTTGCTCGTCTATCTGTTCCCATCTCTGCTTTCCCCCCTTTTATGGAACTGTTTCAGTAGTCTTCCATGTAAAAATTGACATGCATTACCTTTGAAAGTGTTATTGTGAGAAAAGTACTGCTACAAGAGCCAGCATGATACAGTGGTTAGCGAGACCCACCCTGCCATGAAAACTTGCTAGGTGACCTTGGGCCAAACACACACACCTGGCCTAACCTACCTCCCTGGGTTGTTGTGAGGATAAAATGGGGAAGGAAAGAATGCTGTAAGACATTTTGGGTTCCTGTTGTGGGGAAAAAGTGAAATACAAAGGAAAATACTAAATAAAATATGAGAAAAGCTTAAAGCAGAATCTCAGGAGGGGCAAAGCCCACCAAAACTCTTGAGTGCTTGCGAGTTCGGCATACGAAAGAACCCAGATCCTGTGACTGGCAGAACATTCCAAGTCCTCAGACCTTGCAAGTGCAAGAAATTGATAACTACATACTTAAGGTCTTCATGAACACTCTGCCTTAATATCAGAGTTCATATTGGCATTGTGTTGCTGATAATACAAACAACACAGGGTAGAAATACACATTACTAAGTACCTAGGGATGCTCAAGTGAACCTCATTTCATGTATCCCCCCTCCAACTTTCCATGCACTCACTCGCAGTCACACTTCAGTTTGCTCCATGTGAATACATTCACGTGTTCGATATCAGTTCCTCCTCAATTGCTAAAAGTAGTTTCCACCTCCATTCATTGAAATGTAGATCTTGACACTTTTTCTCACACCTTAAAGAAATACAAATTAGCAAGTCAAAGGAGCCTACAGTACTTATTCTCACAGCAAAAACAGAACTGAGATGCAATCGCACAAAGGGAGCTCCCGTGAAAGCGGCATCCATGTGTGCCGAGCAAGAACAGCCTGCATTCGAATTGAGGACCACACATAAAATCCTGTATTTGAGCATCCCTAGATACTTAATCATGTCTATTTCCACCCATACATCAAGACAGCAATAACTAAAACTCTTAGAGGGGCCAAGGGGTTGGGGGAAACATGGTATGGAGAGAGCTGACTGTGGGTGTCAGGGTACTTTTTGTATTATTAGAAATTTAGTATTTATTGTGGTTGAGTTCTGTCTTCTGAAATCAATCAGGTTTGTAGTGATGCCAGAGGGTTGGTCCAATATAAAGATTTTTTGGAGGAGCTGGGTAAACATTTCTTGTACTTAAAAATTCATGGCTGCAGGGGTTCCTCTCTTTTAAAAGACCTTTTATTTAATCTCCTGAAGGAAAGAATTGTGCTAGTGCAATAGGAAGGAAATTCTGCTTTCAAAGAATTTCATACCTTTGGAGCCAGAGAGGTGTAGTATTTATTGGACCTGGGAGACCTAGGTTTGTATCTCCATGATAATTCCAGAGGGGTAGCCATGTTTGTCTGTTGTAGCAAAATAAAACAGAAACCCAGCAGCACTCTAAAGACTAACAGCATTTACTCCTGCATAAGATGTCGCATCTGAAGAAGGGAGCCTTACTCAGCTCATGCTGGAATAAATGCTGTTAGTCTTTAAATTGCCACTGGACTTACGCTACACATCTCCAGACAGCCATGGATCTCATGGGGCGACTTTGTGACAGTCGATCTTGTCTGCCTACCCTACATCACAGGACTGTTGTAAGGCTAAAATGGGAAGGAAGAACCTTTTATTACAACCCTGAGCTCCTCAAAGGAAGGAAGGGGTTAAAATGTGACATTATTTTAAGTAGGGGTACAGTTCAGGACCCTCAAAACATGTTGCTCATGGACATGGATCTGCCACGTACAAATTCTAGACTCTCATTTTTATTGCAGTGGTCTGTATACTTGATTGTGCCTTTTAGTTCAGCAGTCCTTCCTTAGATTTCTGAGGCAATGCAAAAAGCTAAGTGAGATTTGTGAGCTGCAATGGCATGGCTACTGGTTCTATTTGATTTCAGATTAGTTGCCCTGTTGGCAGACTGTTCGCAACGGGGGTGGGGGGTGGGTGGAGGGGGTGAGGAGGTGGAATGCTGGATTTTACTTGTGCTTATGTGCAAGGGAGTGTATGAAAAGAATGTTGCTTTATATTTAGCCCTGCAATGATTGACCTCAAAGGTGATGGTGTAGCTGTACATCTGTTGGAAGCAAGTTTGGTTTTTTTAAAAAAAATCTATCTTTAAATAAGATATCTTTTGAAGGAAAGAGCCATTAAATGCATGGTAAGATCATTGCACTGCTATGAGCAGTTTTCAGAGAGGACAGTTTGTCATGGAGTATTTTTTTTTCTTTAACAGTACCAGTGGAGAAAGCCAGGCAGTTCCATCTTTTCTCGATCTGTTTCAATGGTGTTCTTGTTGCCTCCCTTCATATGCTGTGTGGATTAGAATTCGACACTGGGCTGCTTGGGGTGAGAAGGCTCTGGGCCAGCTGCAATTCTTCCTCATCTCTGCTTTTGAGTGCAGAAATACATTATGAAATGCCAAATTGACTTTATTTTCCCTTTATTTCCTGCTTTTTCATGCATTACAATATCTCCTCAGTAGCCTTTAACGACCTCCTTGGAAAAAGCATTTTCTGCTGAAATTTCACTTCAACAAAATAAAATAAGAAATGAGGTGAGCGTGGTGAAAGCCTGTGCAAATGACCACATTATTTATTCTGTGGTGGTTGCCTACATTTTGAAAGAAGGCATATACAAAAACCGCTGCTTTACATGTATAACCCCCAATCAACTCCACCAGCAACACTGAAACTGACGGCATTATTCAGTGTGATTCAATGTGCGATATCTAAAAGCAGCTGTGATAATATATTTGTACGAGTGCTGTTCTTCATTTTGGAGTATAACAAGCTCAGAGCTAAAATATACATTACAGTGGCCTCAGATCCTATCTGTGCCCCCCAACTCCATTTTATGGGGAAATTTAGCCATTGAAAAATTGTCACAAGGACCCAATCCTGATCTTGTCCCCCCCCCCTCCTCTTTCAAGAGCCAAAACAGTTTTCGTGGTCTGTTTTGGCACTTGAAAAGGCACGGGAAGAGGACAAGATCACATGGTGCTGCCGTATCACAGGCCTGATCAAGACTGGGCCTTCATGGCAATTTTTAAACGGCTAAATTCTTCCCTAAAATGGTGTGTCAATGGCCCTGAATTGGACCTGTGGCTGCTGTAATGTCTAGTTTGGTCCTCAGAGACCAGTTCTTCCTTTGGAGGTAAGCATGCTATTTCTGATCTATTAACATTTGTGTGGCTGTCATAGTTTGCTTCCTCCTGTGCACATAAAGTGCATAGAATAGATGCATGTATTGTAGTATGCAGGGGGCACATAGTCTATCACAGTTCACCAGCACATTTCTACTGCATATTCCTGAGAGATTTAAGTTGTATATTTCTCTTTCATAACTGACATGTATAAGCAGCAAAACATAGAGGTAGAGGCTGCAAGTCTGGTGGCTGAGATGTTTAAAGTGTGAATCAGCCTTTTGTATGACATGAATGTTGCCGGTGGGATTGCTGAAGAAGTGAACAACATGGATGAAAGCCATTTTTAAAATCTAATGCATTATGCTAGTCGGCATAGCTTTGTTTTGTTCAAGCTGGCTGAATAAAACAGATCGCCCACCTTTTCATTTAATCTCACTTCCTTATGATGGGACAGCGAGGTTGCATGAAAGATAAACAAGTACATAGGGTGAAAGAAAGAAGTTAATTAAATATCTGCTTACTGTCAGCAGTTCAGTGGTATGGCGTGCTGCTTATATTGAATGATTAAAAGGTATGTATTGTCTTTTTCTCGTTAAATCATTGTTACCTGTACTGACCTTCTTTAGCACTGTTTTTTGATGTTTTGATTGTTTTATCTGTTGTTATTGTTTCTTATTATTGTTTTGATTGTTTATTGTGGTTATGGTACATAGTGCTAATCACTTTGTGATTTGTATTTCTTTATTCTTCTGTTGGGAAAATCAGCAAAATAAGATCAAAATTACATATTTTATTCATTTTATTCCTCTTATTTCATAAGGCAAACAATACACCAGCAGCTTATTTAGAAGGCAGGGGAAGCTCTGGGCTCATTCAGATAGCTCTGGGCGCAATCACCAGGACCGTTATTTTAGCCTTTCTCTTTTCTGCTGGCTGGCTCTGGGTGATGCTTCTGTCTTTACTGGCACCTACTGCTTATGCAGGTTGGCACGGCTCTGTGCAAGGTGTCAAGATAGCCACACTGAAGCTTCCCATGCTCACCTTGAAGTTGTCTCAGAGGAAAAGCATTTCTTTCTACCTTTGTGATCAGTAGCACATTGCAGCATTAAACCAGTGCGTTAGAAGGCATTGCTAGCTGAACATTATGTAGATGCAGGCAAACATAGCAGTAGACAGCATCTTCAGGGGTAGCAGCAGCAATATGGGACATATTTGCTGAAAACAAACTGTGATGCAAACTGTTATCTTCTTCATAAGTGTTCTGTTTATACTTCCATTTATTATTAAACACCTAAAATGAAGCCAAGTTTGAGAGCGTCTGTAATGATTTTAAGTAAATGGGTGCATGTGTCTTTAAATGCTTGGTTTGAGCTAGGTGAAGAGTGGGGGTGAGAGAGGGAAGAGTGAGTGATATGATTGGTTGATGACAGAGTTTGGGCGGAGTGAATGCAGTTTAGACTGACAGGGCAGGGAGAAAGGTTTCAGTCAGAAGGAAGCAGGCTAGCTGTGCGCTGCCTGAATATGTTGAAGTGTTTATGAGAGAAATATAACCTGTGTGGAACCTGAACTGAGCATGTTTGTGAAAGGACACTCAGTCAGGGAAAGAGAGGCCAGCTGTGTGCTGCCCGAGCAGGTTTCATATTTCTGTGAATAAGAGTCAGAGGAAAAGCAGGCTAGCTGTGTGCAGCTTGAGGAGTTTAAGCATTTCTGTGATACAAATATTGAGTTAGAGAAAGAGGCTACCTGTGTGTGAAGCCTTGGAAGAGATCTGTGTGAATAAGAGTAAATGAAGTAACTTTAAGAACCGAGAACCACTTTTATGAAACCAATACGCTTCTTGACTAAATAAAAGTTTATTTTGTTTTGTTATATCCCAGTGTAGCTGCCATTGCTATATTCCATTCCTATCCTCAGGGCCACATAGAACCACGAAGGAGCCTGACGCTTTGGGAACGTTACCAAAGAGAAAGTTTAAATAAAATATCTTGGAATAAAATATTCCTGGTGGCAGCAGACTACCCTGAGGGTTAAGGGATAGATTAAAAGAAAAATCTACCCCAAGGAAAGTAAAGGTCATAACAGCGTCTATAAACTTTTCTCTTCATTGTCACTTGGTCTACCGTGATCAAAATCTTCTGTGTTCTTTAATAACTTGCTTTTCTCTTGAGAGAGCTTTCCTTGGTTAATATACCCGGGGTGAGCGGGGGTGGGGCAGCTTGGCAGAAAAATGTCCTATACAGATCAAATTCTCTTGATTCTGCTGGGATTACTTGCTGTACCAGGTTTACCAGAATTCATGATGTGAATCTTGTCTTAATCACATTGGAATAAACTTTAATCCCACCTTGAGGCCCATCAGATAGGAACAGCAGCTTAATAGCACTTTCTACATAAATAGTATTTCATGAATAGAGCAGTTTAGAAATGTATATGAAATTGGCAACTTTGTTGTGAATAAACATATTTGCAGACTTGGTTTTGGTTTGTATTATATTTATGTTGAGCAAAGGATTTGTGATTTCTCAGTGCAGAGCATGAGTTTCTGAACTTGGAATCTGTTCTTTCCTCTTAGGACTGGCTTCACATTTTGGGAGATGTTGGCCACAATTTCTTCAATGGCACCTTCATAAGCACCTCATCCTTTTCCATTCCACCTGTCCCACTCACATATGTGCAAACACACATACCCTGTCTTGGGGTGCTACAGGTTGCAGGTCCTGACTCTTACTCTTGCCAGTACTAGCAAGGTTTAAAGGAGCATGGAAGAATCCTGCTTGGATCCTCTGCCTAGTGCCTCTCTCACAAGGAATTGGAGAGGCCCCAGAGGCTGTGGAAGAAACACAGCACAATTCTCCCACGTGAGAGCCATGTGTTTCTGTCTCCCTCAAGCATCTTTCTCATCTGGAAATGAGACACTATTTCAGAAGCTCCTGTAGTGTTTCAAGAGCCTCTTGTGTAACCTCCCATTTCCTAGTTGGAATAGATGAGTCAATTATCCAAGCTGAGCTGCGGGCCTTTTGCTTAACCTTCCAACTCCTGGCTGCAGCTCTGCTTCCACTTTCCAGCGCTGTATGGAACACTGCTCCTCTTGGTGTCAAATAATTCCATTGCAGGCATCAGGGGAATATCAGGTAATATCTTGGAGGTGGAGCAGGTTGACTGTTCATGATGGGCACAACAGATGCTGTGAGCACCTGATTCCCTTTTGTGGCACAATGACAGAGCATTTTTTGTTAGACTTTAATATCGGGGAGCCATCCTAAGGTTGTGGCTGGTGTTTTGAGGATTACTGCTCCCCAAAAATTTGGGAATAGGGCACTAACAAAACAACACAGATTTTTTTAGCAATCTCATTGTTTCCTGTAATAACTTGCTCCAATTTCACAGCCCACATAAATGATTAACTTCTATGACCACAGTAATTTGTGGCACCCTCAGTTTCTGAACACAAATGTTACTGAGCAAATGTGAGGAGCTTCGTAGTTCAAAGGGGGGCATTAATTTGCTCGAGTTTGAAGCTGCTGAAGAATAGGATGAGGTTTTATATACAAAGGTGGACTTGTAAATGCAGAAAAAAGGACAGTTTGTTTTTAAAGCAAGACTCTCTCCCTCTAATGCCAGTATGTGGGCAGAGAGGCGAGATGTGACTGGTTAGACTTACATTTGATGAAGGAGAAGGAATACAGAGTTCTCTTTTGGATGGTATTTACTTTTAGCTCCAGCAGGGACCTAATGTTGAAAATGAATAATCATGTCACTGTCTTTGAATTTCTTAAGGGAAGCATCTAATATGTTTGATGATCCTTGGAATACAAGAGAGAGCTGTTTTCCTTGTCGTGGCTGATTTATTATAGAAGTTTGTCTCCTTCCTGGCTTCCAAACTAGAGCTCTTGTGGGGGCAGGAGGAGTTTCCACATAACATCATGCTGTAATCGCCCCCTGTCCAGGTTTTCTTGATCCTCAATATGGTCATTCCCAAACTCACTTGACTCTGATATTTTTGGAAAGAACTCTGTCTAAACGTGTTATGACACTGTCTGCAACGAATTGTGCATATCTTACTGCAAGGCACCTGCCCTCATTCAGTCTGGAGGCTATTCTACCATCATTTTTTCCTGCCACAACACTTCAGAGCTTTTTTGTAAGCTTTTATAATGGTGATAATACAATAATAATCTATTGCCACTTACCAATTTCTGTTTCAAATTTGAGTTACTCTGAATTTCCAGTTTTCATTAAAAAAAAAAATTATCCCGCCCTTTTAATTGTGGAACTATAACAGGAAAAGTACAAGCAGTTTTTGTCCCAACTGCCTGGAAAGAGAAGCCGTACGATTGCTGGACCAGTGGGAATTCATTGTTCAACCAACTGAGAAATTACTGTGGGGTGGATTTGGAAACAATCTACCAAATAAAGCAAACAAATGGTGCAGGGTGGGGCTTCAGATGGAAGTATACACGTTATATGTTGATATAGCATTATCACAAATGCATGAAGGAAAAACAAAAACATGGCTGTGACAGCCAATGCAGAGCGCATGTGGAATGAAAAAGTGAGGAAAACCCCCAAAGGAAAGTACAGAGGAAACTGCTTTTGTGGAAGCTCTGTTGCCAATGTGCATGCCTCTGCATTTGCAACGATGACAAAAGTAAAACGGGGAATCTTTGTTGTGTGGAAGCAGCCACAGACATGGACTCTGGAGCGCAATGACTGAAACAACTAGTGGGTGACCTGTAGGCAAATCATGACCCCCCACAGAATGGATTGTTAAAGTAGGTAAGTCGTAGTTGTGACCATGCAGGGTCAGACCACGTCCATCTAGTCTAGCATCCTGTCTCTCACAGTAGCCATTCAGTTATCCTTGAGAGACAACAGGACGGCATAGAGGGTAAGGTCTTTCCTCAATATTACCTCCTAGTACTAGTATTCAGAGGTTAACTGCCTCTGATTGTGGAGGCTCCCTTTAATCACCATGGCTAGTAGCCACTTATGGACCTATCGTCTATTAATGTATCTAATTCTCTTTTACAGACATCTATGCTTGTGGCTGTCACTGCATCCTCTGGCAGCAAATTCCACATGCTAATCAGAAAATCAAAGTGATATTCTTGGCATTGTCAGGCAGCTTGCCAGCCAGGTACAAGTCAGATACAAACCTGATTGTTCCTGCACTATCTCAGGTTCCCCAGGCTGTTCTTACCCTATTGCTTTCCCACCTATTTTACCCAAGCTGCCAATTTGTGCTTTTGAAGTTCCAAAGAGACAGTATAAACACAATTAGATGCAGCAAGCCCTCTTTTGCATATATGCTAGGGAGGCAATCAGAACCTTCCCACACGGATGCTGGCCACATGCTGAGATCAGTAAACACCTGAGCCATCATGCTCTTAAACCGTTGGAGCAGAATTGACTTTTCCCAGAAGAGCCTGTTCCAAATGCATGAGCCTGACCCCACTCACTCCATAACTGGATACAGCCACCTCTTCCTCCTCCTCCTCCTCCTCTCTCTCTCCAGCCTGCTAGATACAAAAGATGAGGATTCGGTTTTGTTAGCCTGCACCTTTCTAATAATAGCTTTCCCATCAGACCTTATCAGCTGTGACTTGGTATGTTTGTGCAGCCAGGCTGCCTGTGTTCTCTGTCAGATCCCTTTTAAAATCTCTCTTTAAGGTTTTGATTTTTCGTCGATCCCATTTCCAAAAGCTGCAGTACCCTGGGAAGAAAACAGCAGGAGATTAATGGATTGGAAGCGGATGTGGGAAAGATGAAGAGGGACGCACACAGGGACACCGAAGAGAAATGCACGCTGCTGCCGTGTGCCCTTCAGTCAGCTGAGGGTTAACAAACTGAAGAGCTCTAGTGAAGGCAGAGGGTGTTCTTAATGGTGAACGGTGGGCTGTTACTGGATGTCAGAGAGCGGTTCCCTCTTCTGTCCACCACTAGCTTGTGGTCTGAGCGTTTATTTTTGATGATCCAGGGTCTGGCTAAACACAGAAACTATCTTCTGTCCACAAGCCTCCTTTTTAATCTGGATGGAGATCCTCCCTTCTCACATGGCTGAGATTTGACTCAGGAGGGAGGGGAAGCTGCCCTGAGGAGTTTCCCTTTAGATGATTTTTAAAACAGGACTTCCCTAGATTGCTTGGATGAATGAGCGCCTTTCAAAACCACACCAGGTAAGCTCATGGTGTTACTATAAGCATTCTAGGCAGGCTTCCCTAGGGGGCCACATTCATGCCTGTGCTATACCAGTTGAGACTGTGCAGTTTTCCCATTTGAGAAATCGAAGTTGGCTTTTTCCTCCACCCCATCCTTGCTGTGGAACCAGGTATGCTGGCTCTAGTCTTTTTATTTTTTAACCTGAGAAGTATGAAATAGTTTGGTAAGAATTTTTTGAATGGTTTCATGGGAGAGTCAAAATGCCTTATCTGTTTCTGTCTTCTGCTGGAGTAGTAGTAAAACTGTTAACATGGACTTACTGCAAAGCTTGTGTGTAGGAGGACTGGCTTTTATGCACAAGCCTGTGATACAGAAGGTTGGTGGCTTTGTAGAAAATGGCTGTAATTGAAAGCCAATACTAAACAAGGGGTGCAAAGGATTGCTCCCGTTAATGCCCTGACTTGAAAAACCAAGCTTTCCAATCTTCTCTTGTGTTTTCGAAGAACAGAGTGCTACTCATAGTGTTTTATGTTCTAGCCTTGTGCCCTCAAGCGATTGCCTCAAAAGTGATGCACCCAGTTTAGAATAAGAGGGCTATTGAATGGGATGCCCAGCTCTTCAGTGTAAAAGCAGTCTGTGCCTATTCTACATGTCCCTGCAAATGCCACACAGTTCACAGTCAACACTGGACTCAAACGTCCATAGGTTCTGACAATATCGGTTCTCTGATTGTCTGAGAAAGAGCAATCTTAAACAAGTCTACTTAGATGTCTACTGAAGCCTCCTCAGTGGAGTTTACTCCCAGGAAAGTGTTCTTATAATGATATTTGTGGGATGGTTAGTTTTTATTTTTCTTCAGTGGCTGAAAATATAAAGTAGCCAAAACACAACAAAATTAAGAGCTGCTGATATGCAGCCAGGGGTTGTTCTTGGGGGTGATAGATGGATCTGTTGCTGGATGTCAGAGAATGGTTCAATTCATCACCAGCTTTTATTTTTAAGGATCCAGTGTCTTGTGGCATACAGAAAACTGCCTTGGCAAATGTTTCCAGTTAAGCAATACCCTTGTTCCAATCTTGCATCTTGTTACAGTTTTGCAAAAGGATTTGGGAGTAGGGTAGGGTAGGAGAGCCTGAAGACATTAGCTCTGAATGCTTCAAGACAGAATTTCCAGCAGTGAAGAGTGATAAATGTGGGCACTACACATAGATCTTTGCTTCTGTAGTCTCCTTCTTCTCCGGTGTCAACTAGTCTTACCCAGCTGTTTTTTAAAAAAGTAAGCCACACAATGCGAGTGTTCACAGAAATTCTACTGAATAAATCTTTGGCAAAACCTGCATATTTCCTTTCCATAAAGGAGAGTGGAGGGAGTGAAATTCACCAGATAAATATTTGTCTGTGAACTACGTGCTCATCTTGAGTACAGTGAGAATTCTTGTAAGGAGCATGTACAGTAGGAATTTGCAAATGTAGAGAGGAATCTCCTCAGCTGAAATCAACATTTTGGGGCATTCACTAACACATTTCAGTCCTTCTATGTTTCTGTAGCGTTTTGTAGCTTGGGGAAATTTTGTTTTGCAAATTCAGCTGCGCACTGCATTGGCATTTCTATAAAATGCACAGTATAGAATATTCTCTTGTTTTCCTGAGACCATGAGGTAATTTTTTCTGTTGAAGTATATGCCTTTTTTCCCTGATGATGGATTTCTTCTATAAGTCCCTTATTAGCATTAGTTGGTCCAGTTACCAGCTGCTAAGAGTTCAGTGGGAGAGGGGGGGAAGCAACTCCAATGAGAAGATAAGGAATAAAAGATAGCTCAAGTGAAAAGTCGAGGAGAAGCAGAATGGTGTAGCCTGATCTCATCAGATTTCAGAAGCCAAGCAGGGTGAGTACTTGGATGGGCGACCACCAAGGAAAACTCTACAGAGGAAGGCAATGGAAACTCACCTCAGCACCTTATGTGCCTTTCTGGGGTCCCATAAGTTGATTGTGACTTGACAGCACATATGCACACATGGAAGTGAAAAGATGCTGAGTGGACGCTGCATGAGAATGTGTGCTACTTGTGGGTCTGCTTTGTTTTTTGGACATAGTTGTGCAAAGCTGCCACAGGAGGGATGTTACATGATCCAGTCCTGAAATGTAAATGGACCCATGCTATTCAGTTTTGTGCTGGTCCTTCTAGCTGTCCCTTCAGTGTCAGCGGGGACTGTAAGCAGTGATCAAGTGATGTTATTTAACTTCATGCTGTGAAAAGGTTAAACTGCCCATTTTCACTCTAAACCTCAATTAGAGGGAAAGGAGGTTTTTCCCCTGTCCGGTTGGCAAACTTAGCCCTAGTTGAAGATACACGTGAGAAGATGTGGTTCCACAGTTTTGGTATACACTAACACATTTGTGTGTGTGTTACTCAAATAGATTGATCTTCATGCTCCCTGTAATGAACCTGAACAAATAATGAGGGAAGTAAGAAAAGAGCTTTTGTAGAGGCTGGCAAATTAAGGCAGTGGGAGGGAATATACTTCACAGCAGAGGAGCTGAACAAGTGCTGCAGAACTTTAGATGGGGAATCAATATGTAGTCTTTTTATTTTTATTTTTTTAAATCACACCTATTGCCCATTGTTCCACAGAAAGATGTGTGGCAGCAAATGGCTAGGCTGCTGGGCTCCAAATTGTAAGCTTGTGGTTTTAGGCTTGGAACGGCTGCTTCTTCATGTTCCAGATTTAAATAGGTCTGTTTGCTTGAGGAACTCATTGGAGGTTGGACCTGATGCTAGGCACATTGATGTTGTTTGTACTAAAAGCCATAAAACTGGTATGTCACATGGCTCGGCATGAACTTTGTATGTTCCACAATCGTTCATGCAAATTAATTTCAGAAATGCAGGGTCTTTCTGTGAGTAACCTAACTACACCACAACCTTTTTCATTCCAATCTTAATTTTTCTTGTCCTGCTTGAATTCCTCATTAGTTTGATGGGCTTTGGTATCCTAATTTTTGTCTAAAAGATTTTCCTTACAGTCTGAGCCAACTAGAAATTGTTTTGTGCAGCACCATCCATTACACGTCATCTTTGTGCAGTGCTCCCAATCATAATAAGAAACATCATGAAAATTTCCTCCTTGCAATTATGTTAATGGTCAGGGAAAGCCCTGGGAAGCCAGCGTGTGTCACAGGCTATAGTGGTCTATGATATACCTGGAGAAGAATCGGAGGGCCCACTGGCCTGCCTGTGATGTGAAGTCAAGTCTCTGTTTCTTACCTCTCCTACACTGAACTGCTGTCTGTTTCCCTAGGTTTAGTATATGAGGGGCAAAGCAATATAAATTAGTAGAGCAGTTGTGGAATTGCCCATGTTCCTCAGTATACAGTAGAGTGGAGCTATCTGAGACTTAAATTGTGGTAAAGTTTTCATGGTTGGTCATCATTGTTGTGAGCAGGGCTTTTTTTCTGGGAAAAGAGGTGGTGGAACTCAGTGGGTTGCCCTAGGAGAAAATGGTCACATGGCTGGTGGCCCTGCCCCCTGATCTCCAGACAGAGGGGAGTTTAGATTGCCCTGCGGAGGGCAATCTAAACTCCCCTCTGTCTGGAGAACAGGGGGTGGGGCCATCAGCCATGTGACCATTTTCAAGAGGTTCCGAAACTCCGTTCCACCGCGTTCCAGCTGAAAAAAAGCCCTGGTTGTGTGTATTCCAGCTGAGAGGAAAGATGGAATTGACTTTTGTGGATTTGTTCTGAAATACCTCTTATCTACCCCTGTACATTCAGGATCCAGTTTTTCATGATAAATATCAAGATTCAGGTCCAGTAGCCCCTTAAAGACCAACTAGATATTCAGAGTATGAGCATTTGAGAGTCAAGGCTCCCTTCATCAAATAAATGCCATGTCCTTGGTTCTCGGTTGGCAGTGATTTGGCTTGAAAAGGTACTGATGCAAACAATGCAGAGTTTAAGCACCTCGCCCACACAAAGGTGAGGGTAAGGTGCTTTGCTATCTGCTTGCACACATAGTGTGTCACTAGGATAGTTGCTTTGTGATTGTTCTGCACCTACGAACACTTGCTCCCACTAAAGAAATGCATCACAGTTATCTTCCTCCAACGCACAGCCGGTGTTCTCATGATTTGTTTCCACTTGGCTGCTGGGCAACATGGAGGCACAGCATATGCTTTCATTGTGACTGTCTCACCATATTGGAGATGAATCATAAGATACTAGGGCTAGAACGGATCTCCAGGGTAGCAAGTGGATTCTCTTGTGCCAACGCAGGATGCTTCAGTCATGACTGACCAAAACATGCCAGTTTGGTGTAGTGGTTAAGAGCAGCAGGACTTTAATCTGGAGAACCAGGTTTGATTCCCCACTCCTCCACTTGAAGCCAGCTGGGTGACCTTGGGTCAGTCACAGCTTCTTGGAGCTCTCTCCGCCCCACCCACCTCACAGGGTGATTGTCGTGAGGATAATAATAACACACTTTGTAAACTGCTCTGAGTGGGTGTTAAGTTGTCCTGAAGGGAGGTGTATAAATCAAATGTTATTATTATAATGTTTTTATTATATGAGTGGCAGGTGTTGGTGTTTCTCTACTTGCTTCTTTAAAATCGCCACATAAGGAGATGCTAATTGTCGTGTACAGTCCACTCTTCTGCATGCTCGTAAAAAGCTTCTGCTGTACTGGAATTTGGGATCTTTGCAATTTGATTGGCTCAAGAAAAATCAGCAGTGGCTAGAGCCCTTCCCAAGGGATAGTGCCCCAGTCCAAGCCTCATCACTTGATGCACCCATCTCAGCCCATTCAACAGTGCCCTTGTCTGAGTCTCTCTACACGAGACATCTGACACATGAAGAACAGGTGTCGGGAGATGCAGGTGGGAAGGATAGTTTAAAATGATAGAGCTGGTGGCAGTGCAAAGGCTTTGCTATAGACTGGAGCTGCGCGAAGGGGCTGTGAAATGCAGGAAGGGAAACTTCAGTCCATTATAACCTCTACACGCCCAAGCCTAGCCCTGGAAGGCAGCTCCAGCCCATTTCCATTCCTCACTGCCCTCTGTACTAATCCCACACAGTTTTAGACTGGAGTGGTGAAATTGATAAAGCCTTTGGAGAGGAGGAGATGAAATTAACAAACCCTCTGAGGAGCGATCTCCAATGACTCTGTCTTTTAAAACTGTGTTTCCCAGCTAACATTGCGTCTCCCTACACTTGATGAATACACGCTGAGGCATCTTATGTAGAGAGACTCTGAGGGTGGATTTTTTAATGATCACTATTGCCGTTATCATGCTAAAGTGATCCTGGGGGGAAAATCCCATGTAAATTACTATGACTGTGTACATGGCAGAGAGCTTAAAGGGGGTGAGCCGTTATTTGAGGAAGGTGTTATTTAGAGAATATATTTATCATAAATAGCAAGGGGCCTCCTGAATATAAAAATGGCTGCTCTTATGCAGCATATACATGCCTGGGATTAACTCACACATACACACCTGGGCTTGTCCACAGGGTCCTAGACGTTTTTGCTTTGAAGCCCCATCTGGAAATGTAGTAGCCCCTCTTTGTAAGAAAAGCGTTCTATGATCAGCAAGAAAGGGATTGAGAAATGCCACTGTATGGAGAGATGCACATCTGGGCTCACGGTGACCATCTTCCTCCTTCTGTATGAATGAAAAGGAGAAGCTAATGCAACCGAACATGCTGTCATCTCTCCTTTCAACATGACACTCAAGACTGTGACATGCAGCACACTGGAAAGGCCAGAGGCCCACTAGCTCAGAGAAACCTTGCTGCCCTCTTTCCATTTTCAGCAAACACAGTGCCAAAGGAACAATCCTTGATCTGACAGGTTTCATTTCCAAGCAGAGCTCAAGTATAAAATGTGGGACAGAATGAATGTGGGGAAAGAAATGGTGCCCTGCTCTGAAACACGTCAGCTATGGGTCAAAGAGATATCAGTAAAACTTACAACCCTAGGTTCTTGTAGTGCCTTACTTTTTCTCACCAACTATGGCTACACCTAGAGTTGCCAACTTCAGGTTGGGAAATTCTGGAGATTTGTGGGGGTGGGGGTGGGGGTGGAGCCTAGGAAGGAAGAGTTGAGGAGGGCAGAGTATAATGCCTTAGAGTCCACCCTCCAAAGCAGCCAATTTCTCCAGGGGAACTAATTTCTATAGTGTGGAGTGTGTGTGTTATGTGCCATCAAGTCGCCTCCAATCTGTGGAAAGACCTCCAAAATGTCCTATCATTAACAGACTTTCTCAGATCTTGCAAACTGGAGGACGTGGCTTCTTTCATTGAGTCAAGCCATCATGTTTTAGGTCTTCCTCTTTTCCTGCTGCCTTCCACTTTTCCTAGCATTATTGACTTTTCCAGAGAATCTTGTCTTCTCATGATGTGACCAAAGTACGATAGCCTCAGTTTTGTCCTTTGTGTGGAAATCAGTTGAAATTCTGGGAGTTATTCAAGCCTCCACTTGGAGGTTGGCATCCCTAATTAAACCTATAAGAGTCTTAGGTTCTCAGAGAGATTCTGTTTTCAATAATAGTCACTTCAGGAATTCCTGGGATGCAAGGAATTAGGAACAAGTCCTGGTCTCAGGAGTTTCCTGGGATTTCATGGCTTGTCACTGAAGAATTTTCCATAAGATCACAGTGTCCTCTTGTCATATTCCTGTGTGCTCCACACTCCATCTCCTGAGCCACTGGGCTAGAGTGGTATTCTCCAGCCTTCAGGGCTCATCATGACTACCAACCAGCAGTTCTAACCTTCATTTGAAGGCATTGTCACAGTATGGTCCTAAACCAGGATATCTTAAGTACTGCCTTCTTCTATACAAACCAATCCAGTTACTAAGATCTTCCTCAGAACCAGCTCTTGGTCTCCTTTACATGGTACAGGCATTTTCTGCAGTGGCGCCGAGACTTTGGAATTCCCTTTGTAGGGAGTACCATTCTGCTCAATCTTCATTGGCCTCTTTGGCATCCAGTGAAGGCAGATCTTTTTCAGAGGGTTTCCCTGAAACAGAGTCCGGATTGGTGATGAGAGCCCTGCTGCACAGCTCATTTTGTAGTTTGGGGGATTAAACATGCTGGTATTTATTTTGATTTAAATCATTTTATTTATAATCAGGGATTTTTTTTTCTGGGAAAAGAGGTGGTGGGACTCAGTGGGTTGCCCGCGGAGAAAATGGTCACATGGCTGGTGGCCCCGCCCCCCGATCTCCAGACAGAGGGGAGTTTAGATTGCCCTCCGCGCTGTAGCGCGGAGGGCAATCTCAACTCCCCTCTGTCTGGAGATCGGGGGGCGGGGCCACCAGCCATGTGACCATTTTCAAGAGGTTCCGGAACTCCGTTCCACCGCGTTCCGGCTGAAAAAAGCCCTGTTTATAGTCCACCTTTCTCACTGAGACCCAAGGCAGATTACTCAGCGCAAATCAATATAATCAACGGCTAGGACATTCAGGGAACAAATACAATAGGATATGGGATGTAGAAATTTGAAAACTGAACACAAAGATGAAGCATTTACATTAATAATGTATTTTACATTACTGCACAATAATGTGTTTTACATTAAGGATTGAACATTTTAGCCATCTTGTAAATCTGTTTTTATTAAAAGACAGGATAAAATGTATTAAATAAATAAAATTAAATAAAGTGCCTGCAGGTAGGCTTGCCGTTTGCCTGTCCATGGTGGGGAAAACCTCTGCCCTTGGCCTCAGTCCCTGACCTTTGAAAAACTGAAAAGCAGAAGAAAAAACGGCTGGAAAATGACCTACAGACTCTAGAGTAGGGGTGTGCAAGCCAAAAACTTTCGGCTAAAGCCGAAAGCCGAAAGCCAAAAGAAGAATCTCTTTCGAATAAGCCGAAAGCCGAAACGGCCAGCCGTTTTGGCTTTCGGCTTTCGGCTTTGTTTTGGCTTTGTTTCGGCTTTCGGCTTTCGGCTTTTTCAATGGGAAAATGCCTCCGTCTTCCCGGACATCTGGGGGAGGCATTTTCCCACCAAATCAGCCCAGAATTGGTGGGGACCTTCCTCTAACCCCTCTCTAAAAAACCCCCAAGTTTCAGACCGATTGGACTTTGGGGGGCCATGTTATGGCCCCCCAAAGCAGGTCCCCCTATCCTCCCATAAGAATGCGAAGGAGCAGCATATTGTTAGCATGCTGCTCATCTTCTTCATTATTTCCTATGGGGAAAAATGAAGAAGCAGGCTTCCTTTGCCAGGGGTGGCATTTTGCATGCAAAATGCCCCCTTACCCTCAGGGGCCCTTCTCCCACCCTTCCTCCCACCCCCCACCAAGGCTCAGACTGCTCCCACTTGGGGGGGGGCATTTCATGGCCTCCCCAAGTAGGTGCTCTGCTCTCATCTCTACCACTGACAGCTGGGGGAGGCTTGTCTTGCCAGGGGTGGCATTTTGCATGCAAAATGCCCCCCAGCCCTCTGGGGCCCTTCTCCCACCCTTCCTCCCACCCCCCACCAAGGCTCAGCCTGCTCCCACTTGGGGGGGCATTTCATGGCCTCCCCAAGTAGGTGCTCTGCTCTCATCTCTACCACTGACAGCTGGGGGAGGCTTGTCTTGCCAGGGGTGGCATTTTGCATGCAAAATGCCCCCCAGCCCTCAGGGGCCCTTCTCCCACCCCTCCTCCCACCCCCCACCAAGGCTCAGCCTGCTCCCACTTGGGGGGGCCATTTCATGGCCTCCCCAAGTAGGTCCTCTCATCCCCTAAAGTCCACCCTTTACAGCCCCACACAAACCCAATTCCCCCCCAGCTGCCACACACAGACCCAAATCCCCACATTAGCCCCTCACAGACCCAAATCCACCCCCACCTGCCCCACACCCATAACCCCAGGAACAGGCTGGCAAAGGCCAGCCCTCTCCCTTTGTTCCCTATGCTGGGAACTTGTAAACTCTCTTTCCCTGGGCAATTCTGCACAGCCCAGGGGGGCCACAATGGTGGGCACACTTCTGAGTGCCAGCTGGTCCCTGTGAAAGAGCACCTGAACCACAGACACCCTCCCTCAAATTCCCCCACCACCTACAGAGATGGCTGGCCAGCCAGCCCCATTGTTCCCTATGATGGGAACCAACTGCACAACAAAGAATAAAACACGAACAACACAAAATAAAGTTTTTTTAAAATTATTTTCTCCGTTTCAAAGTACAAGTAGGCAAAGCATTATGACACATTACACCAGCAGTCCCCCACACAGAAAAATTAACACAACTCACTTAACATCAGAGAATCACAAAACACGATTCCTGTCAAAAACACTTTATTTCTTGAACAGCTTTAGGTTACACAGCAGGGGGGCACACCAAAGGGCATGGCAGCAGTATCTTACACAAAAATAACACAACTCACTTAACATCAGAGAATCACAAAAGCACAATTCCTGTCAAAAACACTTTATTTCTTGAACAGCTTTAGGATACACAGCAGGGGGGGCGCACCAAAGGGCATGGCAGCAGTATCTTACACAAAAATAACACAACTCACTTAACATCAGAGAATCACAAAAGCACAATTCCTGTCAAAAACACTTTATTTCTTGAACAGCTTTAGGATACACAGCAGGGGGGAGCACCAAAGGGCATGGCAGCAGTATCTTACACAAAAATAACACAACTCACTTCACATTAAAGAATCACCCCAAAATATTGCTGTCAGAAGCACTTTATTTCCTTAACTGCTTTAGGTTACACAGTAGGAAGGCACAAGAGGGCATGAAAGCAGTGTACTACATAAAAATAACACAACTCACTTCACATCAGAGAATCACACAAACACAACTGCTGTCAAAAATGGTGAAGTGGGTTGTATTATTTTGTGTAGTACACTTCTATCATGCCCTTTGGTGTGTTCCCCTGCTGTGTATCCTAAAGCTGTTCAAGAAATAAAGTGTTTTTGACAGGAATTGTGCTTTTGTGATTCTCTGATGTTAAGTGAGTTGTGTTATTTTTGTGTAAGATACTGCTGCCATGCCCTTTGGTGTGCCCCCCTGCTGTGTAACCTAAAGCTGTTCAAGAAATAAAGTGTTTTTGACAGGAATCGTGTTTTGTGATTCTCTGATGTTAAGTGAGTTGTGTTAATTTTTCTGTGTGGGGGACTGCTGGTGTTTGCCTACTTGTACTTTGAAAGGGAGAAAATAATTTTTTAAAAACTTTATTTTGTGTTGTTCGTGTTTTATTCTTTGTTGTGCAGTTGGTTCCCATCATAGGGAACAATGGGGCTGGCTGGCCAGCCATCTCTGTAGGTGGTGGGGGAATTTGAGGGAGGGTGTCTGTGGTTCAGGTGCTCTTTCACAGGGACCAGCTGGCACTCAGAAGTGTGCCCACCATTGTGGCCCCCCTGGGCTGTGCAGAATTGCCCAGGGAAAGAGAGTTTACAAGTTCCCAACATAGGGAACAAAGGGAGAGGGCTGGCCTTTGCCAGCCTGTTCCTGGGGTTATGGGTGTGGGGCAGGTGGGGGTGGATTTGGGTCTGTGAGGGGCTAATGTGGGTATTTGGGTCTGTGTGTGGCAGCTGGGGGGGAATTGGGTTTGTGTGGGGCTGTAAAGGGTGGACTTTAGGGGATGAGAGGACCTACTTGGGGAGGCCATGAAATGGCCCCCCCAAGTGGGAGCAGGCTGAGCCTTGGTGGGGGGTGGGAGGAGGGGTGGGAGAAGGGCCCCTGAGGGCTGGGGGGCATTTTGCATGCAAAATGCCACCCCTGGCAAGACAAGCCTCCCCCAGCTGTCAGTGGTAGAGATGAGAGCAGAGCACCTACTTGGGGAGGCCATGAAATGCCCCCCCAAGTGGGAGCAGTCTGAGCCTTGGTGGGGGGTGGGAGGAAGGGTGGGAGAAGGGCCCCAGAGGGCTGGGGGGCATTTTGCATGCAAAATGCCACCCCTGGCAAGACAAGCCTCCCCCAGCTGTCAGTGGTAGAGAAAAGAGCACCTACTTGGGGAGGCCATGAAATGGCCCCCCCAAGTGGGAGCAGTCTGAGCCTTGGTGGGGGGTGGGAGGAAGGGTGGGAGAAGGGCCCCAGAGGGCTGGGGGGCATTTTGCATGCAAAATGCCACCCCTGGCAAGACAAGCCTCCCCCAGCTGTCAGTGGTAGAGATGAGAGCAGAGCACCTACTTGGGGAGGCCATGAAATGCCCCCCCCAGTGGGAGCAGGCTGAGCCTTGGTGGGGGGTGGGAGGAAGGGTGGGAGAAGGGCCCCTGAGGGTAAGGGGGCATTTTGCATGCAAAATGCCACCCCTGGCAAAGGAAGCCTGCTTCTTCATTTTTCCCCATAGGAAATAATGAAGAAGATGAGCAGCAGCATGCTAACAATATGCTGCTCCTTTGCTTTCTTATGGGAGGATAGGGGGACCTGCTTTGGGGGGCCGTAACATGGCCCCCCAAAGTCCAATCGGTCTGAAACTTGGGGAGGTTTTAGCGAGGGGTTAGAGGAAGGTCCCCACCAATTCTGGGCTGATTCGGTGGGAAAATGCCTCCCCCAGACGTCCGGGAAGACGGAGGCATTTTCCCATTGAAAAAGCCGAAAGCCGAAAGCCGAAACAAAGCCGAAAACCGAAAGCCGAAACGGCTGGCCGTTTCGGCTTTCGGCTTATTCGAAAGCGATTCTTCTTTTGGCTTTAGCTGAAAGTTTTTGGCTTGCACACCCCTAATCCCTACTCTAGAGTGATGCTATACGAATTTCCCAATGTCTCTATGGCCTTTACTGTAGAAATTAGGGGAAACTCTTAGAGCAATGCCCAGAAGTGCCATTATATCCTCCCCAAACTCCACAGCCACCCCCTCAAAATCTCTCAGCATTTGCCATGGCAGTGCAAGCAACTCTGCTTAATACGGCAGCAGGCATTTTGTGGTATCACCTTTAACCTTGTAGGCTTTTCCCTGCCCCAATCCCCAGATTTTCATTTCAGATTAAGTCAGTGATGGTCAAGCATCCCATCTGGCTCTGCACAAAAGCATGGGCCAGGTAACACCCTTTCCCTCCCCAGCTCCTTTTTTTCATAAACCAATGACATTACTCACTGAGCTCTTTTTTTAAATGCTAGGGGGAAATTTTATTTTTAAAAAGCCAGCAAATGTAAGGCACAGACTTTTACTGAATGGCATGGAGCCGCTTGCCCTGGAAACCGTTTTATTAGCTTCTGTTTACTTAGTGTCACTGTGAGCAAGCAGGAAATGAAGGGGGAGAAAAACTTCAAACCTTTTTAGGCAGCCTGCTTCAGAATTAAAAACGCATTCATTTATACAGCTTTAATGTGTTGCTGGGATTCACAGAATAAACTGTTCAAAGGCCAACTGATAACACACTGAGATCAACTGAGAAGAACTTCAGGGTTGCCTTCCGCAGTTAGCATCCTCTTTTGACTCAGAGGTTTTTTTTTAAGACCTTCATTGATCTGATTTTTCTCCCTAGTAAACATTGTGGGAGGGAAAGGAAGTTGATAGATCTGGAGCAAAGAAACAGAGCAAGTGGGGTGATATCTTTTACTGGATTGATGAGTATTCGTGATGATGGAAATGTAGCTGTAGTTTTTCAAAGCCACAGAGTTTACCAAATGCTGATCTTTAGGTGGCAGGCAAGGCAATGCTAACCTGATGATGGAGTGCAGGGAAATTTGAAAAGTGTACAAGCTGCCTGGGGTTGCTCCACTGATCAGTTTGCACCTCCCAAGAAAAAAAAAAGTAGAAATTTTTAAAGCAAGTTGCAGGGGGAAAGAACAGAACCAGGAATTAAATGTAAAGAAATATGGCCAACATATGCTCAGAAAATGGTGGGAAACAAAGGATTTAATCTTGGAGCTCCTGTGTAAAGTGTAGTTGGGGCATTAGTCTGAGCCACATTTAGGAACCTTTTCTCATAATCACAATTTCATGCCCTTTCAACCCTGAAGCGATGGCCACAAGACAAGTATAGATACATTTACAAGGGGATTGGAAGGAGAGGTCCTTAAATGGCTACTAGCTATGGGGGCTAAAGGGAAACTCCCCATCCAGAGGCAGTAGATCCCAGTGCTAGGAAGAAACATCAGGATAGACATTAGCTTGTATATCCTGTTTGTTGGTGTTCCAGTGCAACTGGTTAGCCATAGTGTAAAACTAGAAGCTGCGCTGCTAGGTGGACGGCTGGTCTCATTCAGCAGCGTTGTTCTTCTGTTCTTACAGACTCTGAACTACCAGCTTGGAAGTGTTATATTTATATAATAAGACAACTGTCCGTTTAGAATATTGGAAAAGACTCTCTTCATCAATTGTTTGGTTTCTCTCTTTTAGCAATCTGTGATGTGGCTGACCCAGACTAGCCCAATCTTGTCACATCTCAGAGTCTCTCTACACAAGACTTCTAACACATGTTCTTCACAGGTAGGGAGATGCAATGTTAGCTAGGAAGAGTAGTTTTAAAAGACAGAGCCGGCAGAGATCGCTCCAGAGGGGATGGATTCTCTCACAGCCCTCCGCCCCCTATGGCATGCCAGATTGTCTCCCCTTCTGGAGCCTTTGCCCTGCCAAGGCTTGGTTTATTCAAAGTTTTAAACAGCAAAGACAGCAGGGCAAAGGCTCTGGAAGGGGAGACAGTCCAGCACGCCAGAGGCAGTGAAGGGCTGTGAGAGAATCCATCCCCTCTGGAGTGATCTCCACTGGCTCTGTCTTTTAAAACTACGCTTCCCAGCTAACAATGCATCTCCCGGCACTTGACGAACACGCACCCAGGTGTCTTGTGTATAGAGACTCTCAGTAGCTAAGCAGGATTGTACCTGGTTAGTACTTGGATGGGAAACCACTAAGGAAAGCCAGAGTTGCTATGCGGATGTGACTTGATGGCACTTTCCACCACAATTGAAAGGATACTCTGTAGGAATATATACTTGACTGAAGGAGTTTGGCTACATAATGAATTCAGTGATGGTGTTAATTCAAAGACTTGATATGCAGAGGCCTGGAAATAATTACTGCAGCAGATGAACTTTGCTTGATCTCCTGACTGCATGCAGCACCAATAATAATAAATGCTTTAGAATAAGAATAATTAGTTAGCATAAGAAAATTGACACTGATCATATCAAAAAGGTACGGCTGGAGAATATGAAAATTGCTTGATTGTTTTGCATATCAGGCATCATCAGTTACTTACTTATTATCTGTGCCCCCTCCGCCCTAGCTAAAAATAGAAGCTTCTTGTCAGTTGACAGTAGGAGCCCAAGCGTGCTTTCAGACTGGGCAAGTGTGTATGCATAGCACGTTTTCCTCACTAATTAGACTTAGTGAATGTGAAAACTATAATATATTCTCCTTCCTTGGATCCCAGGGCATTAAAGCTCTCTAGCTCTGGGAGGAAAGGGCTAGAGTGCATATGATCCAACAAGTGCCACTCCAATGCTCTCAATGGCATAACACTAAATTAAATGTGAGGAGACATTAAATGTGTATCTTTAAAATGTGCTTTGAGGACATTTAAGGTCAAAAAGCGGGCTATAAAACTACTATCTACCATGTGGACAAAATTAATTGAAAAAAATTTGAGCAATATAAAAGTTTCACATCTGTACATGAAGTACAGTTGCCAGGCATGGTCTGGAAACCAGTGGGAGAATGGAGAGGTAGGGACATGGGGGTGGGGAGGGCTCCAGCTTCACATGCAATGTGATGTCATTTCTGGGGAAAACTGGAAGTGATGTACCATTGCTCTAGGAATTGCCAGAAAGTCTATGATTTTACTATAGAGTTTTCAGTGATTCCTAGAGCAATGTGATGTCTTCTCCAGTCCCTGCCAGAAGTGATGTTACATTGCATGTCATGCTCGTGTGTTTTGGGGTCTTGGTAAGAAAATCAGTCAGTCAGTCAGTCAGTCAGTAACTTGAAGCCTCAGGGTGAACTGGGGTGATGTTAATGTGTATAGAATTGCATCCTCATGGATGATTTCCCGATCCTTTTCCCTATTGAATAAAGTTGCTCTGGAATTTTCTTCCTCCTGAATTTTAATTGTACCTTATTTGTGGTAATCCCATGACTGCTTACTATACGAATTTACCCAATCACTGCAGTCATCTTTTCATGTCTTGCTTCAGGTGCTCCTACCTTCTGTGATTAGATGGGTTGCAAGTTGCAACCCAGGGGAGGGTGTTCTTGGTTGTAGCACCAAAACTCTGGAACTCTCTCCCCCAGTGAAATTTGTCTGTCCCTTTCTGTTGCCTTCTCCTGCTAGCAGGTGAAGACTTTTCTTGTTTTGTGTTCTGGGTCTCAGTCATTCTTCCTTCTTACCCAGTGTTTTACCTGTTGTTTTTGTATGTGTATTTGTTTTAATTGTTTTAATGGTGTGTTCTTGTCAGTTTTAATGGTTTTTAAGATGTGATTTTATTATGTCTCTATTTCTCTACTAATGCACTGAGCATGCCACTCAAACCCACACCCCCTCTATACATTGGTTATTTCCCCTCTTGCCTGTTTAGATAGAATTACTACCTTAATTAACTACTTCTAGAACCATTTGTTAGTAACACCCCTGCTTCTTTCAAGGTTTTGATTTATATATGAATAGCAGGTGCCAAAGATTGGTGGCAAGTCAGATGTTTTGCATGCAGAAGGTACTAGATTTAATCCAAGATACTGTCAAGTGAAGGATCTCAGCTAGAAGAGCTAACAAGGACCTTTGCTGGAGACTCATTGCCAGTGTAGTCCCCTAGACTGACTCAGAATAAAGCAGCTTCATAGGTTCACAGTAAGTGGGGCTCCAAATTACATGTGAGCAGAAGTGAAATTTTAGAAGTGTTGTTACTAGTAAACAAGTTGTTAATACCTTGATAGCTATCTTGGATAATAAAATAGAAATTAATAACTGACAAAGTGCATTTGCTCAGCCTGTAATTTAAATTAGCAGATGCAAGCTGATCAAATTCCTTGTAACCCCAGCAGAGGGTGTAAATTACACATGGGAATGCCTTTATTTCCCCTTCAGTTTAGCAGAACCGTAATACCATCTGTCTTCTGTATCTGAAGAAAAAACAAATCTAGATCATTTATTTCAAAAAACCCCGCAAAAGTACCTGAAATGTCCACAAGGTGGCATTGCACATCTAGGCTTGAATCCAGGCCCTGTACTCTCACCAGATTCTTCTTACTATGGCTTTTGCTCTTGCAAGGCTCGGGATACCCTGTACGGCCATTTTTGCAGTCAAAGGATGAAAGTCACCAGTGAAAAAGCTGACCGTTTCCAACCCAAAGACTTGGAATCAGCCCGTAGTAGTTTGATGGTTTGGTGTTCCCTGATGGAAGTTTTGTTGCCCTTTGACATGCCTTTTCCAACATTCTCTTCTCTAGAGTCTACGCCAAGGGCAGTCCAGTTGTACCAACCATTGCCAAGTTATTTATGTGTTGCTTTGAAAAACATCATATTTTTCAATCCTGCTCCACATTTCTTTATCATTTGAAAGTTTATTATAGATATATTGGTGATTTTTAAAATTATTTTTAATGGAAGAGATATATTTTGGGAATTTGTGGGGTGGCTGAATGATCTGTGCCCCAATATAAAATTTTCTTATGCTTCTGACTCAGCTCAAATTACATTTTTGAATACACTTGTTTACGTTTATGAAGGCTGCATATGTGTCAAGCTTTTTGTGAAACCTACTGATAAGAACTCAGTTTCACACTATACCAGTTTTTATCACAGGAATCTTCCCTTCAATCTTTTTTTTAAAGATTAAATGAAACGTCTGCATGTGATGTGTATATGCTTATCATAATTATGGTTTCTATCTTTGTTTCCTTATTCCTCATAATTAATATTTATTCATACAACATTCATGACTTTCCCTTCCTTCCTTCCTTCCTTCCTTCCTTCCTCCTTCCTTCCTTGGTTTTTTCAGAGGTGTTCTCCTTTTCCTTTTTGTGGCCTCTAGGTGCGATCAGCAACTTCAGGCAATCTTACTTAACTGCACAATCCTTCCAAACAGAAGGGTAACAGTTGGCAGGGAATGCACTTGAAGTTCAGATGTCTATTTGTATATTTATTTTTAGCAGGAGTCTCAGAAAGGTTGGATCGTTGCTCTTGGAGTATAATCCCAAACACAAACATAATAGAAGGAAAATTGTCCTGGGCCTGAGCTGAGCAAAATATTTTGTGAACAGTATTTTGACCTTCAGTGGGGAAGCTGGCCGTGACATTTCATGGCCTGTTTTGGCAGCCAGTGAGTTCAGATCTTTGCATATGTGGACAGAAAACATACTGCTTGATAAACTGCCACTGTTAATTACATTATATTGTTTTGAACTTTTTATGGCTGCTGCTTCACAGCCTGCTGAACAAACAGGCAACCTCAGCTGTGGTGGGGGGAGCTGCTGATGTAAAGTTTAACAAATCAAAGGATGTCTGGGGAACAAATCTGGTTGACAACAAAGCCAGTGCTTTCTAAAAAAATCTGTAGGTTTTCATAAAGAACTGACTTCTCATACACCTAGAGATGATCAGATTTCCCATACTCTGTTCTTCTAATGTCTTAGAAATCCATTCTGTGCTTCATCCTGCTTTTCCTCAATTCCAGTTTGACAAGGCGACTTTCCAAAATTAATTCCAGATTTGTAGCAGGTGCAGTCTGCATAACCTGTGGCTCATTTGCATCATCCCCCCTTCTGCATTTTTAATGTGGGTGGACATTGATAAAACACTCCGAAAAGGCAGACTTGATGTGATTGCACATATAATCAGTTTGGCATAGTGATTAAAGTGATAGACTAGGCTCTGGGATACCCAGATCTGAATCTCCACTCTGTTGAAGTTGTTGTTATTGCTGGTGGTAGTAGTAGTAGAAGTAGTTTTCACACTGGGGCTCAAGGTGGGTCACAAGTATGATAAAAACTTTTCAGTCATTTAATAAGAGGATTACAATTCTATGATAACATCATTATGGAGTTAGCGTGTTATAGTGGTTACTAGAGATTGAGAATCTAGGTTCAAATCCTCACTCTACCGTGGAAGCTTGCTGGGGGATCTTGGGCCAATCACACACTCTCAGCCTAACCTACCTCACAGGGTTGGTGTGAAGATAAATGGAAGAGAGGGGAACAATGTAAACTACTTTGAGTCCCTGTTGAGGAGAAAGGTGGGGTATAAATGAGTAAATAAACAGAGAGCAGGTTATAAGATATGATGGCGACATTTGAATCTAACAGCAAAAAGTCCCCAAAACAAAACAACAAAACAAAACAAAAACAGTGCATTTGGGCTGAGATTGTAGAATAAGGAGAGTTGAAAAAGAACACCAGAAACTGTGTAGGAAACGCTGGGCTGATCCATTACGCCAGGGGTTCCCAACCCATTCAAGCCTGAGGACACCTTCGGAATTCTGACAGAGTGGTGGGCAGAATTACAAAATGGCCGTCGCAGGAGGCAGAACGAACCACAAGAGGTCAGGGATTAAGGTCACACAACTCTAACAGTAACTTTTGAATGTTTTAGGCAGTAGCTCTGTTTAACAGAGACCTTTCAAAATAAAAATACTATTTAAAAATATTTTCTTGCATCTACACTCAGTTAAACTGTGAAGGTCCCTGTGCTATGGTGGTATTTTAAAAAAAACTGCATAGCCAATCCGATCGCCAATGCCCACTCAAAAGCCCTGCTGGGCAAAAGCCCCATCTGGCCCTGCTTACTTTCTAAAAACACTTGGTGGGTGCCAGGAAAGGTGTCAGTGGGTGCCATAGCAAGTAGTAGTCCCCTTACCCTTCTGGCTGGTGGAGGGAGGACAGGCACTTACTGGAGGAGGCACTCTCAGCCTGCTCTCCCAGGGATGGCACAGGCCACGTGCCACCCCGGGAGAGCTCCTGTGCTCCGCAGGGGGCCAAATCAGGGCCAATTTGGCTCAAATCAGACTGCTGCGGAGTGTGGAAGTGCTGCTGGGGCAGCACAATGAGCCCTGCAGTGCTCTTGCCCTCCGCAACAGCCCAAATCAGGCTGCTATGGCACACAGGAGCACTGCTGCGCTCCTCAGCGGCCTGATTTGACCCAAATCAGGTTGCAGCAGCATGTGGGTGTGTGCCTTGGGAGGCGTGTTTCCCCCCTGCTGGCCAGGTAAGCAGGGGTGGGGGAGTGAGGGGTGAGAGCAGGGGATCCTCCGCCCCTAGCGGAGGTGTCCTGATTACTGACTCACACAGACTGCAGGCAGGGGAAGTTCCCTAGTTGTCAGAGCAGGTTGAATCATGGTTCCAAGATAACAATCACAGCTTTGAGTCCAAAGGGGGTATTCTAGAATCAAGTCCACAATAGCAGGCCAAGGTCAGAGTTGAGTGACTCCATTCCAAACACAGCAGCATAATCAGTAGTAAGTGAACATGTTGCTTCCACATGTTGCTTCTCTGCTGCTTTTAAGCCTCACACTGCTCAGCCACTTGAGCTGCATCATGCACCTGCCAGTGGTCTCAGTCCTGCTCCTGCGAGCACTCATCATCACTGTTGATGCTGGGCCGCTGCTGTGCTGCTAGCCTGGCATTGCACCTCCTGGCTTGGGAGGTGCCCTCCTCTGATGGCGCTCTCGAGGCTCTGATGATGAGGGGGGAGAGCTGGCTGGTGCCTGGCTCCCTGTTGCTGGCCCAGGGCTGGGAAGCAGAGGGGCCACTATGCTGGGACCTGGCTGTGGGTTTATGCCTGATCCTTCAGAGACTGCCTCCTCCTGCAGTGCCTCTGCTTCTGGCGGTGGGTCTGGGTCAGGTTCGCTGGCTGCCTCTTCCTCAGAAGAGTCCCCTGCATCTCTTTGCTCTGCTGGGCTGGGCTGGTTCACAACAGGAGGACTGGCAACCCTAATGGCAAATGTGGGCACCACTTTGGGGACCCCTGCCTTGCACCACCTGAGGCTTTGCTGCCTATTCAGGAATGCCCTATAGAACAATTCTGTTTTGCATGTAACCTGGCATGTGTTGGGCATATTGAATAGCTTGGCCCTCACTCAGGGTCAGTTGCCTAGTTCTTCCTGGAAAGATGTTGATCCAAGTAGGAAAGGTCCATGCCATCAGGCCTGCCTTTTTGCCTGTAGCAATTGCTTACATACCTGCAATCTACAGGGGACCGAACCAAGCAGAAGCAATTCCCTTAAGGCAATTCTGCCCTTTCTCGGCTGTGGAGTTCAGCACAGGACTAAAGGCTGCCTAATGCAGCACGATGCCTTTCCTAATCTTGGCAAGAGGGATGGGGTTATGTTAGAGATAAACATTGTGTTGAGAAATAGGTCCTACTCTCAGCCCTCAAGCAATGCAAATAAACTGGGGAAAGAACTGGGTGAAGGTTGCCTCGGGTGACAGCTTGTCATTCTTCTCAGGAGCGTGTTTCCTTGCTCTTTTCTGATTGTTATTTTAGTCAAAGTCTAAACGAAATTACCCTGGACTATAATTTAAATGTCTAATGTAATTATCTCAGCAATCATCCACTTGTCTGTGCCCCTCCAGTGCACGGAGATACTGTTTCATTGGTGGTGGGGGAGAGGTAAATGAGATGAGGTCTCTTAAGAGAAGACCCATGAGCCTTGCTGTGATAGCACGAACAAGGCATGATGGGAAGAGGCCTTGTTTAAACTGGGGTTACTTAACCCAAGCCTAAAAGCCCAGACAAAGGATCAGCAGTAATTGGGCCAAATTCTTGCTGTAACATTGCTAAGAAATGAGTTGGTGGACTCTTTTGCTGCTAAGAAATGAATGATAGATTGGGGTAGAGATCTTGGTGTACAATTTGCAGAAGTTCTGCCATCTGTAATCCCTTGTACATTCCCTCTCTGTTATGTGCTGTCAAGTCGCTTCCAACTTATGGTGACCTTATGAATGAAAGACCTCCAAGATAAGATCATGCAGACTGGAGACCATGGCTTACTTTATCGAGTCAAACCTCATTTTGGGTCTTCCTCTTTTCCTATTGCCTTTCACTTTTTCCTAGCATTATTGTCTTTACATTCTTGGGTCAGTCAAAGCTTTTTGGAGCTCTTTCAGCCTCACCCACCTCACAGGGTGATTGTCGAGAGGATAATAATAAAACACTTTGTAAACCTCTCTGAGTGGGCATTAAGTTGTCCTGAAGGGCGGTATATAAATCAAATGTTATTGTTATTACCATCCTGGCAGGAGGGGAGGGTCCCAGTGCTTACCTTTTTGCCGCTCCCATGGCCCTCTTCCAGGAAGTGACATCATTGCACAGGCGTGGGGATGTGCAGGAGCTTTGCAGTGGGCTGATTTGGGCCTCAAATGGGCCCAATTTGTCCCAAGTGGTCCTCAAGGGTCAGGTTCTAGCAATGGTAGGCTGGGCAGGCCACAGAGGAAATTTCTATGACTCCTCTTCAGCCAAGGGTTCTGAACTTAGCTAGAGTCACTTGTTACCATTGCACTAAATTGTCTGCCATATTCTGCTTACTTTGGAATTCTGTATGCCAGAAATTAGAGAGGGAAGGCAACACCATATAGCCCAATCTCTTCAGATCTCAGAAGCTAAACAGGGTCAGTTCTTGGATGAGTGACCACAAAGGAAGACTCAGCAGAGGAAGACAATGGCAAACCACTGCTGCTTTTCACTTGCCTTGAAATCTCCTTGTGACTTGACAGCACTTTACTCGCACGCACGCACGCACACACACAAACACACACACACACCAGAGATTATGTCTGGGCTTAACTTGATCAACTCTGCAGACACTTCAGGAGAACAACAACAACAAATAATAATTACGAACAATAATATTTCAATTTGACCAGATAAAAATGGATTTATGATTAGCTGGCATCAGAAGTTTTGTTTCAGGGAAGGTGTGGGGCTATATATTAGGTGAGTTGAGTCCAATACTTTGATTGCCATGGACTTGTTAGCAGTAGTGTTTGAATTAGCTTTACTTCATTGAGCTGTGAATAAAACCCACTTTGGAATATCACCCAGTCCTAACAGGATAGTAGTTTTGGTCTGCATGGACAAGGTTTCTTTCCCAACAATAAGCTCAATGCCCTACCAAAAGGGTTCCCAGCGAACTTTTCCCTGTAATCAGAGATGCCATACTCAGTAGTATTGTATAGACTCACTCAGTCCTTAGCATCTTGGGTTAACAGTTTGCATGTAGCAGACCAGGGAACAAACCTCTTCCTTTTTTTTCTAAAGAAAATTTTTATTGGATGGTTAGCATAACATACATAATGTTATTACATCTTACTTATTAATTATCCCCTATATATATAGTATATGCTCCCCGCCCCCTCCCCTCCCCCTTTCCTCTATAGACTTCCAACAGCACTTCAACCCCCCGTTTCTTGTTACAAATGCTATCTCTTAGTTGTCATTTTAAACTTAATGGTAAAGATTTACATTATATCTTATCTTGCTTAATGCAGAGGAGTTAGCCGTGTTAGTCTGTGGTAGCAAAATCAAAAAGAGTCCAGTAGCACCTTTAAGACTAACCAATTTTATTGTAGCATAAGCTTTCGAGAATCAAGTTCTCTTCGTCAGATGCCTGATACAGTATCAGGCATCTGACGAAGAGAACTTGATTCTCGAAAGCTTATGCTACAATAAAATTGGTTAGTCTTAAAGGTGCTACTGGACTCTTTTTGATTTATCTTACTTAATAACACTCAAAAGACCATAATTGTCCTTTAACATTCCATCTTTTTTCTAAGTATTTTTTCAATTTCCCCCAGTCCTCAAAAAATTCCTTCGGATCTTGCTCTCTCAGTTTCCTTGTTAATTTGTCCATTTCCACCATATATAACACTTTTTGTATCCACTCTTCAGTTTTTGGTATTTCTTCTTTCTTCCAATATTGTGCATACAAAGTTCTTGCCACCATTAGGAACAAACCTCTTCCTGAAGGTGTAGAGAATCGGTGCCGACTCAAATACACAATGCTGGGCCAGATGGACCAGTGGTCTGGCTTCATATTAGGCAGGTTTATACACAGTCAAAGTGTGGTCAAAGTGCAAAATAATTGCTCTCTTATTGCACGAGGTGCTGTTTCCTTGAACAGTTGCTTATGAAGAGCATTGAAGAGATTGGATGGGAGTTCTTGGTTATTTCTTTAAAATGTGACCTTGAGTCCCAAAGGAGCATGACTTTGATAAAGCTCCTAATTATCACTTACTGGAAATAGAATGCCAGCAGTGGGACCATGTGATCAAAGAGCTGCCATTATTTTTGGCAGGCTTATTTTCCAGCAGAGGAACAAGACCTCATCTTAGTATTTAAGTGCTTTGCCTCCTGCTTCCTGTTAGCTGTGGTGTGTGAGCAGTCTTGGAGCTGGGGAAGACATCATTCAAAACCTGTAAGGGAACAAATGACACTCTGCAGATGAATAATCTTGTGGTTTATTTATCTATGATGAGGCTAATCCTCAATGGTGTAAATCGTTGTTTTGTTTATGTTTCTAAAAGCATCCTATATTGCAGCTTTATTTATCGTTTGTATAATGGAACAATAGAGAAGTAATCCAAGATATTTGCTGACAGAGTGTGAAAAATTGCTCATTCTAAACTGGGTGTCCCACTCTCCCCATTTTGTGCATCAAATTAAACTGGCCTAAATTGCAAACTGACCCTAAATGGTTGCCTCTTCAAATATATTAGTCCAGTGCTTGAAATAAGCAGCCCTAACCAAGTACTTTGTCTCCATTGGCTCTTTGGAGCTAGAATGCAACTTGGGCCAATCGAAATATTCTGCTCAAAGGTGCAGGCAGAACTTTATGGGAAGCTTGGTTCACTTGAGTCTTTGCAACCATGGGAGGATTCATATGATGAAGGAGGTCTTTATGTGGCCTGAAAACTGGAGAGCCTTCCGAGAATTTTCATTCATTTAGACACGAAACTCAAGTGTAAAACAGGAAGGCATTTAATCAGCGCAACAAAACAAATCCATGTTAATAGTTTTACTAGGAGCGTTTCCCAAGTTGGTGATGCGGGTATGTAAATTAAAAAGTGTGGTTCAAAGTTCTGTCTCGTGTAACAGAAACTTGTTCTAAATGAACTGCCTGGTCTACTGAAAACACTTCTGCTGCTTCCAAAATGATAGAACATGTTACTGTAATTGCGTCTCTCTTGTGCCTGTGTTTTCTGATTTTCAGCGAGTTGCTGATTGTGTTTGTCTTGCCTGTGTCTTGTTCACTCTCACAGTGTTGGGTGTTCAGAAGGAATAGACTAGTCTTCAGCCGATAAAATACATCAATTTCCTGCTGAAAGTTAGGACATTGCTTTGAATCTTCTATACCTAAGGAGAGAGCATTTGATAAAATAGAATCACATCAGCTTAAATTGAGTATCTAATAGTATCTGTAATCATAAGTTAATAACCTTCCTGTAGATGTAATTTAATGCACTTAAAATACATAATGAAGAAAATATTAAAGAAGCTGAGCAAGAGGAGAGGGCAATGCCACATTAAGCATATTCCTTATTTTTTTATGTCTGTAAAACCATCTCTTATTTAACTGATCTTCCATTTGCTTAAACTAGCACAAATCATTGTACAAAGTGCTACAGCTTGAGTTTCTCAGTGGCTTTTGTACGGAGCCTAATGATCTTTAACTGTGCAATCATTGCTTGGAATATAATAGAAGGTTTGGAAAATGAACTGTACAAGGTATCTGCAGCTGTACAAGGTATCCTCTGTAAATTATGTTCCATCAGCTAATGATATGGGCGGGAGTGAAGGGGGAGGAGTTGGATCTTCCCCAGGGAGAAATTGGCATGGTTTTACATTTCCCAGGCGGGGACTTTGATGACAGAAGACAACAAAGAGGATCCAAGGCACCAAGGTTAATTTTACTTTTTAACTGCCAAAGCTTCTTGGGCTAAAAATCAAATATTTTGTGCCCCAACAGGAGGTTAGAATTTCTTTCTCCCTGTATCATGTGGCTTCTACACTTATCCTTCTCAAACCAATTTATTTTCTTGAGTGGCTCTGGTACTTGAGATGTACATCAAATGACTGAATAAATGGAAGGAGCAGAAGCTGATTGGAAGAACATATGCACTGACTGTGTGAGGGTCTAGCTTTGATTTCTGGCACCTCTAATTCAAAGATTAATGTATCACATTCTCAGCAACGCATGACACTACAGCAGTAATTTAATGGCATGTTTGGTACAAACAGCTAACCATGACTTACAGTAGAAGTGAACATGGGATATGTTGCTTCCTGTTCATACTGCCTGCATCATTATCTGTGTTTTTGCAAACGTACTCACCTGGATTTCCCAGACAAGCCCGATTTTGCCAGATCTCGTTAGCAAGGACCAGTCTTGGTTAGTAATTGGATGGGAGACCACCAAGGAAGAATAGGATCACTGTGCAGAGGCAGGCAATGGCAAGCCACCTCTGTTAGTTTCTTGCCTTGAAAACCCCAGCAGCGGTCACCATGAGTTGACTGTAACTTGACGGCACTTTACACCACCACCACAGATTTTTTTAATGAAGATCACAGTCAGTAGTTTAACTTGGAGCATATGAGCAAATAGAACAGTGAAATCCAGCCTGCTAGTTGAAGGTTGAGATATTGCTTGCTGGAAATCGGAAGCCATAAGATGTTGAGAAGGCACATGGCCATAGAAATCCGCTCCCCACCTGTGCTGCAAAATGAGATTTTGCGCTGATGTCTGACCGCCACAGGAAGTGGCTGTTCAGAGCAATTTATTACATACAAAGCCTAGCTCCGAACAAGCCTACAGGGGCCTGTAGTTCCTTTCCAATAATTATTATATAGCCATTTCACCTACCACACTGGGTAGCCCAGTTGCTAGAGCAACTGGCAATAAAATGGCTTGTTCCTGAGTTCTTTTAAAGCATTGCTTTTGGTTCCTTCATACTTCCTGCAGCAATCTGAATTTATCCCTTTGGGATTAGCCAGGAGATGGGTGAGGCTTCAGTAAGTGATTTATTCCATACACTATAGTGAGGGTCTCTGACTCATTTTAGACCTAAATTGAAAGCTGATGCTGCAGCTAATAAGAGGTATGCAGTGCAGCCGGTACAGCACGAAATGAATGAGCGCTCGAATTGCATGCCGCTGTGTTCTGGACCAGCTGTAATTTCCAGGTCAGGTCCAAGGGCAGCCCAGCGTAGAGTGAGTTGCAGTAGTCTAGCCTGGAGGTAACCGTTGCATGGATTACTGTAGCCCCAAAGAGCATGCTCTGGAAGTGTGCTCTTTGGCAGGAAATCTGGTAGAGGCTTATGAAATTATGTGTGGTGTGGAGAAAGTGGATAAAGAGAACTTTTTCTCCCTCTCCCATAACACTAGAACTTGAGAGCACCCAATGAAGTTAATGGGCAGTAGATTCAAGAAAGGTAAAGAAAGTATTTCTTCACTTGGTTGTTAGTTAACCTGTGGAATTATCTATCAGCTGGATGTAGTGATGTGGATCTACTAGCATGGATGGTTTCAGTTAATTTAATTTATTTTATTTTTACCTGCCCTCCATGCAAGCGGGCTCAGGACTGATTAAAGCAATATAGTAACAATAAAACAATTTAAAATACAATACAGAGAAGTAAAAACAGTTACATTATTGAGTGAAAAGCAGGTTACCCAAGATGGTTACCCAAGATGGCTATCAGTGTTCACAATACACCCCATCACCCAAGATGTTATGGGGTAGGGCAGGCAGATGATATATGATGTTAATAACAGGTTACTACAAATCACAGCAGTGGGGGCGGGGGGCGCAGTTGGACAGTTTGCCAAGCCTCAATCACAGCCATAGGCCTGGTGGAACATCTCTGTCTTACAGGCCCTGTGGAACTGTAACAAGTCCCACAGGCCCTGGTTTCAACAGAGGGGGAGTTCCACCAGGCTGGTGCCAGGACTGAAAAGGCCCTGGCTCTGGTTGAAGCTAGGTGAACGTCCCTGGGGCCAGGGACCACCAGAAGGTGCTTGTCAGCAGAATGCAGTGCCTTCTGGGGACATATGACGAGAGACAGTCCCACAGGTATGTTGGTCCCAGTCCGTTAAGGGCTTTAAATGTCATAACCAATACCTTGAACTTGACCCGGAACTCAACTGGGAGCCAGTGCAGCCGACACAAAATAGGTCTTATATGCATCCTAACTGGGGATTTAAAAAGGGATTAGGCATGAAGCATGACTAACGGGCATCTCCACATTCAGAGGCAGTAAACTTCTGAATCCCAGTGCGGGGAGGCAACATCAGGAGTCCTTGACCTCAATGCCTTGTTGGCTGGCCCTCCAAGGCAACTGGGTAGCCATTATGTGAAACAGGATGCTGGGCTAGCTGGACCACTGATCAGTATCAACGGCACCTCTTATGTTCTAAGCTCCCTACTCCATGGCACTTTCTTGGTCAAGACTGGCCCCCTTTGAGTCTCATAAAACACATGTTTGGCATCTCCAGTCCTTAACATTCCCTTTAAAGTAGGTTTGCCTGTGAGGAAGGTGCCTCTCCTACTACTCATTACGGCAGGCTAGATCGGGCTCTGGTGGGCCAACGGAATGAGCAAGAACTTGAACTGCATCTAGCAGGGGTTAAGCATTCAGTGCCTGTATTCTGCCACTGAGTTACGAGCCCTGCTTTTGTATGGCTTGGCCCAGGGATAATTGGATTGCCGTCAAATTAAATTGAACAAGCTCACTAGATAACTACAAAAAAATTTAATCAAGGCCTTATAAATACGCATAAGGCAGACTGTTAAAAATTACCCTTTCCTCAGCTGGAATTTTGAATCATCAGCAACCATTTAACTGCACCCCAGGATTGCATCTAATGCCGCTTGGGTCTTTTGAGGCCTTTTGGGAAGCAGTGACTGTTTATCTTTGAGTGACAACTCACCCTGGTGTGTGTGGCACTAATTTCACAGATCAAGATAATTATCATCTCAGTTTCTTCCCACACAAACGGCTTTCCTCCACCTCCTCTGACAGTCAGGGCTTGTTTCCATGGAGCTGTTCCATCCATACCTTAGGAAATCTCTACCCTCCCTTCTCTATAGACTGAATTTATGAAGTTTCCATAGAAACAATTACAAAGGGATGGATTGAGATGTTGAGCATATGAGGGCTGCTTTGTGGCAATCCTTATGATTAGGGGACTGTGTTTAATGTTTCCTCTTTTGTTTTAGGATTTGTCCCACAGTTGTCCTAGAGGTCTGAGTGACTGACAGAGAAGTTCCAAAAGGAATAATTAACAATCAGCTGTGTTAATTAGCACACCCAAAGTTAAGAAGGAGTTCTAAATGTTCTAGATTTCTATTAGGGACAGGTATCTAGGCTAGAGCACCTGTGACTCTACCTCCTTGGATAATTTGCATTCTAGAACCTTTGTGATAGCCTCCCCTGTGAAATTGAACAGGTGGTTTGCAAATCTAGTTTTGATGTTTTGCTACCATCTTCTTTTTCACCAGAACCCACAGCTCTCCCGAGAGTTGACCAACCCAGTACTCCAGATTTGGATTTCTCATAGTACATCTCTCTCAGAGTTCTCCCTTATGTTTAGAGAAGGTACAAACTTGGGAGAAATGACATTGTTACTGTAAAGGGTTTGCAAGGAATCAGCTATTTGGTATGGGAATCATGGATGTAAAAGGACCTAAAATAATAGAAGCAGCACCTGTAGCTTTGAGTAAAAATGCCCTCACTGACTGTTGCTAGGTAACCACCACAGTATTGCAGGTTGAAGCCTTGGTTTCTGCAAGTGAAAGGCAGAGGGGAGGGGGCCATGTCCAGCAGCAACAAGAGGGCAATTTGCTATTAACCAACTTGTATTACTCATCTAGACCTGGCGGCTTGCTACTGTTCAACAGCAGCCACTCCACAAAAGCCAATATGGTGTAGTTCTTAGAGTTTAGTACTTAGATAATCTTTCTATACAAGATGCTTCGGCACGTGTTTGTCAAAAGTAGGGAGACACAATGTTAGCTGGGAATAGTTTAAGAAGACAGAGCTGACAGAGATTGCTCTTCAGAGGATTTGTTAATTTCCTCTTTGCCTCCTTGAAGGCCCTGTCAATTTCACCTCTCCAGTCTAAAACTGTGTGGGATTGCAACCAGAAGACAGTGAGGAATGGAACTGGGCTGGAGCTGCCTTCCAGAGCTGGGCTTCATCATGAAGAGGTTATAACGGTCTGAAGTTTCCCTTCTGGCATTTCACAGCCCCTTCACACAGCTCCAGTGTATAGCAAAGCCTTTGCCCTGCCGCCAGCTCTGTCTTTTTAAACTACCCTTCCCAACTACCATTGCATCTCCTGACACATGTTCTTCACATGTCAGATGTCTTGTGTAGAGATATTCACAGTTTCAGAACAGGATATGGGGGAGGCAGGTTTGAATCCCCACTTTGTCATGGAAACTCACTGGGTGACTTGGGGCCAGTCATACATTCTCAGCATAACCTTCCTCACAGGATTGTTTAAAGGATAAGATGGAGGAGAGGAGAATGGTATAAGCTGTTTTGAATCCCCATTGAAGAGAAAGGTGGGGGACAAATGAACTAAATACATATATAGTCAAAGTTGATGGGGCAGGTAAAAGGTAGTATTGGTTAGAGGGTAGGAAGGAGGAAAAGAAGCAGGGAGAGGTATGGGGGCTTCCAGGAAAGAGGAAGGAGAAAATAATGTGGGGAGGGGGGCTACAGGGGAAAGTAAAGTGCCCCCCCACAGGTTCTCCTGGGCCCAGCAGTTGCTGCCACTGTGTAACTGGGCTATAGATTTCCCAGGTGCAGGCTGCCAGAGGATGGAAGGAGGCAAAACTGAAGAGGGGGGGCATATAAGGATAGGTTGGATGGTGGGAGGGATGGAGAGAAATAAACAGGAAAAGGGGAGGGGCTATAGGGGTTGCCAGGGAAGGAAAAGAAGAAATCGTGGGGGAGGGTTTAATGAGATGCCATCAGTACTCTCAGAAATATATCCTTTCCCCCCTGTCCTGGGACGAATTCTGAAAAAAAGGTTATGCAAGTTTTTGGTATGGTTTAGGTTGAGTTGAAGTAAAGCCGGACAGGTGGGTGGCTATTACCAGGGTAATTACCAAGGTATGTTTCCCTTTTCATTTAGCAATTGTGCAAATAGTTTTTATTGTTTTGAATATTTAGTAACAGAGAAGGATGGATGCCATATAGATAAACACCTATAAACCTCTAGAAAAAAATGAAGAATTATCCTTATTCAAGAAGAGGAGCAAGACTGGCATGCATCCTTGGCACAGGAAACAAATCACCAACATAGCGTTTGACTTGATTCTGCATACACTATTAACACAGTTTCAAACCTGGCCTTAAAGCGCAGGAAAAGAACTCACTATTGACTTTCTTAAAAGGTTTGTCTGACTCTCACCCCAAGTACAAGACGACACACCCAGACATGAAATCTCACTTTGATTTTTGCTATGAATGCTTCTGCGTGAAGAAGGATTCCATTATCTCTGAAAGCTCACAACAGCTTTTGATACCAGAGTTGCTCCAGTGGAATATAGTTCTCTCCTACACACTCACACAGTTGTGTCATACTTAGGGTTGCCAACTTCAGGTTGGGAAATTCTTGGAGATTAGGGGGTGGAGCTCAGGGAGGGGAGGGAGTTTGGTAGGGATGAAATGTCATAGAGAGACCATTTTCTCCAGGGAAAATGATCTCAATAGTCCAGAGATCAGTGGAATCCCAGGAGAATGCCCGGCCCCACCCGAAGGTTGTCACTCCCAGGTACTCTATGGGAGAAGTATTCTGAACTCATTCTTATAGGCACCTGTATTTTTTACTTTTTATTCTCACATTTAAAAAAAGAAGAAGCATGAATCGATTTCTGAATCTGGGTGCCCACCCCAAGGATTTAAGGAGAAAAAGTAATAGTGAGAGTTGTGTTGTTAGATCTAGGAGACAAAAAAACACTACGTGGAGCACTGTCAAAGTGCTTTCCAAGTACTTGAATCCTCCTCTCTGTGACATTTCCACAATAAAAGAGATTGGTTTCTTAAGAATCCTAACAGAGGTGAAGTGGGAAGATGAGTGATTCATAACTGGAAGGTGGGAAAGGACGTATTTTTTAAGACAACTGAAACATCACAGGGGAGAGCTGAAGGAGATGTGATATACCACAATAAAAAGCTGTGAGGTTGAAATAAGTTGGGGGAAATGCATGCATTGTAAAACCAGATATTTCCCATTGAATGTATTTTTTCTCTTGAGGGGTGCTTAACTTGAGCAAGGTTTGTCCTGCACACAATAATTTCAGCAAAATTAACCTCTGTTGGATGTTGATGCTCCAAATTGCTCAGATACTTGGGTTGGGGCCATAAGCAAGGCTTTGCTGGGAACACACAAGTGTCCTAAAAGGCAATTATTTACGTCAAATTTGTGTCCATTCCTTCTTTTGAACAGAAACTACATTAGTCTGAAGTAGAAACCAGAAAATATTTTTCTATATAGAGTTCTAGAACTGGAAGAGGCCATTTAATTCAACGCCCTGCTCAGTGCAGACCAAAAACTGAAGCATCTCCAACATTTAATCCAACTTCCACTGTTTTAAGAAAACTGACTAAGTATCCCTCCTTACCAACTAACTTTGAAGTTTTGTAGAAGACACAAAGTGGAAAGTAAGAATACCTGTGATGGGAAAGGATTCAGTATGCCCCTTTTATTTTTCATCCACTGCCCTCTCTTTTATCCTGCTGGTAACTCAGAGAAGCCAGAACCAGCCAATTGAGGCTCTCGAGCCCACAGAGAGGGATGAGGGGGGAGCTGGAGGAGGAAATTTTCTCAGATAGAGTCCTACAGAGAGGTTAGGATTAGCCCTATCTCACAGTCACTCAAGGGAGAAGCAGACTGGTTTGTGTGCTGGCCAGGAAGGGCACACACAGATTTTGTTAGCTCTGAAAATTAGGACCAAGCTACACAATACTCTTGACATGTGTTGGGTCACGGGTGCACATGCAGACTCTCAGACAGATGTACTCACCCTAAAAAATGCTCATTTGCTTGGTGCTGTGATGGAAGAGAAGGATCCAGTTTCTCTCCCACCCCACTTCCACCAGCTGAAAGGGAGGGGGCTTTTTACTCCTTTTTCTGATGGAAAATGGAAGCTGTTCCCCATCTGCAATGCCACTTTGCAGCATTGAGCAAATGAGTGTTTTTTAAGATGAATTCCCCAATGTAAGTTAGTCTGCGAGTTTGGTCATGCAATCGTGACCCGGCCTGTGTCGGGTATATTGTGTAGTTATGCCAGTCTTCCAAAACAGAGGGAAGCTAGGAAAGCTGGATTTCTATGTTGCAGTCTACATAGCAAAAGCTCAAGTAATCTTTAAGTAGGTTTTGAGAACTGGAGGGAATCTTGACTTTTATACCTTTATAAAATGGACTGGCCATTTCTGGCTTCCTCTTTCCCATTCTCATTCTCCGTAACAAATTATCTAGTAACTAAACTGTTTCTTCAAGCCATGTCTTTTGTATGTTTGTATAAAGTAATTCCTGATCACCCAAACCTTTTCTTTCCCTACAGGGAAACAGAGTTCTGTTTTTGTTTACCTCTAGCCTTCTTGGCATATTAGATAACATGGTTATAATGGGCTAAATGCCACGGCAGTGGACAGGACAAGAGGGACTCCACAGCCCACCTTAGGCAGGCATGCACATGCCTAGTCACAACGGAGTCAGTATTTACCTCACAGGTGCCTAAATCCCATGATTTTCTGAAGACTCTTGGGCCTGGGCGTAAGCAATGCTCTCTGCTCTCTGATGTGGATATTTGTCCCTGTATATTCAATAAGATAACAGGATAACAATAAAGGATGGTGCAGTTTACTAAGTGGGTTTCCCCCCGCCAAAATAGAAAAGGCCTTAAAGGTCCCTTAAAGGTCTCTCTCACACCCCAAAAGAAATAACTATATCAATTTGAACTCACACTCCGAAAGACATCACAATATCAAACCTGGGTGGGTGGGAGATGGAGATGCCCTGACAGGTCCTGAGGTATTGCTCCTCTAAGATGTAGTGCAAGCTTTTCAGTGGAAAGAAGTTACTGGAAAGATGTTGAATGTGCCCGGTAGTGACATGGCAGGCTAATCTCCCTCTTACTGTCTTTCACCATCAAATTGGAGACTTTTATAATTTTGTGGGATTTACAAGCAAGGTTTCACCAAACTGGATGGACAATAGAACAACCCTGTTAGATAGTTTAATCCTGCAAAGAAATATTATGGATGTGAAATATTTATTTATTGCATTGTTACCTCATCCTTTCTCCAAGGAGCTCAGAGTGTCCTATATGCCCCCCTCCCTGTTTTATCTTTACAACAACCCTGTGAGGTAAGTTAAACTCAAAAATGGGAACTAGCAGACTGCCACTGCACATCTTTACCATTATAGGGCTCTCCCAATTCAATGGGCTCTTTTTATCTAAGGGACTAATTTGTTCTTGTTAACTCTGACACCAGCAGGAGTCGGGACTAGAAATCAAATTCCAGTGTGGCATATGCAGCTTATTTAAGACAGTGACAAAGCATTGAATTTTGTATTTCTCCAGGAAGTAGTCTGAAAACAGAATTGTTTGTTTTTTCTCCCAAAGAAAAGGATTGATGGATTTAGTTTGTACAGGTTCTCTATTTGAAAAAGCAGTGTCAGCAGCTGGCGGGAGTGTGTCTGTATTGATTCACACACAAATATGTTTAAAAGCACGCACGCATTAGTGGGAGTATTGTTTGCTAGCACAGATGGACGGGCTGGTTGGAAAGATTCAGTGATGCTCAGCAATCTGTACTTCGAATCAATTATTTCCTGGGTGTCGTACAGGGATATAAATGTGTACTGTTTATATATCAATATTCTACTCTTCAGAAAGGGCCAACTTATCATGACCCGGGTCTAAGAGGCCAGTTCTAAAGGCAACATGGTCAGTGGTAGTGAGAAAGAGTAACCATTATACCAAGTATGCCATGAAAGTTACTGGCTAAGATGTAACCTGAGGCCCTTTGGTGTCTTTCTCCTTTTCTGTAAAAAAAGTATCTAGTAATGAACAGGGGTTTTTTTCTGGGAAAAGAGATGGTGGAACTCAGTGGGTTGTCCTCAGAGAAAATGGTCACATGGTTGGTGGCCCCGCCCCCTGATCTCCAGACAGAGGGGAGTTGAGATTGCCCTCTGCGCTGCTTAGCGGTGCGGAGGGCAATCTGAATTCCCCTCTGTCTGGAGATCAGGGGGCGGGGCCACCAGCCATGTGACCATTTTCAAGAGGTTCCGGAACTCCGTTCCCCTGCGTTCCCCCTGAAAAAAAGCCCTGGTAATGAATCTGTTTCTTCAAGTCAAGTCTCTCATACGTTTGTATAAAGTAATTCCTGCTCATAGTAGCTTCTTCTCTCCCAACACAACACAAGGCTGCAGTGGCCATAATCCTTGCTGGTGTAAAATGTAATCTACTGATAACTTGGTTCCATGGTTAAGTAGGAGACACTGTATAAATACATGAATTCTTTTATTGGCATATGTGCACAAACAAGCTTCCTTCCACTGTTGCTGCCATTTTGAATGTAGCTTTTTTGTATGTCGTTTGTACTCTTATGTGCATGAAATTACAGGCTCAGCTAGGCAGTATATATGACATGGATTGAGTTGGGGAGCCCCCTGTCCAACTTGCAGTCACATATATCATAAAGGAACTAAGTGCAATTGGGCCTGATTCAGCTTAATAATAACAAGAACATATTAACAACAGTGTGCTTTTACTATTCTTCTAGACAGATTAGTGCCTACTCAGAGCAGTGAACATAGTCAGTGTTATTATTATAACCCCCACAATACAATTGTGGAGTTGGGGCTGAGATGAGTGACTTACCCAGGGCCACCTACTGAGCTCATGGCAGTAGTGGGTTTCAATCCATCAGAGTGCTGACTCACATTCCAAGCACTAAACCACTATGTTACAGAAGCTCTACAGTGTATGTGCAGGGAGAGGAAGGGCTAGGGTTGCCAGCCTCCAGGTAGTGGCTGGAGATCTCCTGGAATTACAACTGGTCTCCAGGCCACAGAGATCAAGTCACCTGGAGAAAATGGCTACCTTGGGGATTGAACTCTATGGAATTATGCCATGCCATGGTCTTTTCCCTCCCCAAACCCCACTTTCTCCAGGTTTCTCCAGGTTTCACCCCCCAGATCTCCAGGAATTTCCCAACTTGGAGCTGGCAACCCTAGGAAGGGCTTTAGCTTTCCCTCTGTGCCATTTTCTCAAGCTGAAATAGCTGTTGGTGGGCAGTTGTTCAAGGGATACTAATGACCTGCAACTTGATGCATGTCACATATATCATCTAGCTGAATCCTAAAGATGATGCTAACAGGGCCAGTGCCAGGGTTTCTGGCACCTGAGGTGAGATACCTACTTGCACCCCTCGCCCTCTGACCCTGCACGATGACATCACTTGTGACGTCATCATGCAGGAGCGTCCCCCTCACCTGAGGTGGGTGGCAGCGGCAAAGGGGCAGGGAGGCAGCCCACTTCCCCACTCTCTTCCCCGCTCACTGCCGCGCTGCCTGGGCGCCTGGCTCACTGAGAGCCGAGCCAAGGCAGGCAGCAGTGGTGAAGGGGTGGAAAGGCAAGTGGGGACGTGGCCTGCTTCTGGGTCGGGGGGGGGTCATCAGGGGCCAGCATGGCGCCTCCTTCACAGTTCAGCGCTCGAGGTGGCTGCTGGCACCACCTCCATGGACGCGCTGGGCCTGGATGCTAACAGGGGGAAGTTCTATGAAGTGGAATGAGGGCAAAGCAAACACATCTGTTTCTGCTTTGTTTTATGAGTTTCATTATAGGCAGTGACTCTTATGACAACTTCCAACACTTCACTTTTGGAAAGAGTCAGTCCCGGTTTGATTACCCTTTGCCCCATATCTATTCATTAATTTTGTAGTGCATAATTGTGTTTTGTGACCTATGTGTCTAAATCGTAATGGCTTTTGGAACTGTAATTGTGCCTAGGAACATTATGCTCTTTTAAATCAAGGGGCACGTGTTTGAAAAAGGCACCTCATGGCTGTAGTGTGGTCTGTGTGTGTATTTCTTTGCAGGCCTTGCAACCTCTGAGTTTCTTCCCGTTCCCAGCAGGCTGTTAGTGGTACTGCTGCAGCACTTGCTGCTGCTGCTGCTGCTTGGAACCTCTCTTGTGCCTGTTTGAAACGCCGCAGTGAGCTGTGAATTACTGCAGTTTCCAGACAGATTAGGGACAGTTTTATTAATGTGAATTGCCTTTTAGCTGCAGAGTTTATGTAGACTGGCCGGTTTCTCTTCCTGTTGCTTGGTTGATAGTAAGGGGTGAGTGAGAAAGCCTCAAGAAGATTTTACCTGTCCTCAACCCTTTTTTTTAAATTTTAAAGAAGATCTTCTGTGATCTGGTGATTTCTTTAGTCTGCCCACGCTGTCCGCCCCCTCCACTCCAGTCGCCCACAGATAGTATCTGTGTGTCTCCCATTTGATTATTCACTGTAGCTTCTCAAGGGGATGGGATGAATCCAATGCTGTGCTTTAGAGGCTTCCCAGATGAAGACAGCCACAGAAGACTGCCTATGCTTTCGGCTGTTCATTTAACCCCGTAAGTGCTGAGTTATTTGTTTCTTGTGGGAGGGGGCAGTTAGTTTAATTAAATGCAGATGCTGGGCACAAGAGCAAGAGCTGCATGGGAGTTAGGGACTCTAGCCATGTGTTTGGTTACTGCAACATTTGTGCAGGCAAGATCTGCATTGAAGTTGGATTGTGATGCAGCTTGGCTTCATCTCTGAGCATGTCTGTCCTAACTTTATTGAAGGTGGGGCGAGGGAGTCTCTTAAGTTACATTCCTGTGCATGACTGGAGAAGTTGCAATAGAGAACGTGGTATGGATGAATGTGGTTGTTCTTCAGTTATTCTTTCCAGAATGGAAGTTTCCGTAATGTAATGCTATTAATCACATGTGCTGAATGAATGTCTGTGCCATTAGAGTTGGGGTACTTTTGACAGTCAACTTGCAAAGTATCATGATTTGAGTTGGTTTGTCTGGGTTTGGCCCCTCATTCATTTATTGGGCCGGAAGCTACTAGCAAACTTTGTGTCTACTAGTGATATATCTGTAATGTTTCTGCAGTTTAGGAGACAAATGTATGATTTAAGGGAGGAGCGTCCAGTTGTGCAGCTCTCTACAAGCTCTGCATAAAAACTTTTACCAAAACTGTGCCTCAGTTTCCTACTGATAGTCTGCAGTGATGGAAGGAAAATCTAAAAACCAAGATTTTGCCGAGTTGAATTCAGTACAAAAGACGGCAAACAAGGTGATTGGGGGGCTGGAGCACCTTTCCTATAAGGAAAGGGTGGGGAACCTGGAACTTTTCAAGCTAGAAAAAAGACAATTAAGGGGGTCATGCTAGAGGTTTATAAAATTATGTATGGGGTGAAAAAAGTGGATACAGAGAGCTTGTTCTCCCTCTCCCGTAAAACTCGAACTCAGTACAGCCAGTGCAGGTGATGGACAATAGGTACAAAACAGACAAAGGGAAATATTCCTTTACTCAAGGAGTAATTAAACTGTGTAATTGATTGCCAAAAGATGTAGTGACGGCCACAAGCACAGATAGCTTTAAAAGCAGGTTAGACAGATTAATGTAGGATAGGTCCATCAGTGGCTATTAGTCATGGTGACTAAAGGGAACCCACATATGCAGAGGCAGCAAACGTCTGAATATCAGTACTAGGAGATGGCATTAGAAACCCTTGGCTTTTGTGCCCCGTTTGTTTGACCTCCGGTGACTGGTTGGCCACTGTGTGAAACAGGATGCTGGAGCAGATGGACCACTGTGAGAAATTCCTGGAGATTTGCAGGGCGGAGCCTGGGGAGGTCGAGGTTTGGGGAGGGGAGGGACATCAACGGGGTATAATGCCATATAATCCACCTTCCGAGTCAGCCATTTTTTCCAGGGGAACTGATTTTTGTCACCAGGAGATCACCTGTAATTCCAGGAGATCTCCACATCACCTGGACACTGGCAACCCTAGGTCTGTTCCAGCAGAGCTCCTCTTATGTTCTCATGGATGATCATGGATCTGATGCAGGGGGGTTGACATGTCAACTTTGTTGACATGTGTTTTGCCCATGTCCTCTGTGACTTCCTCCTTTCCCCCCACTAGAGAGCTCATGATGGCATTTTTCAGTCACAAAGGCAAAGGTCATCTAGGGACATTCCAGCTGGTGGTCTCCTGTCATTCCATGTCTTCTCCTGGCCTGGGTCTTCAGCCTACATTCATACTTTCATTCATTCTCTCATTTCCTCTGCTCTTGTCCGTCCTTGACAGGTCATTTATTTATAAGTTTCACATGGTACATGGATTTATTTCATAGGCTGCTTAGCTACATTTTATTAGTTTCAAAATTTTTAGTTCTGTTCCATCAATAGGAAAACAAAGCCAACGTCCAGTCTGTGCCACTAGATTCTATTTTAAGGTGAAATACCGACAGAATAAACCATATATATTACATGCTGTATTATAGAGAAACATATTCCCAAATTCTGCTTTTACATGGGCCATGACTTTTGGCCTCAAAAACATTTATAAACTTAACAATCAGCTGCAGCTGTTAACACAATCCAGGCTAAAATTCTGTATCTGACACACATGCATAGTGGAATAATTTTGTTTTAAACAAGGGAAGAGAAGGTTATGAGATTTGTAAGCTAGCGTGAACATCACCATTCAGACTGCGCTGATTACTGGCACAAAAGATAAAACTGGCTACCGTCAAGATAGAACACAAAGTGTCTTATCAGCCTACAAGTTTTAGCTGGACTAGCAGCCAAGGTGAAGTGGCCAAGAGGCTTCTCTATATTTTTCCTCTATGCTAGTACATTTTGGTCTAGTTGAAGACCCCGCATTGCAAGCTGTGTGCTCCTCCTGTCACATGGTGGAGACAGCACACATGACATCATGCAGCCTTCCAAAAAGTTTATGTATATATCAGTATGGAATCACCTTCCCCCAATCAACCTTCCTCAGCTAGCTTATGTTTTCCCACTCCACAGTCCATTGCATGTAAACTGGATATCACACTGTTACATTTGAACTGGGACTCATCTTACAGATGGAGGGGCATGCTTAGAATAACAATTTGAATCAGCTATCTCTGTCTTCTCTTTTATTCAGGCTATTATTTCCATATGTATGTGAAATGCTTTCTTCACCTTGATCTTCACCTTGATCTCAAGTCACAACTGGCTTATGGCAACCCCAATAAGGGGCTCTCAAGGCAAGTGAGAAGGAAAGGTGATTTGCCATTGCCTTGCTCTGCAGAGTCTTCCTTGGTGGTCTCCCATCCAAGTACCCGCCCTGTGTAGCTTCTGAGATTTGACAAAATTGGACTATACCATGCCACCTTCCCTCCAAATCTCAAGTTATAATGGTGAAAACAAGATGTGTGTTATCGTGTCTAAACTTTTAACAAAGTAACAGATCAGGATCTTCTGTAAGCTGTTATATTGTTGCACTCTTGTGTTGTATGTTTAGCTTTTGCAAATGCAAATTTTAGCGGGTTAGAATGTAGAACTTGGGTTCTTTGTTACTGTGTAGAAGGTGGAATGTGTAAGGTAGAATGAATGAAATGATGGCTGCATAGTAACTGGCATGGTATTTTTAAAATTATATTTGGATTTTTTTGCTTTGAAATAGTTAATAGTTAATAACTGTGCTTATACTCCACTCTTCTAGACAAATTAGTGCCCCACTCAGAGCAGTGAGCAAAGTCAATGTTATGATTATCCCCACAATACAGCTGGGGAGCTGGGGCTGAGAGGAGTGGCTTACTCAAGGCCACCTAATGAGCTCATGGCAGTAGCGGGATTTGAACCAGCAGAGTGCTGATTTGCAACCCAACCACTTAACCATTATGGTGCAGCAGACCTCTAAAATGTTGATAGATGATGTGCAATTGTGGTTATTTTGCTCCTCTTTTGTTCGGTATTAGCTTTCAGTGGTACATGCCAAGCTTTCAGATCAACCTCTGTGGACACTTGCACATTCTTCAGCCATCAGTATCATTGTTCCACAGTAGTGAAGCACGTATATCAAGATGAAGTCCTTTTCATTTGCTGCTCTAACAAAAGTGTTGTGCCTTGAAAACTGTTAGCCTAGCCTGCCCCCTAGGATCGCCGACTGGTAGGACTGCCTGCAGGAAGCAAAGCGGCAATCAGCAGCAGACGCACCACTGGACGCGTGCCACTGCTGCATTGTACTGAGGCTGTGATTTTCCGTGGCTCCTTTTCATCTGTTACCTCATGACACTCAATTTGTTTTCAGACCTGATGATATCATAGTAGAGGAGGGGAATTTCTCTTTTCTTAAGAATCTCTCACAATGCTTATGAGAGTGGGCAGAAATTTCCCAGATGCTTTATAAAACTGAGATGTAGATGCAAGCATGGACATGCAGAAAGCTTTGCTATGTAGGTATTATTGGGACATTTAAGCAACTATCTTGCATGTAATATGTTACCACATCTAATGTGCGGCTGCTAAGGTTTACTGACAAGACAGGAGGTGCAGATATTGTGATGTTAAATAATTCAGCTGTTCTGTGCTGTATATAAATAACAACATCAGATGCATAATTCATTCCAAAGCCTTTCCTTTAGTTTGTATATGAAAAACTGATTTCTGCGTCGCTGTTCTCGGAATATAAACAGCATTCTTGTCTGATTTCGGTGAGGCTGCAACACAGCAGATTGCTCATTTGGAGCTAATGGGAGATCATCATTACATTTCTGCTGTTTCTTGTTTCCTGGTCATTATGCTTTGTCCGATTGCTATACAATAGCGTGGACTGGTGACAGATAAGTAACGGTTGCTCCATCTGTAGTATTGAGTTACTGTAGACGTCTTGGCAAACAGCTTGTTATAACATGATTTACTTCTGGCTTATCTAGAATAGTTGAAATTCAAGGTGCTGTGAACCTAAAAAAAAATAAACCCTCAGATGACGGGAAGTTGCTGATTATAGATAGTGGGAAACACCTGGTAGACGCTTAAGAATGCAGATCTTTGATTTGTGCATTGCTGTTTCCGCCTCTATAATCCCCTACTGTTTATTGCGCATTCAGTTGTTTGACATGTTGGGGATAACCTGAAGTGATTGACCTTGTTCTGTGTATTGTAGAGGAATTACCTGCCTTCAGCTTGCCATGTGTTCTGTATGACTTTTAAAAAAAACCAACACACAAATCTGCCAGTATAAACCCATCCTATAATGTCTTGCTTTGTGACAAAAACAGTTTGAAAAAACCCCAAATGGTGTAGTATTTACAGGAGGGGTGTCCAAACTCTAGCCCAGGGGCTACCATCCCCTGGACCCTTTTCATCCAGCCCTGGTGCTCCCTGCCCTGCCCAGAGCTCCTGAGCCCCACTCCCTCCCCCGTCTTCAGAGCCTTTAAGCCAGCAGCCCTTGCCTGTGCCATCTCCACCTGAATTGCAGCACCCAGCTTCTCCCTGGGTGGAGTCCGTTTTCCTTGCTGCTGTACTGATCCCAGCACGCTCTTCCAGTGGGCTGGATGAGCAACAGACACCCTCTCTCCCTCCTGCTCCAGCAGCGGAGAAAAAACCGACTTATTAAATTCAGAGCTGAGACAGGTCCTCACCAAGGTGCCAGCAGTTAGCCTGCTGTGTGTCAAAACCCATTTAGCTGGAATAATGATGCAAAAGTACAAGGGAAAAGATGCTCCCTGGCGTGTCACAAGAGCGATGAAGTGCCAGCACTGTGAGATCATCTACTGTCTGATTTATTTTAGGAACAAATGTATATGGGGAGCTACGGGCTGACTCCAAGCAAGATAAAAGTCTTAAGTCCCTCATAGTATTGACCATGTCCCTTCAAACCTCTGTCTTCACAGCTGTTTCGAGAATCAACTTTGGAGGGAGCTAATTTACTCTTTTCTGGCACTTTCTCTGTGATTGCTTGAAACTCTTGCATTCTGTTGCTTTCACGCTTTCTGGACTTCCCAATAACATTTAGATGGACTGTCAGAAAGCATTAGAAGAGAAGGGAGGGGTGGGCTGGAAATACCCCAGCGGAGGCAGGAAGACCGGTTGGAACCTAGAAAGAAAGACCCCCTTCCCTATCCTTGACTGTTTTCTCACCGGCTCTGACTGTTACTCAGAGGGCATGGGCATCCTTCCCATGCATAATTCAGCGTTGAGGATCTCTGATTAAGGAATCTGAGGTAGTGCAAGATGAAACCAGCCGTTTTCTATCAGGAGAAATGTTTATTTATTTACTTCATTCGTATCTCACCTTTCTCCTCAGTGAGGGCCACCAGCAGCTTACGTTGTTCTCAAAATGGAGGAGAGGAGAATGATGTAAGCCACTTTGAGTCTCCACTGGAGACAAAGGCAAGATAGAATAAAGTAAACTCACCCTGTGAGGAGGGTTAAGCTGAGCTTGCATGACTGGCCCAAAGTCACCCCGCAGACTTCCATGGCAAAGCAGGAATTTGAACCGGCGGATTGGATCCAGACTAAATTGGAAACATCTGCCTGTTTCTCCTTCCCGCTGCAGACCCCTCCCCCTCATGTCATTCCTCAGGGGTCACCTGTCCCCCAGGAGCAGCATTTTGTGGAAATCAGTGGACTGCTGTGGGAGGGGAGAGGCAGGAAAGTTCCATTCTGCCACTGGAAAATTTAGTCTGGATCCAACCCACTGTCTCCCAGGTCTTAGTCCTGCACTTTAACCACTATACCACACTGGCAATTTGTTGGGTCTACAACTTGCTTGCAAGAACATAAGAACACTGCTGCTGGACCAGACTGAAGAGTAATTTACAGCGAAATCCCAAACACAAGTTAATCCAGTCAAAGCCCATTGATTACGATGGGCTTGGAGTGGAGTAACTCTGCTTAGGTTTTCACTGCTTGTCCACCTAACAATGGCCAGGCAGGGTGCCTCTAGGAAGCCTTAAACAAGGCACATTGTTTGCAGCAGTCCTTCCCTGCAGTACATCCTCAGCATCTGATATTTGGCTCTCTGAATATAGAAGTTCTGTTGAGGCATCATAGCTTACGGCTGTTGACATTCGCAGGCTTCTTGCCTCAGTAGTCCTTCATTCTGTTCTTCTCCCACCAACTAAATTTATGCAGAGAAATAAATAAAACTTGCAATGTTTTTTGCAGAAGGCAAAAGGGTGCCATTAGAATTATGCAACTCTGCTAATATTCTCAAACTACATATGATTTTCTGGATACAGAATAAGATTGTGTGATGTAGAAGCCTTTATGTTCAGCATGGAGAGGAAGTATACGCAGTAACCCTTGTATGACTCATGTTTACGTTTTCATTTTGGAGTCCCCTTTCTCTCTGTCTCCTCAAACTCGTTTGCAATCTTCCTGTGTTTTGAACTGTAAGATAATCAAGCTCTTTCCGATGAGTCACATTTCTGGCTGTCTCTGACAGTGAGTGATGCTGAGATTCCCACTGAGGAAAGTACAGCTGCATGTAGGAGCTGATTGTGTCTGCAAAACGGCTATTTCCCAGTGCTTTGCTGCTTCCTTAATTACTACCATTGCCCATGAGCGTACTTCATGCAGGAAAGGCCAGCCAGAATTGGCACCAGGATTGGATTTCCCCCTTAGGAAGTACCAGTGGCCATGGGTGTGATTCCTTTGATTAGGTTGCTCAGTGCTTCGCGCATTGATTCATGCTTATTTTTATTTGTATATGGCAGAAGAAGGGTGTAGATATTTGAGGGAGAAATTCCTGAGCATTCCTTTCATTCCAGGAGAGAGACTTGGACAACCAAGCCAAACATGTAAATTGTAATAACAATGTATTGTCGAAGGCTTTGTGAATGTTATTGCAAATATACATCTTACAGTGTTTCTTTCTTTTCTGTGAAAAGTATACTGGAGTGCGAAAGGGCGTGACCTTGGTGGCCCTGAATGGGCAGAAAGGCAGGATATAAATATTGTTCCCATGGGTTACGTGGTGCCTGCCAATGTGTTTCCTGGGGCTTAGTTGCTTCTTTCCAAAGCAAAGAGTTAATCCTGTCTTTTTTCTGCTTCACTCGATTAGGAGGTGTTTTAGGCCCCAGGAGGCATCATTCACCTTTACTGCAAAGAGCTCGCACTTTGAAACAGCTTGGCTTGGCACTTTCTAATATTTTGTGGAACTTCCCAGTGTTTTGTGATGAACCCTGGCCCTCTGTTGTGCGGCCCACTCACTACCTGTTCCCCAAATTCCAAATATATCTGATAACATTAGGCATTCCTAATCGAACTGATCCTTTAATTAATTGTTTCCTGATCTCATATCCTCTTTGTGATCCCATCATTTGCTTCTGATTAATTTTTAATTGATTTGTCAGTCACACTATTTTACTGGTGTGGAATTGAAAATAATTTTTAAAACATCCATGCAAGCTGAAAATTACAAGCTCACAAGTTCCCCCCTCCCTTAGTGCAATCATTCCTTTAATAAAAGATGGAAGAATAACAGGGAATACACAGGACTACAATTGTTTAGAAGCAACATGGTTTGAATTATCTTTAATAACTATGTGAGGAAGTGACGACGGACAAATGAACTAATTTGGAAGCCGTCTATATCTGCAAGCACTATAGGCAACTTCTCTGACGAAGTGCCCTCCGTTATTTACCTTCAAAGCCTTTGATGACCTGAGATGTTCATACTGTAATGTTTGGAGCCCACATAGGTTTCCCTGCCCCCAGCCCCAATCTCCCGCCTTGGAGAAATTGAGGAATGGTAGAAAAATAGCCTCCATAGTGAAGCTGTAGACATTTGCCCTGGTCACTGTGGTTTTTATCAGGGCTTTTTTTCTGGGAAAAGAGGTGGTGGAACTCAGTGGGTTGCCCTCCGAGAAAATGGTCACATGGCAGGTGGCCCCGCCCCCTGATCAGGGGCGGGGCCACCAGCCATGTGACCATTTTCAAGAGGTTCCGGAACTCTGTTTTACCCCGTTCCAGCTGAAAAAAAAGCCCTGGTTTTTATCATGGAGATTTGGAGAAATCCCTAGCATGTTACCCAGGAATGACATCATATTCTCCCCAAATGCCACCCTTGTGAGACACTAATCCCCACCCCCCAAATCTCCCAGTATTTGCTTACATCTACACCAAGCAGAGCAAATACAATTCTGCTTTATTTGAGCCATAGCACAAAATGCCTCAGCCTGACATCCATCTTGGGAAAAGTATCCACAAGCCCCACCTTCCCTGGGAGCATGTCTAGTTTGACTGCTCAGCGAAAGTATCTGCCGCTTGGCCACCAGGTGACACTAGGATCATATATGCAGAGGAGTTAGCCGTGTTAGTCTGTGGTAGCAAAATCAAAAAGAGTCCAGTAGCACCTTTAAGACTAACCAATTTTATTGTAGCATAAGCTTTCGAGAATCAAGTTCTCTTCGTCAGATGCCAGAGAACTTGATTCTCGAAAGCTTATGCTACAATAAAATTGGTTAGTCTTAAAGGTGCTACTGGACTCTTTTTGATTTTACTAGGATCATATATCACGCATCAGGACCACTTTTAGCAGCTATGTGGAAACTCTGGTAATTGTCCTATGCTTTACTAATAGTTCCATCCTGTAGGATGGCTGGGGAGATCTGTCTCAGCAGGAACTTGGGTGTTTTCTTCTGCCACTCTGACACTTTGGAATAGTCTGCTGGAGTGGGAAAAGAAGATTTCTGATCCATAGCAATTCAGGAAGATGTGCAAAGCAGAACTGTATAAATGAGCATTGAAATTGTCAGATTGCTAAAGCCCTGTGTGATCTAATGGCTTGCGGGTTATTTTTTGTTGGCTTTAGTGCAGCTGATGTCCCTCTGCTTTATGGTGCCTGTATTATTTATTATTTCTGATACAGTGTTTAAAGATTTGGTGTGTAAGCCACCTTGAGTCCAGTGTCCGGGGAAAAAAAATTAAGATATAAATGTTTTAAATAAACAAAATATGCATCATAAGCAGAAGGTCACGGGGAGCAAGGTACATCATGCTAAAGACAAGTTAAACACGTTCTCATCTAGCCAAAATGCCGGCTAGGGGGTAAGGTGAACTCTCCCGCACCACAGACCCCGAACTGGGTGGGATTCTTTTCCTCTTTAATATTCTGATCCTTTTGATGTGATGCAGGAAGATGTACATGCCTAATTGTCTGCTTCTGAGCAGTTTAGCTCAACCTGACCCACTCGTTTTACTGCCTCCGCAAGTAATGATACACCAGATATCAGGTTACTATCTATGTCAGTCACATCTTTTGGATCTGGCACTCTACTTAGATTCCAGACTGCTCTTCCATATACAGTCCCAGGCCACCCAACAGCCCCCTGGGCCTCCCACATTAGGTTCACTTGTATACCCTGCCTTGGGTGAGACTTGCTCTGAATAAGTAAGGCGGGATGAAGGAGTGTGTGTTTGATTTGAACACAGCTTCTTGCTAGATTAGCTTGATGAGAAACACTTAAGTCTGGACTCTTATTACCTTGCATATTTGCAAGACAAGAAAGCCTATATTAAGATTCTCTGTGTGATAATGACCTTCAGTAAGGCTTACTCTGATGGGAAAAAAAGAAAGAAGGCACCACAAAACAGCAGTGAAAAAACCCACAGGCCCTGCTCAATCCACTGTGTGCCTGGCTGATGATATCTTTCTCTATTGCCAGCTCAGTCTGCTAACACCTACTCATAACCCTTGTCTCATTTTGCGAATGCATCTGATACAGCCTCAGAACATCATGTGCCAGTAGCAAGGCAGAATATGAATGGTCCTTTTGCTCTGATCGAACCACGCAGTGGAAGAAATATCATAAAGATACTGACAAATACCTATGAAGGTTTTGATGAACAATCCAAGATAAGGAGCTGAGGTGTGTGAAAGGGAAGCAAGCCACCCTGACTAGAGGTTAAAGCAAAGGGGGTAAAATAATGGAAGCATCTTACCATTCAGACCATATACCCTGTGCGCCATCAAGACAAGAGCCTGCTTCAGACCTTTATCTGTTCTGTGTTTCAACTGTGAAAAATGACAGCTTGACAGCAAGAACAGTAAAGCTGTCTGAGTGACTGCTCTATAATTTGTGCTCTGGAGGTTGAAACATGAGCAGATTTGAAGCTCCATCTACACATTTACCAAGTTGCATGAGGACTTTGTATTACACATGGGATGGGAATCTATGCCTCCTAGAAGAACACCAGCTCTTGCCTGTTTGTGACTGCAGCATGCACACAAAACATATGTTAGGGCCCTCCACCTGTTTTTGCATCCACAAATCACCCTATGGAGCCCGTCTCCTGGTTTTCCGCAAACAATGCAAAACTGAATTATTCAGGAGGGCTTTCGGCCCAGATTAAGAAATAGATCAAAGGGATGCGGGAGACAGGGACTACATGCTATGCTACTGGGTACTTTCTGCTAATGTCAATAGGTGCCTACTGGAGAGTTTCCACACTGGTAAACATGCCATAGAAATTAGTTATGCTTTATTTCAGAGAGATTTCATTTCTGTGCTCAGTTTTATGTTTGTTTAAAATTTTTCTGCCACCATTCCCTATTGTATTTGTTTCCCTGAATGTTCTTCACTATTATACTTTGCTCAGTGAATGTCCTGGCTGTTGATTGTATTGTATTTTCACTCACACTATGTGATCCACCTTGTATCTCAGTGAGAAAGGTGGACTATTAACAACAACAACAACAACAGGTCTGTACATGTAGCCACATAAGTAACATGATTTATAATAGAGCCAATAGCAGCTCCTTGGGGGCAGCTTGCAGATGTGAAAACAGCTGGAAATAAGCTCTAGATTGATAAAAAAAAGTTGGTACTATCCAGACAGTCAAATTTAGTAGTTGGTGAGGCCCACAACATATATTTAAGAAGAGACTAGAAGCTGAAATTGTATGACAATTTAAGAATACATCAAGGACTTGGAACTTCGAGCCCGTCACTCACCTAGAAAAGGTTTGGTCACTTATTTTGGGAGGGAATGGGGAGGACACATCTCGAGGTCTCCTGGAAGAATCCGTATTTGAAATGTGCAGCACAGGCCAATTATAACCCTCCTGTGTGCAGGAGCTGAGCCACTAGAGAGCAGCAGGTCCCTGTTGCTATAAGTAAGCCTCTGAATGCGCCATGCTAAAAGATCTAAACACTGATATTTGTTCCAGGAAATGCTAAGCTGGTGGCCTACAGACATTACACAAAGAAAGCAACTAGGCAGGGTGTTTTCACCTTATTTTGTATGTTGATTCTACTAAGCATGGAGAGGGAAACAGAGGGTGTCCCTGAAGCTCCCTCCCCCAGCAGATGGAAATCCATCCTCAGTTCTTCCTCAATTTTCTGAGATTTCATCACCAATTTATGTCTATAGTCTTAAGGGCTAGACACTTGGAATTTTTTTAACAAAAGGCTAGTTGATCAGGACGTTGCACTCACTACCGTCGCTGAATACAAAGATTTGCACAGCTATGGCAATACATTTCCTTTGCTGCTATATTCTGCTGCTTCCATGAAACATTAAGTGTGATCTCCCAGAATGACAGAAATGGGGAAAATTGGTCTGGAATAGGTTGAGTTTTACTAATAGAAGCATTTCTGAAAGAAAAGAATTGCACAAGTGACCGCAGAGATCTTCATAAGAGTTTCCAAAAGCTGTGCACAGAATCAGTGACCGAGTAAGGTGCTGTCATGTGTTTTCAATTTAGAGATGAAACATGGTATTTCAATACTACAGAAAAGCAGCATTAATTATATTCATCTTAGGCATGCCAGATGTTTGTGTCTCGATGGCCTTTTCATTCCAACATCTGTGGCAGCCACAATTCGGCCAGTCTTTAATAATCAAGGTAGGTTTTTTTTTAATAATAGCGCACCATCAGACCCTCATTTTTCTTAGCGTAGCCTGTCAGGAATTTTAGAACAATGACTTACTAGTTCTTCTGAAATAGTACTTGTGACTAATGTACCCTTGTTTGCATGTAATTTAAGAGATCCATATGTGCATATGGCAACCCAGGAAGCCTGGTAAATTCCTTGAGCATAATCTCAGTAAAAACAAATAGAAAAAATAATTTTTGGCAGCACTAAAATATTCCTTACACGATATAAATTTCATCAGCCCAGTTCGGGTCCTGCTGCATTTATATCAACAGGCAAAGAAGAGGGAAGAAGAATGAGTCTGGAGCCGATTCAGGGTAATTAAACCTGATGATAGACAAATCAGATACAACACAGAGCCCTAGCTGTGTAAGTTACCTCCAAAATAACCCCACGCCTGTCCTTGTGCAAAGCCTTTAAAGAGATGTGTCCTTGTTTCTCCAAGGCTGACAGCCGGCATATTAATCAGTAGTAATTCATTTGTGATGGTATCAGCCTAGGGATGTGAAATGAAAATAAGAGAAAATATCAACGTCCTTGCATAAATCGTGGTGTAACTGCACTTTTAGTACTGTGCATAGTTCTGGCTAGCCTCTCCAAACATAAATAGATAAGAAGACCCCTGATTCTGGAATGTTGTGCTTTCTGCTGCAGTTGTTACCTAAAACGAAAAATTGATCTGCTTCAAGAGCATGATCTCTGATGTTTTTGTACACTCTTGTTTACAGCTCATTGTATGCTCTAGTGCCATTTGAACCATTTTGTTGTTGTTGTTGTTGTTGTTGTTATTTATAACCTGTCTTTCTTGCTGAGATCCAAGGCAGATTACATACTGCAAGTGAATACAATATAATCAGTAGCTAGGACATTTACAGCAAAAATAAAGTATGAACAATAATTTGGATACTCAATGAAAACAGGTACAATAGGGTATGGTAGCTGCAAATTTGAAATGCACGCTCTGTCAGCTCCCGAAAGTAAGCGAGCCACAGCATTTTGCACCAGCTGCACAAGTTGATTTTGAGGGGAGACGTATGTAGAGAGAATTACAGTAGCATAATTAATTTTTTTTATTAAACTTTTAATCAGCTCACCCCACAAATAGGCTCTGAGCGGGTTACGACCATATAAAAATTAAAACATGGTAAATTAATAATAACATCTCAATAAATATCATTAAAACAGCAGTGGATAATTATTGCAACAATCCTCCAACACTGACAGATCTCATGGGGCAGAGTGACCAGTCATCATAACAGCAGAAGCGAGGACGACTTGTGACCCCCTATGGCAGGACTCATTATTACCATGGCATGAATCCAGGTAGCCAGATCAGCCAGATCGAGGTAGGGAGCCATCTTCCAGGCTGGACAAAATTGGGAGAAAGCCTTTTGTGCCGCAGGATTTACTTGCTTCTCTAGCAGTGGAGCTAGATCCAGTATAACCCTTAGGCTTTTCATTGAGTCAGCCAGGGGCAACTGGACCCCACCAAAGGAAGTGCAAAGTCCTTCAAGATCTCTGCCTTTGCTATCAGCATCACTTCCATATTGTCTGGGTTCAATTTCAATCTGTTTGCTTTTAGCTATTTGATAACAGCTGCGAAGCAGTCACCAGGGGATTTGGATAGTGAGATACAGAGCTGGGTATCATCTGCATATTGATGGCATATAATTCACAGCTACGAATGACCTCTCTAAAAGGCTTTATATTGAGGCGGAATAACATGGGGGATTAAATTGCACCTTGTGGAACCCCATGAAATAATTCCCACATAGAGACTAGCTCGTCCCCAATAGCAACCCTTTGAGTTTCCCATGAGGAACTATTTAAACCAGTCCAAGGCACATCCCCTGGTACCTACTTCTTCCTCCAAATGTTTCAACCAGATGGCATTGTTTACTGTATTGAAGGCTGAAGATGGATCCAGAAGGAGAAGCACTTGTCCTGTTGTTTACAAAGCCAGTTTGGTGTAGTGGTTAAGAGCGCGGGACTCTAACCTGGAGAACTGGGTTTGATTCCCCACTCCTCCACTTGAAATGAGCTGGGTGACCTTGGGTCAGTCACAGCGCTCTCAGAGCTCTCTCAGCCCCACCCACTTCACAGGGTGATTGTTGTGAGGATAATAATAACACACTTTGTAAAGCAATCTGAGTGGGCGATAAGCTGTCCTGAAGGGTGGTATATATATCGAATGTTGTTATTGTTATTACATTCAGGTGGAAGTCATCAACTAAAGCCATCATGGGAGCACGGAGCTATTAAACGTCCCTGTGTAGAAATAGCATGTGTGTAATATGAGTTTAATTCAGCGCTATGATGCATATTTGTTGCAGCATCAAGTATCATTTCCTGAGCAGAAAGTAGTCCCCAAGGCTGTGATTTTCTGCAAAGGAACGATGGAGTTGGAGAGGTGGGGGGGTACTTAACCTTTTCCTTTTTGGCTACAACTGCAGAATCCTCATATTTTCTCCAAGGTGGATGAAGAGCAGCAGGGGAAGGGTGAGAGGATTATAAACATTACATCAGCCAAGAGTTAAATAGCTCCTCTCCACATGCCATTCCTCTGTCAAAACTTGCAGCCTCAACGATCTTTAGTAATGCATAATTGCTTAGGAACATTGAAAGTGCCTAGTAAGGCCCGACCAAAGTCCACCTTTGTTTTCAAGAATCCCACCAACTAATAGATTTTAGGTGGCCTGCCAAAAAACTGGCCAGTGTTCTACCAGTGAACTCTGATCTACCATCTGCCCACCCATGATTTATGCCATACTGTTTGGAGTTACATCTTGTAGTTCCAGTTCTGGATAATTTCAGATGGGTAGCTGTGTTGGTCTGTGGAACAAGAGCAAGATTCCAATCCAGTAGCACTTTAAAGACCAACAAGATTTCCACGGGATAAGCTTTTAAGAGCCAAAGCTCCCTTCGTTAGATATTTGATGAAAGGAGCCTTGGCTCTTGAAGGCTTATACCCTGGAAATCTTGTTGGTCTTTAAAGTGCTACTGGACTTCAATCTCAGACGCTATTGCTGCTAATAAATAGTACTTACTGCTTATATGGCAAAGTGGCCATATAGAACACAGTTCCATTTCCATACATCACATGTACTGAACTCTGTTCTGTTTCTTAGATACTGTTTGCATACCCTGAGCCTTATGACTGGGACAGTTGTACACTGAACTAATAAAGTGCAGGCATTCCCTACATTGTGCACATATGTGCATACTCAGTTTCCAGATGAGCTTGGGAGTTCCCAGGCCAGAATAGTTTGCAAAACTGAGCGGTGTTTGGTAGGGTAGATAGTATTGATATGGAACTACATATGGGAGGCAGGTGAGGACAAAGAAAGGTAAATTTCGGGGTCTGTAAGGCTGGAATTTGGAGGTAATGGGGCATTCTACTACTTTGTTCTGATAACAAGCAGGTGCCCTGCTTCTGACGTGTACACGGGCTCACTCCCTGCTCTGTGGCATTGTCGCTCTGTTTTAACAGTGAGTGCCTTTGAGAGGCAAAACAAGCGGGAAGAGGTTCCCCCCCACACTTGTTTTCAATGGATTTCTGAAGTAGCTCCTTTTGGAAGGAAGAGGGTGAAGAGAAGTGACACTTTCCTCTCAGGCATTTTTCTAATTTAAGGAAATTTCCTCTAATGGCTTCTCTGCTGAAGTTGTAGGTAATAAAAGGGTGATGGATAGGACTGGAATTTAGGAAGCAATTTCTACATACTTATTACAAAACGGGTTTACCCTTTGGAGGCAGAAGCTGTCTGTCTCGTTCCCTGGCACTGTGACTCCAGGGATCTCCAAACAAGTTTTAAGCATTTCTATTTTATTAGCTTTGTGCAGAGGGGAGCTGTGAACGTCATCTCTCTCATGGACATACTGTTCAGTACTCCACACGTTCTCTGGCACATTTCCTATCTCTGCACAGAGAAAGCCCTGGCGATTGTACCTGAGCCCAAGGAAGACGTTTCAAAAGGAATCACAGGCCCTCCCTTTTGTCAACATCTGCTTATCGAAATGTTGTGTGTGCTCCCCAAGTCACTTGATAACTGAAACCACACTTGCTGTGCAAACGGGGAACTGGCTGTTTTGACGGCAGCAGGGGTGCCACCTCAAATTACAGGAAAAGGTGGGAGGCAAAATTCTCAGCAAGCATTAAAGATGAATTTATGAAAACAAGCAAAAGGCAGTTGTGCTTGTTTGTTGTGGTTATTATTTCCTTTCCAGTGCTGAATTATAGCTACTGGTGATAGAGGCCCAACAGTTACTGCCCCCCCACTCTTCTTTAAAGCTGAGAGATTTGTGCCTTTGGCATGTAGAGTAGTTCCATTGGCCCTTTAACATGACTGAAAACATCATTCAGTGTGTAGAACCACTGTGTTGTCTGGAAATACTGGTCCTCCCAAAGAATATTCACTTGCCCGTGGGTTGAACCCCATGGGTTGATCCAAAGGTGCTGGACTCCCCTCTCCTTCCTAGTGGCTGCCACCAACCATCCAGTAAATCATCTTGGACATTTTGCTTGTTGTTTTACAAAGTCTTCTGTATTGGCTGAGCCAATACGGCGTTCGAGTCTGCATGTTGCACAATCATCTGATGCCCCTTTGCATCAGGCACTGCAAGCAGAGGAACGGTATGCAGTGACTCCAAAAGAGACTTACCTGGAACCATCACAAAGGTTTATATGGCACGAGAATTGTGGCTCTTGGTATTGAAGTGCGTGCGTGTGTGTGTGTGGGGGGGTAACTTTTCTCCCATGTACCATTTTCTCAATCTCTTTCCCAGGGCTTTTTTTCTGGGAAAAGAGGTGGTGGAACTTAGTGGGTTGCCCTCGGAGAAAATGGTCACATGGCTGGTGGCCCCGCCCCCTGATCTCCAGACAGAGGGGCGTTTCGATTGCCCTCCGCAGCGGCGCGGAGGGCAATCTCAACTCCCCTCTGTCCGGAGATCAGGGGGCGGGGCTACCAGCCATGTGACCATTTTCAAGAGGTTCCGGAACTCCATTCCCCCGCGTTCCTGCTGAAAAAAAGCCCTGCTCTTCCCCCTTTTGAGGCTCCTTGAAGCTCCTGTAGAGAAAAAGACAGAGTGCCCTTGGTGTGGTGCAGTAGGAGAGTTTACCCACCGCTTTCCCCCAGCAATGTAACTCTGATTCCTATAGGATGGCTGTGACTGTTTTTAAAAGGCCTTTAAGAGCTAATTAATGCATTTGGATTTCCAGCAGCATGTGTGGTTTAGCCCTGCAAATCAGGTCCGGGGCAGGAGACAGGCTTGAATGGGTCAAGAATCCAAACCTCCTTACATCTTGGAAGAAGGTAAGGGTGTTTGCTTCAAGTTAAAACCATAGAGAAAAAACGCCCGACATTTTGGACTGAGCAAAACAACTTTTAACAAAAACTGAGTAAATTGGGACTTTTTAAAGCAATTGGAAGTAACAAATCAGCGCCACGGATCTAAGGAAAAGGGCAGACTCGTGGGAGCGTGGTAAATCTAGCCCCACGATGTCAAAGAAGGAGTGGCAAGCTGCGATGGAGAATCTGGATAAAAAAGTTTCTGAAGTTACAGAAGGCAATAAAGAGCTCAAAGGTATGATACAGGAGATGGCAAAAGACTTTAGAGACTTTAAAGAGACACTTGAATTGGAAATGGCAGAGCTGGTAAAAGATGTATCAGATACGCAGCAGAGAGTGAAGGTAGTAGAAAACACGATGGATCTGCAGAGGACAGAGATGAGAGGACTGAAAGCGAGAGTGACCATTGCAGAAAGTAAACAAATAGAAAAACAGCTAAGATTTCGTTCAATCCCGGAAACAGAGGAAAAGACTGCCCGAGAGCAGATTACAGAAATTTTGGCAGAGTACCTGGGGAAGGAGGAAGAGGAAATTGCAGCTCAACTAGACGTGGTGTATAGAATCAATTCAAAATTTGTGTCTCAGAGGAAGTTACCAAGAGATATGATTGTGCAATTTACGACAAGAAATATGAGAGAACTAATTGTGACTAAACAGTTTCAGGATCCACTAGAAGTTGATGGAAAGGCGGTAAGAATTATGAAGGAACTGCCCAGATCGGTGTTGTTGGAAAGAAAGAAATACAGAGAGCTAGTCCAGATGTTAAAAGAAATGAAAGTAAAATACCAATGGGAAATACCAGAGGGACTGACATTTGAGTTTGGTGGAGTAAGAAAGAGCATCAGATCTGGCCAGGAAATGGAGGACTTTATTAGTAAAAATGAAAAGGACTTACCAAAACCCACAAAACCTTGATCATGGAGTGTAAAATTATATCTTGGAATGTAAATGGACTAAACTCACCTTGTAAACGTAAGGTTATTTTCCACTGGCTTGTAAAACACAAATGTAAAATTGTATGCCTACAAGAGACACATATTAGAAAGCAAGATGTAAAATATTTGAAAATGGCAAAACTTGGAAAAGAATTTATAGCTGCCTCCAAACAGAAAAAGAGGGGTGTTGTGTTGTATATAAAGGAGGAACTACAGCCTAAAGTGGTGTTTAGTGATGTTGAAGCTCGATATTTGGCGGTGGAAATAATTTGGAATTCAAAAAAGACATTGGTGATTGGAATCTATGCGCCTAATGGTGCAAAAGAAAATTTTTTTACGGACTTACGAAAACAGTTAGGTGAACTGTCTTATGACCAAATAATATTGGCAGGCGATTTTAATGGAGTTACAAACTTGGAAGAAGACAAGAAATCTAAGACTACACAAAAAAAAGAGGACTATTACCAAAGTCATTTTTTGCAATCATGAAACAGGAAAGTTTAGAGGATGTATGGAGGAGACAGTATCCCAAGAATAGACAATATACTTATTACTCTGCAAGACACTCTACATTATCAAGAATTGATATGATCTGGGCCTCCAAAGAACTGTTGCTCTGGACTAAAGAGGTGAAAATAATGCCAAAGGTAGGCTCAGATCATAATCCAATTGTGTGGAAATTTGGTAAGAATACTAAAAGAAGAGGATGGAGAATAAATGAAGACCTGTTACAATCGGAAGAGAATATTGCGTTGCTGCGAAGAGAGACCAAGTGTCAGGTCCAGTGTATATTTGAACTGTACTGACTCCATTTTCTAATGTTTCTAGTGTCTAAGTGCTTTCCCCGCAGGTGCACCAGTTCCCAGGCAGCTTTCCCACCGGAGGAGACTGTTTTGTCTAATACCGTTCCACCAGGCATTGGCCTTGACGGAGAGCAGCTTCCCAAGACTGAAAGATGTTGTTTTGAGAACTGTGGGGGGAGGCTGATGCAGATGGGAACTGTTACTCTGTACCTCATGCTTTGCCCTTCATTGGTAACAATGACTGTGTACCATCCTGAGTCTCCTATTCAGGACAGTGGACTATAATGGACCTTTTCTGCAGTAAAGTTTCCTTATTCAATCAATGGACTCTTGTTTGCTTTTGAAAGGGGACCTGTAGGAAGAGTCTTATCTAGCCACAAGCTGACACCAAGTTCTTTCTGCAATACAATTTGAATTAAGAAGTATCGACAAATAAGGTTTGGGACACATATAAGGCCGTGATCAGAGGGATACTAATGGACTTGAACGCGAGAGACAGGAGGAAAAAGGAGGAGAAAAGACAAGAAATTATGGAAAAAATTAAAGCCAAAGAAATTCAGCTCAAAAAGAGACCAGGTAAAAAGAAAATATATCAGGATATAAAAATATTGCAAGAACAGTTATCGGCAGTGAACAATAAAGAATTGGAGTGGAATTTAAAGAGGATGAATCAGAGGTCGTTTGAAGGCGCAAACAAACCTGGGAAATATTTGGCATGGCAACTAAAAAAGAGGAAGGAGAAGAAAATTATCAGTACGATACGAGAAGATGATAAGCTATTAAGTGATCAAGTCGCCATTAGTAGAGCCTTTTTTAAATTTTATGCAAAATTGTACCAAAAAAAAGAGGTGAACAAAGATTCAATAGCGGAATATTTAGATAAGATGAAACTTCCGACACTCTCTGAAGAATGGAAAGAGAAATTGAATAAGGAAGTGACAGAAGAAGAAATAAAAGAAGCTATTCAATCAACGAAATTGGGGAAGGCGCCAGGCCCGGATGGACTAACGGCAAAATTTTATAAAATAATGGGCCAAGAATTGGCACCTCTCCTGAAAGAGGTGATGAATGGTGCTATGCAGGATTAAGAGATTCCTGATTCTTGGAAGGAGGCTAACATATCATTGATTCCAAAAGAAGGACAAGATTTGACTAATGTTAAAAATTATAGACCAATTTCATTGTTGAACAATGATTATAAAATATTTGCAAAGATGTTGGCGGAAAGAATTAAAGGATGGATGTCGGAATTCATTGCAGATGAACAATCGGGATTTTTACCTAATAGACAAATTAGAGACAATCTGAGAACAGTAATAAATGCTATTGAATATTATGATAAGCATTGTGATAAGGAGGTTGGTTTCTTTTTCGTAGACGCAGAAAAAGCATTTGACAATCTGAACTGGGACTTTATGTTCGCCACCATGGAAAAGCTGCAAATGGGAGAAAAGTTCATACAAGCAGTTAAAGGAATTTATAAAGACCAAAGTGCAGCGATTGTAGTGAATGATGATTTGACAAAAAAACTGAAAATAAGCAAAGGCACAAGGCAAGGCTGCCCATTGTCTCCATTGCTGTTCATATTGATTTTTAGAGATATTGATGACTCAGATACGAGAGGACGACACAATCCGTGGTATAAAGATAAGAGAGTTTACCTACAAAGTCAGAGCATTTGCGGATGACATAATGTTGATTGTAGAGGATCCAATTGACAATATGCCAAAGGTAATATAGAAGATAAAGGAATTTGGAGATCTGGCTGGTTTTTTTGTAAATAAAGAGAAGTCGAAGATACTATGCAAAAATATGACCAAACAGAAACAACAAGAACTGATGGAATTAACCGGCTGCGAGGTAACAAACAAAGTAAAATATTTGGGAATTGAATTAACCGCAAAAAATATAGACTTATTTAAGAATAAATTTTCATAAAGAAATAGCAATGGAGACATGGGAGCACTTGTGGAAGAATACAATTAAGATTACAACATGCATGAATTTTAAAGAAAATGTATACAAGATGATATACAGATGGTACCTAACACCGAAGAAAATTGCGCTGGGGAATGCTAAAATGTCAGATAAGTGCTGGAAATGTAAAAAGCACGAAGGATCATTATATCATATGTGGTGGACTTGTGAAGTAGCGAAGCAGTACTGGGGAGATATAATAGAAGTAATTAAGGAGGTGTTACAAACCCAAATAAATAAGAACCCAGAACTGCTGCTACTAAATTTGGGAATGGAGAATGTTCCAGTGCAAAATAGAACATTGTTATTTTATATGACAGCTGCAGCAAGATTACTGTATGCGCAGAAATGGAAAGTGCAAGAAGTGCCTACTGTAGAGGACTGGATGTACAAATTGCTGTACGTGGCAGAGATGGATAAAATGACAAGAAAACTTAAAGACCTAGATCCGGGACAGTATTTGGCGGACTGGGCGAAACTGAAACAATTTTTGGAAAAAAAATGGGATGTGAAAGGAGAACTGTGGCAGTTTGAGAACTTTTGAAATAAGACATTTTAAACAGAAGAGAGAAGTGACTTTACCATTAAGAATTTATATCTATTTTAGTCTAAACTTGGATTATAATATAGCAGAAGAGGGATGAAATTTAGAACTGATATTTTAAAGAATAAGATAGGGAGGTTATGATAAGTAATACCTTTATTAGTGTATATGAATAAGGGAATAGTTAAACAAATATACTGATGGGGTATATTATATATACTATTATGTTGATTAGATTAGATTGTACATTATATAGTGAATGTGTAGTATGGTGCTGTGTGCGGTGCCACATTGGTGGCAGGGTGCACAGTAGGGGTGTTAATACATATTATAATGACAATAGTATATTTGATAGAATATATGTTTAAAAGAAATAGAATATGTTTAAACTAAGACTTGTTATATATCATATTATATTATATTATGAGGGGTATAAGATTTATACTATATTGATAGTATAATTGATAGATGTATATTATACTGATAGAATATTTGATAGTATAATTGATAGAAGTATGCTATATTGATAGGATATTTGATATATATGATAGAATACCTGGGAAAAAAAATTAGAACGTGCTTAGACTAAGGGGATTATTAAGTAATAAGAGGGGGGTAAGGGTTGGAAAGCTGTTGGAAGTCGACAGAGAGGGGGGAGGAAAAGGGTGGGGGATAGGGTTAATTAGATATCGAGGGAATGTATGTATTGAATTTGAAAAAGTATACTCACCAATAATTTTTTTTTAAAAAAAAAAGAATCCAAACCTCCTTTATGGGGTATGGCATGAGTTCAGAACTACCATCAGTTGTTGGGCAGCATACTAACAGCCTTGGCAGCTTTAGATCGCAGTGTCTTTGCAGCAGTTGTGCACTGTAACACCAGGTGTTCTTTTGGAACTGAAGTTACCAGTGCCCGAATCTGTAAAAATAGCAGACGGCTGGTCATTCAAACTTGGCAACAGTATCGCCTCTGATCTCTCTGGTTTACTTTGTAGCAAAGTTTAGTGCCATCCATCTTGCTTGCTGAAGCATGTGTGTGTTGTTTAGTGTGGGCAGCTGGTTTCTCTACAACCAGGTCCCCTAACCTGAGCTAGTGGAGCATGGTTGTTGTTTTTTTTGGCAGAATAGGAAAGAATGTGCTGTTCAAAGACCTTTTGTACTTGCAAGTTGGTTTCCCTGTGATTAATTCTGTGTGCAATGAGCTGTGACCCATGATGGAAGCAGCATGCAGGTATGGGAGAGCGGTTGAGAGAGAGGCCGAGACTTGTCTCGTCCCCACAGTCACAAAGTACTGGTGGTGGAGAGTGCCGTCAAGTCACAGCCAACTTATGGCAACCCCTGCTGGGGTTTTCAAGGCAAGAGACTGACAAAGGTGATTTGCCATTTGCCTGCCTCTACACAGTGACCCTGTTCTTCCTTGGTGCTCTCCCATCCAATTACTAACCAAGGCTGACCCAGCTTAGATTCTGAGATCTGACAAAATCGGACTCAGTAGAGTCCTTTTGTTATTTGGTTTTGTTGTTCTCCAGAGAGCGTTTTGCCAAGTGAGGCTTAAATTGCCTGCCAGCTTCTCTCTTGATATTATATTAGCAAAATATAATATCACGGCTAACTCCTCTGGATATATTAGCAAAAATGTCTGATCATATTGAATGTCAAGGAGAATCTGGATGTTCATGATGTGAAGGACCTATAGATTTTTATACAGCATTCGCATTATAAGCCTTGTGAAGCAAGAGCCCCGTTTTGAGATCATTTTAACACAAGAAGCTGAAAGCAGCTCTTGTTTCAACCGGTTTATAATGTGAGCATATTACCTACACTGGCCAGAAAGCTCATTTGCATTGCAGATTCCCTTCTGCCACAGTAACAGCCATCAGTTCAAGTAAATAGCAAGAGGGAACCTCAAAAGAAATCTAATTAAGTTGCATGTATGAAAATGTCAACAGTCACTCAAGAGAAGTTGCTGCTCCCACAATGTTTGAGTCAGACTCTGGTTTTCAGGTGGGCCTTGCATTCTTGTAAATGTTTCGAAGCTTGCTGCCTGTAGTCTTGTCCATATAGGGTTGCCAGCCCCCAGGTGTTAGCTGGAGATCTCCCAGAATTACAACTGATCTCCAGGCAACAGAGATCAGTTAACCTGGAGAAAATGTGGGGTATAACCTGTTGGGTATAATTATGCCTGTGGGGTATAATTATACCCCACATAACCACAGAGGCCTCTCCCCTCCCCTCCCCAAACCCCACCCTCTCCAGGCTCCACCCCCCAAACCTCCCAGAATTTTCCAACCGGCACCTGGCAACCCTGTGTCCATAAGTAAAGGATGCTGATCACACACGGCACTGAGGTGCTTCCAGACAGGAGGGAACAATAATGGCAAGCAAGAAATGTGTTGCATGGAAAAAGGACCTTGCAGAGGTAGTACCAACTAGAATGGGCATTTTGTGGCTCTGCCAGTGTGTTTGTGTTCTTGATGCTGCTCCTTACCTCCCCCCACACAGGTAGCATGTGTCAACTTGCTGCTGCATAGGGTTGCCAACCTCCAGGTGGCTGCTTGAGATCTGGAATTACAACTGAACTTCAGCCCACAGAGATCAGTTCCCCTAGAGAAAATGACTGTTTTGGAGGATGGACGCTATGGCGTTTTACCTCACTGAGGTCCTTCTCCTCTCCAAACTTTGCCCTTTTCAGCCTCCACCCCCAAATCTCCAGGAATTTCTCAGCCTGGAGCTGGCAACCCTAAACTGCTGCATCACATCTGGAGATCATGTACACACTTCTTGTCTGGGGTTCAGCCATTATTGTTTTGAAAAATAAGCAGTTTTCACGGTAAGGTGTGTGTAAAGTGCAATCAAGTCGTAACTGATTTGTGACGATCTCTGCTGGGGTTTTCAAGGCAAGAGACTAACAGAGGGGCTTGCCATTGCCTGCCTCTGCATAGCAACCTGGTTGTCCTTGGTGGTCTCCTATCCAAGCACTAACCAGCACTGACCCTACTTAGCTTCTAAGATCTGAAAATCTGAAGATCCGGCCTGACTCAGCCCCAGATGTCCTGGAACATGCTTTTGCAGCTGTGACTGGTTGGTTGAAGCAGAGTCAGCTGAAACGGAACCTGACGAAGACGGTGGTCCTGTACTTGAGCCACGTGGGATTAGGTTCAGGACTCCAGCTCCCAGCCCTCGATGGGGCATCGTTAGTGCCAGTTCCAAGGGTTAAGAGCCTGGGGGTGATCTTGGATGCCTCCCTGAAAATGGAGGCACAGGTCACAGCGGCTGTCAGGTCCTTTTTTTTTTCTATCTGCGGCAGACCAGGCAACTTGTCCCTTACCTGTCAACCCGTGACTTAACTACAGTGATCCAAGCAACGGCCATCTCTAGGCTAGATTACTGTAACTTGCTCTACACGGGGCTGCCCTTGAGCCTGACCCAGAGATTACAACTGGTATAAAATGCAGCGGCATGTGTTATTATGAGAGTGCCAAATAAGTTGCATATAACACCGTTCTTACGTGAGCTGCATTAGTTGCCAGTGGAGTACCAGATCAGATTCAAGGTATTGACCTATAAGGCCCTGTGCGGACTGGGACCAGCGTATCTATGGGACCGTCTCTCCCCATATACTCCCTGGAGGACACTCCGATCAGGGGACAAACAGCTGTTGGTTGTCCCTGGCCCCAAGGAGGCCCGCCTAGCCTCGACTAGAGCCAGGGCCTTTTCGGTTCTGGCTCCCACCTGGTGGAATGCTCTGTCTGCTGAAATTAGGGCCCGGCAGGACCTAGAGTTGTTCCACCAGGCATATGGCTGAGGCTGGGCCTCCGCCGGCCTGAAAAAAGGCGTGTATAAAATCTTAATTCTCCCTGTGAAGGCTGTCCACCATCCTGTTTTAAATGTGTTGTTTTAATGTACATGAATTTTTTAATTGTATTTTTAATATGTTGTTATCCGCCCTGAGCCCACTCATGGGGAGGGCGGAATAGAAATCTTAAATAAATAAATAAAAATAAAAGATTGAGCTAACCTGGGCCATCCGAATCAGGAAACAAATATGTTAAAAATAATTAAGTAATGAATACTTTTAGAATGTTGGCTAATTAATATTTAAGATGCTGGGTGCAAGCTTGTGAGTCACCTAAGTGACCTTGAGTCACCTAAGGGTCTCAGTTCTACCCATTCAGGTCTAGAGAATTTTCCATCTCATCATGAAGGAAACTCATTCCATGAGTAGGTAAAGACAGCTTAACCCTATAAAATGTCCCCCCCACCAACTGCCCCCCCGCCAAACACTCCTGTATGCCTGCCTTTTACGTTTCCAGCATTTTAAAGCCTAGCTGCTCTGTACTGCCTTACTTGCTCATTGTTTCTTGTTTTGTGAGACCGATGGCTAAGACTTTGACTTGGTTCCTGTAATATACAGAAGAAAGAAACAGCTGATCTTGCAATGACGCTAATCCTTTATGTCCCACAGAGCAGGATCTTCTATCTGTAGTCGGTATTTTTCACACCTTTTAGCCAAGAAGGTTGTGCTGTCTCTCTGGTTACATGGCTGTTAGATTTCAAAGAGCATCAGACAGCTGCCCAGTGCCCTCTATCCAAAATTAAAAAGTGACATAGAATGTTATGGCATAAGTAAGCATTGCTTAGAATGAGAGAGAGAGAGAGAGAACTTCCCGTTTCAAAGAACTCCTTGTACTGCTTTGAGCACGCCTCGAAGCAGGAAACGAAATACTCTTGCCGTATCCCCCCCGCCCCCCCCCCCCGGGCAGCAAACACACACATTTTTGGGTGCTGTATTTACAGCTTATCTCTAAGGGCATGTCCTCACTGGAGGGGCCATGGCTCAGAGAGAGTATCTCTGAGCCATCTCTCAAAACGTCCCAGGTTCAATCCCCAGCATCTCCAGTTGAAAGGACCAGGCAGTATGAAAGACCTCAACCGGAGACCCCAGAGAGCTGCTACCAGTCTGAATAGATAACACTAACCTTGATGAACCAGTGGTCTGATTCAGTATAACGTTCATGCATAAACAAGCTTCAAGCCCTTATAACTTCCATGCTTCCAAACTAGGGATCATGGAAGCAATAGTTGCATGAAGCATCCAGTGATTTCTAACCATTCTCTCAAAACCCCCAGTTCGTATCTAGCATTGCTGATGCTTGCAAATGGGAAGTGTTGGACTGAAGGCCCTCTTCGACTGTGTAAATGGCAAAGTGGCGTCCCTCAGAAAGTTTCCTGCTAATATCAGCTCTGGTTGATGTGAAGATTTCAGATACTGCCCTCATAAACTGACACAGTCACTCCTAGGTACCGTTTTCCTTCCTGTAGAGACCATTTATCTTTTTGGTTTACAGGCCACGTGGCAGCTTAGCTATTTCTTGCTTGAGATACATGTCAGTGTCCTCTACCCAAAATATTCGAAGCTGTGTACAACAATATAAAGAAATGAAATAGATTAAAACTGATAAAACGATATGCAGCTTGATTTTAAAAGTGGAAAAACTCAAAATGAGTATGTTTCCTTTGTGGCAATGGTGGCGGCCAAGTGTTCTTCTCTACCATAGTTGTATCCACTGATAGCAGCTTTGCTGAGTGGTCGGCTTTATCTTGCCCCTAATGATATAAACTCAGAAAAAGGTTGTTTTGCCGTGACGCATTTGCAAGACATTTTGACTGATTTAGCTGTTTTAGCAATTTCACCTCAGATTGTTGTCTGAGCATAGTCAATCAGAATTGCTTGTATGACTTTCAGTTATCATGGCCTGAGGACATGAATGGATATCTTGGAGAGATGTATCTGATTTCCTTTTTGTTCTTAAATGCCCTGGATGAACAAGTCTGATAGGTCCAGGAGGAGGTAAATACTGCAGGAGGCAGTCAGAAGCAAACCCCTCCCCACCCCCAGAAGAAGCTTCCTTGGATTTAGATTCAAAGGACTACAGACCGGTCACTAATATCCCCCTCCCCTTTTGATAAGGATCTCGAGCGGATGACGATGCAACCTTAAGCGTTTTTGGATGGAGTTAATTACCTAGCTCCATTTCAGTGTGGCTTCAGCCTTGGTTTTGGGACTGAGATTGCTTTAGGTGGCTCTTTTGCTGAAAGAGGGGGAGTGTGATCTTGCTAAGTCTCTAGGACTTCTTAGCAGCTTTTAATACCATTAACTACATTGTCCTCCTGGGCTATCAGCTAAGCTGGGCATCGGGGTCAGTCAGTGCCCTATAGTAGTTTCATTACTATCTGGTGCACTGGTTATAGATGGTAGTCCAGAGGGACTTCTTCTCAACCCCATGGCCTTTGTGCTGCACAATTCTGAACGTTCCCAGTGTCTTTCAGCATCTATGGGAAACCACGGGGAGAGGTTTGGGGGCAAAATGCCATCAGTATGCTGGTGACAGGCAACTCTAGTTCATCTTTCCAGCAGGTTCAGGTGACACAGTGGATGTCTGGAACAAGTGTCTGAATGAGGGCCAATCAACTGGAGTATAATCTGGATAAGACAGAAGTGCTGTTGGTGGATAATAGTGCTAACCAATAAGTTGAGATTTAGACTACTCTGAGCAGAGTTGCATTTCTAAAGGAACTGGAAGTGCTGATCATATTTGCAACACATATTAAAACCACATCTGTATTGCGTGGCATTTTTTATCAGCTTTGGCTGATTTGTCAGCTCCAGCCCTTCCTTGAAAAGAAGAATCACTTCCAGGGTAGCTTCAATGAGCTGTATGTAATGTTGCTTTTGAAGAAGATTCAGAATCTTCAATTAGTCCAACCCATAGCAACGAGATCCCTCAGGGGTGCCAACTATGGGAAATACATTTTGACAGTGATTAGAGATTTTCTCTATCTGCCAGTTTGTTTCTGGGCTCAGTGCTAGTTCTTACCTTTAAAGCCCTAAATAGCCTAGAACACCCTCAATGAGGGTATCTAAAATAACACCTCGTTTCGTATGACCTTATCTATCAGCTATCTTCCTCAGGACCCTTGCTCCAGGGACTGCTACCTTCTAGGATGAAATAAGGACAGGGCCTTCAATTTTGTGGCATCTCTGCTCCATAATGCCTCACCTGTTATTGCCCCTCCCGATTTGTAATCTATTGATTTTGTATGCCATCTTAAGTTCTAGCTGCTTGTTCCAGCTTCTTCTGTTAGCTATGTGGTTTGTTCTAGCTTCTCCTGTGGCTTTGGTATTGTGCCCTGGAAGTCAGTGAATTTATGTTGCCTATTTTGGGGTACTTAGATAATACTTTTATGTCATTATTGCTATCAGATTTCATTAGATCTGTTTTTATTTAGTGTTGCTGTTTTATTGTATCACTAGTAACAAAGCCCTTTGTGGAGAAAAATACAACGGTCTCTAGAAAGGGCAGGGCAGGTGGGGCAGGCATTGCTGCCTCCACCACGCCCTGATCCCTTTGATGGGAGGGCAGGGTGCCTGGGCCTGACATTGTTGCCTCCCCTGCGCCCCGATATGAGTGGGGGAAGGCAAGGCTGACCAGGCCTGGCATTGCCCTCTCCCCAGTGCCCCAATCAGGTCGTGGGGAGGGCAGGGCGACCAGGCCTGGCATTGGCCCCTAGCCAGCACTCCATTCGGGGTGGGGGGGAGGGCAGGGTGGCTGGGTCTGGCATTGCCCCCTCCCCAGCACCCTGATCTGGGCTGAGGAAGGGCAGCAGCGCCAGCTGATCACAGCAAAGAAGGGGTGGAAGGCGGGCCCATTCGTCCTGCTGCCTCCTCAGGCCGAATTGGGTGGCTGTGGAGCCCAGGAGCGCTGCCGAGGGAGCAGAAAAGGCCCTGGAGCACTCCTGCGCCCCGCAGTACCTGATTTGGCCCCCAATTGGGGTGAATTGGGTAGTTGCGGAGCCTGGGAGCACTGCCTGGGGTAGCAGAAAGCGCCCTACAGCTCTCCTGTGCTCTGCACCAGGCCGAATCCAGCCCAATTTGGGTGGTTGCAGAGCCCGAGAGCGCTGCTGGGGGAGGGGGAAGGTCCCTGGAGCACTCTTGTGCTCTGCAGTGGGTCGAATTGGGTCCTACTGGATCCTACTGTGGTGCACAGGAGTGCACTGCACCATCAGAGAAATGCTTTCCCCCGCCTCCCCCCCATCATCCTTGTATCTGAGAGGATGGAGGCCAGGTCTACCTGCCCTGCAAGTCTATGACAGGTCGATCTGGGCTCCACATGTCCAGAGGCCAAGTCTATTCACTTTGCAAAGCCATGGTGAGTACACCTGGCTTCCACAGGGCCAGAGGCACGGTATATCCACCTTGCAAAACTATGGTGAGTAGACCTGGCCTCCATGAGTCCAGAGGCTAGGCCTACCTGCCTTACAAAGCTATTGGTGGGTAGACCTGGAGGCCAAGTCTATCTGCCTTGCAAAATTATTGGTGGGTATACTTGGCCGCTGCGGTTTCGGAGGCCAGGTCTGCTCGCCTTGCAAATGCATTGGCGAGTAGATCTGGGCTTCACAGGTCTCTCTGCCCCCACCCTGTGGCTGATTGAAGCTTGGGAGAAGGCTTGGAAGGGGAGTGAAGGCAAGCCTTGCTGCCCCGCACGACCCCCCACAGTGTTTCCAGGCTTGGGAGGGAAGGCTGTGGGGTGGGGGAGGGCAAGAAAGCTCCCCATGCTCCCCTTCCCACATTTCTAGGCCTGGGAGGGCAAGGCTTGGTGAGGGGAAAGGGCAGGAAAGCCGTTCTCCACTCCCAGCAGATGTAGGCTTGGGTGGAAGGCTTCAGAGAGGCGTGCAGGCCAGCCAAGCATGCCCCATGCCGGCTGGCCCAGTCGGGGCTGAGGAGGGTGGAGACGACCTGCGGGCCCTTCTCAAGCCCCAGAGGCTTTCCTGGAGTGCGCCTGCGCCAGTGAGTCATTGGCAATACGCTTTCTCAATTATGTTATAGGATGATTGAATGCTTTATTGCCCAGTTTTAAAGCTGTATTTTACCACTTTCATAATTCTTTAACACAGAACACAGTATACGGATTTAGTAAATAAATGAGTAAAAAATAACCTAGCAACCTGTGACATCAGTGTGACTGCCACAGTTCGAAACCTCAGCTATGCTGGAAAAATGCTGCATTCATTTGTAACTTTCACATAGTACCCTTTCTTCCATTTCCATTCAGACCTGCTGCACTAATGAAACCATAACAGTAACTTGTCTCAGCAAGCGCTTAAGCCACCTCCAATTTGTCCCTGTTAGTACCAACCAGAAGGTCTTATCTTTTTGTGTTAATTTTTTTCCAGTAAGGTTTGATCTTCTTTTCCTGCCAGCAGGACCTTCTTCAGCTGTTTTCTTCTCAGCCACGCTCCAGAGGCCGTTCTTGTAGGGTCTTGGCTTCTTCTGATTGTTATAATGAATTATCTATGGTTACAATTCATTATGACAATGTTACAAAGGTGGTTGCTGACTGTAGAGAGGCAGTTAGGTAAGTGAGAGAACTATGGCAAAAAGGACCCAGAACATGTCAGCTGTTAGACAGTATTTGGTGTCAGTTTGGTGTAGTGGTTAAGAGCACAGGACTCTAAACTGGAGAACTGGGTTTGATTCCTCACTCCTCCACTTGAAGCCAGCTGGGTGACCTTCGGCTAGTCACAGCTCTTCCAGATCTCTCTCAGCCCCACCCACCTCACAGGGTGTTTTGTTGTGGGGATAATAGTAACATACTTTGTAAACCACCCTGAGTGGATGTTAAGTCATCCTGAAGGGTGGTATATAAATCGAATGTTGTTGTTGTTATTATTAATTGTGCAGAGGTTGCAAAGGTAGACTCAGCCACATTAATATGACTTGATAATCCTTGTAAGGTGGAAATAACATAGCTGAGGCAATAGACAGTAGATAGTTCATAGTAAGAATGCCTGTGTTTCCCCCACCTGAGACTTGTGGGGTTGCAAGGTCCCTATACCCTTCTGGTGGGATGGGAGGGACCTGGCACTTACCTTATGCATTGTGCCTCCATCTTTTTGCACACAGGCTCCTGGCACTTGCGTGATGACACCACTTCCAGGAAGTAACATTATCACGCCAGTCAAGAATGTGCTTCCGTACTTTGCATGGAGCAAATTCAGCCCATTTGGGGCCAAAATTGGACCCAGCGAGGCACGGGAGCATGACTGCAGCTGGCACAACAACACTTCAGGAAATGACACCGTTGTGCCCCACTGGGAGTGTATCCAGTGCATGAATTCCTGGGTTGCCTGGTGGTAGCAGGTGGTCTCTGGAGGGCTTGCCACCTCCCCCCAATTGTCAGCAACCAGCGGCCAATGGGTGAAACCCCTGGGAGATTGCCTGCCACTTGCGGGCAACTGGTAAGCCTAACTAAGAGCTAGCCTAGGCCACATCCAGTGCTGTAGGTAGTTCAGAGAATGCTAAGCTTTCAACAAATATGTCTATGTGTTTATGTGCCATCAAGTTGCAACCAAGTTATAGTGACCCCAGCAAGAGGCTTTCAAAGTAAGTGAGAAGCAGAGGTGGTTTTCTGTTACCTTCCTCTGCAGAGTCTTCCTTGGTGGTCCCCCTCCACGTGCTGACCCTGCTTTGCTTTCAGAATTTGACGAGATCGGGCTATACCATGCCACCTTCCCTCTCCATGAACATATCTACAAGGATAATAAGATAAACTAGTAAGGGCTCAAAACATGATATGGGCTCTGTGACGGCCTTTCTGTTTGAGCAAGCTATGGGGCTGGGTCTACCAAAGAGTTCACAGAAACAGATCTTTCCCTGCCTTCCCCTTCCCTGAGCAACATGCCTGTGATACTTCTCTCAGGACAGAATCGAGCGAGTCTTGTAAGCAATATAAGCCACAGGATTGCGGGGGGGGGGGGGGCGGCTGCAGCAACAATAGGGAAAAATCACTTTTCACTTCCACAGTGGCAAGCCACAAATGGGAGAGGAAACAAGAGGCAACTGGACTTGATTCCACATCTTTGCTGCATTCCATTATCCTGTGGTTCATTTTGCTTGCAAAAGGCTCTCTTGATCCTCAGTGAAGAATTTTGGGACAAATGGCAGACTGCCTGGAGAAAGGGAAGGGGGGGGAAACAGTCTGCTCCACCAACACCCTATGTGAACTCATCCAGTAGAACTCAACCCACATTGAGATTGCGGCAACAATCAGGTGATGAATACAGCTGTGTGTCTTAGTGCATCGAAGATGATGCTTCTGAGGATATAATTTCTGTTTCTTTTCCCCACCTTAGCCTGAAAGGGTGTTACTTTTGCAAAAGAATCCTTCCCCTCTTGATTGCTGCTTGTAATACTTTGAGCCTCTGCCATGCCTGCCGTTGCTCTCCTGTGCAGCCTGCCTGCCTCCATGTCTTTGTATGTATTCTGTGAATCTTTCTGAGTCTGGAACTCTCTCAACAAAACGTCATTTTGGAAGCAGACTCAGAGCCAAACTACAAGTGACGTCTTACACAGGTTGGACACTAGTCGGCTTCCCTCAAGTTTTGATGGGAAATGTAGGCATCCTGGTCTTGCAGCTGTAATGGAGAGCCAAGCTGTAAAACCAGGGTGCCTACATTTCCCATCAAAACTTGAGGGAAGCTGACAAGTGTCCAACCTGTGTAAGGCGTCACTTGTAGTTTGGCTCTCAAACTCACTCTCTCATTTCGTATTGTGCTCGGCAGCTAAAAGTTCTGTCATAGGGATATGAGAGGTGTTGCTCATGAAAACTTGTTTAGGTGTACTCCAGGTCTTTCAGGGGCTTTGTTCGGGCCAGAATCTCCACAGCTACCTGAAATGTTCTTTGAGGCAAAATTTTGTGGAAACGTGATGGGCGAACGAGCAGAGTTCCAGGTGGACCACTGCACTGGCAGCCAAGAGCAGGGTGAACTGCACGGCTCATGTGTTTTAACATCCCAATTCACCCCAGAAGTCCCCTCTGCAGAATTTGCTGTCAGTCTTTTGGTTTTCCTTGACATTCCTGGGAGCAGGACCCTATAAATTCTCTTGAGATTTCATGGGGCAACTCAGAAGGTCTTTTTAAAAAGTCAGGCGGGTACCACTTTGGAACCATCTTGTTTTCCTGCCTTCTCCCAACCTTCTGTGACTGTAAGCCACAATATCAAAATGAGTGTTGGGCCAGGCCTGCGCTTGAGGTCGTTTGCTTCCCCTTCTCTGTACAGGGTGGGATGTTTAATGGAAAGGCTGAGATGGAGAGGGAGCCCAGCCTATCCTCGCGTACGAGCACTTTGTTTTCATCCGCCCCTTGTCGCCTTTCATTTGGCTGATTGGAGCAGAAGTACATTTCGTAATAGAGACCTTGTCCCTCAGGATTAAGAGTATGGTTACACTTGCAGCAGCTGCCTGAGCTTATCAACTTCAGGGGGAAAAAAGATATCACCACCCCCCTTTTTCTCCTTTGCCAGTTTTACCGTATGTCATTGCTTCCTTCCTCCCCTCCCTTGCACTCTCCCCCCCTCTCTCTGCCTCTTTCTCTTTCTTTTTCTCTGACCTCCTCGCAGCTCTTCGAAGTCTCCCACTCCGTTCCTCTAGAGCACACCCAGCTGAGAGGTTTCCTGCAGAGCCCCGAGGGAGCCCTTCATCCACTAAGCAAAGAGGCAAGAGAAAGACTGTTGGAAGCCAAGCAAAACAGAAGGAAGCTGGTTGCAGCCAGCCGAGCTTTGTCCCTGATGCTAAGCTGGCTGCTGGTTTAAAAGAGCCAAGCATGAGGGAGAAAGTTGCTCCCTGGAGCTGACGGAAAGAGGTGGAAAGTCAAGTGCAACTTGCAGCTGGCTCCATCGGTGGCCTTGTGGCTCTTCCTTGTTAAATGAAACCACCTGAGGAATATGAGATTTCCTACTCGTGAGGGAGGGCTCTTGCCAAGCCGGGTAAGGAGAGAGACGGCCAGATTGTAATTCTTCAGTGTGGTTTGCATTTGAGGCCACAGGGGTGGGGGAGAAAGAGAGAGTGTCGGAAGGGGAGGAGAAGTGACAGAGGACCTGATGCCTGCTGCCAATATGACAGAAACCCTTCAACTACCAGCACTGCAAGTCCCAGAACAACAGGAGGCGGGGAGTGGCCGCGTCTGGTCCAGTTCGTCCACTCCGACCCTGCGCCGAAGGCGGTTCAAGATGAGGCGGATGAAAAACGTCCAGGAACCGAGTCTAGAAGCCGCATCCTCCTCCCACAAGGAATTCCTACAACTCCCCTCCATCGAAATCACCCCTTCAAGCGATGAGGATACCCCTTGGTCAAACTGTTCCACACCCAGTGCCTCCCCACGGCGCAAGCGCTTCCTGCTGCGCAAGTGGCTAAGCGTGCGGGAGAAGAAGGAGTACAGTGAGAGCAGGTATGTCATGTCCTCGCCCCTTTTCTCCTCTTATAAAAAGGCCTCCCAAAATTGGGATGTTTCTTTGTATTAATCTGGTGTGGCCCTGTGCATATGTCTCCCTCTTGTGGTTGGACTGGGTAAAGAGGAATGCAGTGTGACATATGTTGGATGGGGCCTTCTTGATCTTCTCGGGCTGCAAACTTCTTGTAACTTTAGACATGTTCACAGGAACTTTTTAGGAGGCGGCAGTTTATCACCCAAGGATTATTAATTTTTTTGCAACATTTACCCGGACAAAAATTTGTCTGTTTTGTCTTCATGGTGTTACCCTTATATCTGAATTGCACCTTGCAGAACTGGTGGTCTAAATGTGTGTTTGCAATTCATTAAAAATAAAGATGGATAATCGGTCATAGTTCCACACCAGTAAGTATTCAGGGACTAGAGGTGTTCTAACTAAAGGCCATACCATCAGGCAGCTTTCGAAAAGTAAGTATATTACATACATGAATTTAAAATACATTGGTGGTTTTCCAGGATGAGTGATGATGATTCAAAGCAGCGTCGCTATGTTAGATTAGAATGGAAATATCTGATCATCGTCGGAGAGAGCTCAGAGGTGGCCCAGGCGTGGTTCTCAGAGAGTGCCATCCTGACACCCTTCTAAGTCCATTGAATGATTGGGCTTTGAAGAGTGTCATCACTGTGGTTAGGATGACGCTGAGAAACGTCTCTGGTCCGGGTCATCATGATGGCACATTTGAAAGTAATATAGCAAGTAGTTCTTAGATGCTGCTTGCATACATTAGGAGTGAAATTTGATCTAAATCTCTCCATATTTATTTGGAAGACAGTCATCTTTGCTCAAATGAGATTTACATCTAAGGAATTTTGCTTCAGTAGTTTCCCCCTAGACACAAGATATTGTTAGGGGAATTGATTTAAGTTATTCACACTACTTAATATTCTTTCACTCTCTCTCTCTTTCTCTCTTTCACTCTCTCTCTCTTTCTTCTCTGTATCATACTTGATTTGCATCATCCTCTATTCTCTATGCTTCAAACTAACCAAGTAATGAAATGATGATTCTCATATCCTTACCAGGGTTCAGTGGCCGTAAGAATAAGCAGATACAATCAGAAACCCAAAGTAAAGCATTTTGAATCAAGCACAGAATATATTTGGTGGCTAAGCAAGTGTAAGGCATGACAAGCAGACAGGTGGAGTGGGTGTGGGATGGAGATCACTGTAAAATAAAATTTAGCAACTAGTAAAATGTGAGAGTATGTTTATGGTAGGGAGGCTGAGTGTGAACAGTGGGCATTCATACAAACGCAAGAACTACTTGGTGGATCAGGCCAAAGGTCAATGCAGCCTAGCATTCCGTTACCAAGAGAGATCTTCTGGACGTCTCTGGGAAACTCACAGACTGGGCATCGAGGGCTTTCTCTGTTGTTTGCCTTGCAGCTGAGCTTCCACATGCCCATGAAACTTGGGGAGCAGTGCTAAAAGGTGCTTGGCAGTTAACAAGCGCCCAGCTGAGATTTCACCACTGTACCCCTCCTCATTTTTTGAAATGGTGTGTGGAAAAATGTCTGAGAGTATGCATGGATTACAGAGAATTAACATACCAAGGCCAGCGTGGCATTTTGGCTCTTCATACATTGCCGATTCCAAATCCACTCTAATCGTGGAAATGGAAAATATACTGTACCTTGTCAAACGCAATCCCTCCTCTCCCAATATGAATCTGTCCTGCTGAAATGGTAGATTTCAGACACGTAGGGAGGTTAACTGAGTTTCTCAAACTAAGTGGAAGATAGAGCAATCTCTCAGGGCTGGCATATCATGAGTTATCATTATATCAGGTGTGTGTGGGCTGGGTGCCTGAAAAAGCTTTCAGAATATGCAAATTTTAGTGAACCTAGCTTTAAGACTGCATTGAAAACCTCCTCATGTTAGAATGCTTCCCCCTTTTTCCTGCCTCCCTGTCAAACTGTACCCCAAAGCAAAACCAAAGACAGAGCTACAGTCGTGAGTAACCATGAGTAGAAATGAGAGTGTGAGATGGTGGCCTTCAGCAGCTCAGTGGCCCAAAGAGAGCAGTTCAGAACCAAGGCCAGGCCTGCAAACCATCCCCTGGTGCTGATCATGGCAAACTATGAAGACTCTCTTCTTGATATATGAGCTGACCATTAACGTTCAGAGCTATCCCCTAAAAAGCTAAGGATACAGCCTCTTCGTCTTTTCTCTTTCTAGCTGCTGAATGGATGACCCTGCCTAGAGGCTAGAACTAGGATTGCCAACTCCAGGTTGGGAAATTCCTGGAGATCTGGGGGTGGAGCCTGGGCAGGTGGGGTTTAGGAAGGGACCTCAACCGGGTATAACGGCATAGAGCCCACCCTCCAAAGCAGCCCTTTTCTCCAGGGGAACTGATCTCTGTAATGTGGAGATCAGTTGTAATTCTGGGAGACCACCAGGCCCTACCTGGAATTTGGCAACCCTAGATGAAACAGAGCCTTGTTAAAAAAGGGGTCACATCTCAGATAGGAGAAGAGAGACTGGTTCATTGCCGAATGGCTTCAGAGATCTCTTGCTAAAACAGTTGATGGGATATGCTGGTCACTTGGAATGTCTCTTCACAGTCCTATGGGCAGAAGGCCATATCCTCGGAATTTCCAAAGTGTGAGTTAATAACCTCTTTGGTCCAGATCTCCAGGGCTGAAATAGCTTTGCTTTTGTTTCAGGAAGTGTCTGTCATTGAGGGAAATCCAAAGCAATATATTAAATCATGGTGGGATTTGCCTTGTTACGGATCCTCTAGTTACAGGGATTGAGGAAAGGCAAAGTGCTGGCTCTGAAGCAGCTGCCTGTCAGTCCCCAGTTTTGCTTGGCACTCTGAATCTGTTAGCATTTAGCTGTACGAGTAATGGGCATGCAAAATTTATGTAGCAGGCATGATAGTGTCTCTGCCATTCCATTATTTATTGATTTCTGTGTTTCTGATGTTAAAATATGCCCTTTCTAGTTCTTTCTGGGTATGCAGCTCTGTAGGAGCAGGAAATTGGTTTCTCTGGGAAATTAATCAAGTCAAGTCATCCTCTCCCCTTGGCTTCATCACCAAATTAATCTTTATAAACAATCGCCTGCAAGACCCTGCTTTGGTCCACTTGGAGCAGGCTGGTGGGTTGGTGGTATAAAATAAAAGTAATGCAAGGTTAGTCAGGCACAGGAAATGCAAGTGAGTAGAAAGATGGTATATAGGATATGTTCTTTCTTTCTTTCTTTCTTTCTTTCTTTCTTTCTTTCTTTCTTTCTTTCTTTCTTTCTTTCTTTCTTTCTTTCTTTCTTTCTTTTTCTTTCTTTCTTTCTTTCTTTCTTTCTTTCTTTCTTTCTTTCTTTCTTTCTTTCTTTCTTTCTTTGCATTTCCTTGGCTTAGTTCAAGGAACATTTCTCTTATATTACAGAATGCAGAATATGAAAAAGAATGGGATGTAGAATGTGGGGGGGGGAGTGGAATGGGGAGGAGGACAAGCCAGGTGGTGATTGTTGAAGAGGAAAAGAGGAAGCTGGAAGAAAAACTGAGAGGGGACAGAGGAGAGGAAAGACATCCAGATTTGAAAGAGAGAAGTTGGCACATAGCAGTGAAAGTGATTGACTGGGATAAACTTGGAAAATCTATCATTTAATGACAGAAAGCTGACTTGGTTGTTACATGACCAGAAATAATTTAGGATTGAGGTTTATTTGTCTGTGTGTGTTTTGTAATTGTTATAATTTGTAATTAATGTATAACAACAAGAAGAACAACAGTGTGCGTGTATACTGTTCTTCTAGACAGATTAGTGCCCCATGAAGAGCTGTGAACAAAGTCAGTGTTATTATTATCCCCACAATGCAGCTGAGGACCTGTGGCTGAGAAGAGCGGCTTACTCAAGACCAGCTGCTGTGCTCATGGCAGTAGTGGGATTCTAACCAACAGAGTGCTGATTTGCAGCCTAACCACTTAACCACTATACTTAAATCCATTATGGAAAATAACTTTGTTAACAATCATCTAATCTGAGAGAGGTGTCCTGTCTGCCTCTCTTCATTTGTAATTAATTGGGGACCGTCCTTAAGCATTAAATTGCAGAATGTTCCCCTGCTATGCAAGTAATCTAGAACCCAATCTGGTGATGGCACATAGGCTGAATCCTTGTCCAGCATTTCTCAGGTCCCGAGTTCGGGATAATCCCAATAATAGGGCAGTGTAGTAGAAGCAAGTGGAGTGGTGACTCCAGGTTTGCTCTCTGTAGAGGGCAACAACTTTTGAACTGGTTCAGATCTATTTGAGCCCTCTATTCCCTGACTTTGAAAAAAATAAATGTTGTATGATCCTTTCTTTCCCAAGGGGTAAGGAGTTTCTGAGGCAGTGCTACTACTGGGTTTTGGACAGTGTCCTCCACACAAGAAAGCACTGGCAACTTAAGATGTTTCTGTGATATTTGCTTTAAGAAACAAATATACAAGTAGAGCACAGGTGGATGCAAAGGGCAGTCCTATGCATCAAAGATATGCTCTCCCACATCACAGCTCTAGAGGGACACAGAGTGTGAGAGAGAGAGAGTGCACCTCCAAGTTGTGTCCCCTTTGGCCATCTCACAACCCTCTTGGCTCCTAAGTCTAACTGCTCTTTCTTTTCTCTTTCTCCCTCTCTCTGTCTCACACACATGCACGTCAGTTCACTCACAGAGTGACCCCCAACTAGTGTGGGTCCCTGAAGAGACCAGTCTGGGTACTTTTGACAAACAGCCCCCTGAAAAGGAACAATGTCAACATTAATCAGCAGTAGCATTCTTTTATCAAAGGCCTCAACTCCCTGTCAGGTACCTCTGTAGGGAAACCCGTAGTGGTAGGCCCATTCAGTCTCTCTGTGACACGTGTATAGCTGCAAGTGCTTAATTTGCCATTGGGCCAAATAAGAACCGTGTAATTTAAAACAGGCTAAAGGTATCATAGTGGATACTGGATGTGGAACTTTTGAAAGAAACCCAATTCATCACTTAACACTTCCTCTTTAAGAAACTCAAACATGTTGTTCATGTAGCTTTCCTTTTGGTGTCCTGGTAGGGGCGATGTGTCAGGAGATGCTAATAAAGTAGCTAAATTGGCAGTTGTGGAGGATGACCTTTTTTAGTCATTAGTGTGACAGGCTGTGAGTGGAAGAGAACTTTACCTGCTTTGTGCACAGCTACCTCTGACCTCGTTTGGGAGGTGGAAGGAGGGAGGCAATGCGGTTCCGACATCTTCAATTTCATAGAAATTGCCGGCAAGAGTTACTCATTAGCAGCGAACGCAGAAAAAAGTTGTAAAGAGTAAGAAATCTTCAGAGCCTTGGACTGATGTATGAGACCTTTTGATCACGATACATGGTTTTTAATGGGAACATTTCTTACATTTTCCCCATGCCAGCAGGCGAATCTAATAGAACAGGCAAGACTGTGAGCAAGAGTTGGTTTTTAATATTAGGAAATACAGATGTGACTTCTTACCAGTTCAGTTTATTGGGACTGGTCACACTTTCTCAAGCATCTGTGCCTGAAACCTGAGTCCAAGCTTAGGAGAGAGACAAGAATAGGATAACGACACCTACTTGTTGCCTTCTCTGGATCTCATTTGTAGTGAGAGTTGGTTGTTTGACGTGCACTGAGATTTCTGTCCAGGTTACAGTGATTGTAGCTTTGGAGAGATCATAAAAGCAAAATCATAAACCTGATTAATCCCAGATGAGTTAATAATTAGCATTTATGGCATGATAATTAAAGCTTATGATGTGATATCAAATGGATGTCCTATCACCTGTCCTCAGTGTGCCCTCTTATTGTGTTAAGCAATCACTCGCCAAAGGATGTAAGGACTGAGTTCATAGGTAATGACTGTAATTATACCTTTATCATTTGAACTAAAGGATGCATTATCATGGTTCACTGTCACTTATCTTGGATGATTAACTCTCAGTGGGAGACAAACTTGGGATGCAGTATGTCTCCTATGCATTGGCTGTCTCCTGAGGCATCAGGACTCCCGTCGCTTAGGTTGAGCATGCTCATAATATCAGTCGACAAATATTTGGATAGATTTTACAACCCTCTCTTATGTGTTGCCAGGATATGTTGCTCATATAGATCAGGCCTGCGTAGCTGAAGACCTGACAAGCTTACCCGTCCCAGTTAGTTGGCCCACCATGAGCATTATAAACTTCCTGGTGTTTGCTAAGATGAGAGCTGGAGCGCATGTTCATCACGTGTTGGGAGACGCAATGTTAGCCAGGAAGTGTAGTTTTGAAAGACAGAGTCGGTGGAGATTGCTCCGGAGGGAATGGATGCTCTCATAGCCCTCCGCTGCCTCTGGCATCTTCCCTTCTGGAGATTTTGCCTTGCTGAGGCTTGGTTAATTCAGAGTAAAAGCTCTGGAAGGGGAAACAGTCCAGCATGCCAGAGGCGGTGGAGGGCAGTAAGAGAGTCCATCCCCTTTGGAGCGATCTCTGCAGGCTCTCTCTTTCAAAACTGTGCTTGCCAGCTAACATTGCATCTCCCGATATGTGAAGAACGTGTCAAAAGTATTGTGCAGAGAGACTCTAAGAGACTGCAAAATCAGTGAAGGGGAGGATTGCCAAATCTTTGACAAGTAAAGCCACTGTTGATGAATGATGGCCTGTTTGTATGGCATGTATGTATCTCATCTTTCACAGCTGTGGAGCTATTGAAGGGCTACATCTTCTCTCTGCTACCCTACAGGAAGAAATATTCCTTTAACAATCTGTTCATTTCTTACGATCTGTCCCTGCCCTCTGAGACTGGGGTTGGGCAACTGGGAATAGCTTTTCCTCTCCACTCATTTAACCTTGAGGTTTATTTTTTATTTTACTTTATTTTACTTACTTGATTTATACTTCACCTTTCTCACCAAGAATCACTCCTCAACAGGGTCCCAAAGTAGCTTACAACATTCTCCTCTCCTCTATCCTTACAACAACCCTGTGAGGTAGCAGTAGAAAAGAGCAAGAGTACGGTAGCACCTATAAACTAACAAAATTTGTGGTAGAGCATGAGCTTTCATGAGTCACAGCTCACTTCTTCAGATACAAAAGCTCATACTCTACCACAAATTTTGCTAGTCTTATAGGGTGTCACTGGACTCTCGTTTCTACTGCTACAGACAGACAAACACGGCTAGCCATTTTGACCTGTGAGGTACGTTAGGCTGAATGCATGTGACTGGCCCGAGGTGACCCAGCAAGCTTCCATGGCAGAGGAGGGATTTGAAGAACCTGGCTGTCCCAGTGTCTAAGGTTCAGTAAGGTTTACCTTATGCCATCTCCTCCAAAAGCCATCAGTGAGGATATGTTTCTGACAGCTGTTTCATAAATTGGGGCAAAGACTGAAAATGCCCCTGATAGAGCTGCAGCTGATTGTGCTCTACTGCAAGAGGGGTGGAGAAGAACACTGAGTAAGGGGACCGCAGCTGCCACATGGGTTCAAAGAAGAAGTGGTCCTTTGGCTATGTGGGTTCCTGGCCATGAAGGTTTAAAAGGTACTAAGCACCTTGAATTGAACCCAGAAATGTATCTGAAGCTGCTGTAATGATTTAGCAGGACTTGAATCCAGCGGTACCTTAGAGGCCAAAAAGATTTCCAGTGTGTAAGCTTTCAAGAGTCACAGCTCCCTTCTTCAAATGATGTAATGATTTATTTACTTCAGTTATACCTTACCTTTCTCCCTGATAGGGACCCAAAGTGTTTTACATCATTCTGTCCTCCCTTTTATCTTCACAACAACTCTGTGAGGTAGTTTAAGTTGAAAGTGTGACTGGCCGAATGTCAACCCGCAATTTTCAAAGTGGGGATTTGAACCTTAATTTCTAGTAGTTTTATCATAGAGGGTTTCTTTCTTTCTTTCTTTCTTTCTTTCTTTCTTTCTTTCTTTCTTTCTTTCTTTCTTTCTTTCTTTCTTTCTTTCTTTCTTTCTTTCTTTCTTTCTTTCTTTCTTTCTTTCTTTCTTTCTTTCTTCCTTCCTTCCTTCCTTCCTTCCTTCCTTAAGTCCTAGAGCATCCCATGATTGCACTTCCATTTTTCAGCAGATGTTACATCAGCACACTGGTGTCACACCAACATGTCAGTCCCTTCCCTGGAAAAGCACCCAGAGATTGCCAGCGGCAGCCTGGGGATCCTAGCTGGGTCCGATAACTCACCCAAACTCTTAACTGAAAGCTGCACCCCTTTGCCTGATGGAAGTACAATTCGCTCCAGGCCTCCGCATCACTTCTGTCATGTCAGGATTTGGTTTCGGCTTGTTCTTCCTCAGCTCTTGACCACAGTCACTTGGTCAGATGGCAGTCTTTGTTTTAACAGTAGAGATTTTATGACAGAAGTGTGGGGTATAAATATTTTAAACAAAATAATTAATCACAGTAAGTAGGAACACCAGCTTTTCCTGGCAGTGCTGCTGTGCCTTTGCCAGCTGAATAACAAGGATACATAAATAGGGTCGGTTTCAGACTAAATTTTCAATTAACAGAAAGGCACGTGTAACTCCCAGTTTGATGTAGTGGTTAAGAGCAGCAGGATTCTAATCGGGAGAACCGGGCTTGATTCCTCACTCCTTCGCTTGAAGCCAGCTGGGTGACCTTGGGTCAGTCGCAGCTCTCTCAGAACTCTCTCAGCCCCACCCACCTCACAGGGTGTTTTGTTGTGGGGATAATATACTTTGTAAACTATTCTGAGTGGGTGTTAAGTTATCCTGAAGGGTGGTATATAAATTGAATGTTGTTGTTGTTATAACTTCCACCAAGCCACCCCTCCCTGTTGCAGACCCTTGATTTGCCTCTCGTGCCATTCCTGAGGACCCCCCGTCCTGCAGCAGCAACATTTCGTGGAGAAAAGTGTCTTCTGTCAGTGGGAAATTTAGTCTGGATCCAGGTCATTGAGAAGTGAACTCCCCCCCCCCCCTGAAAATTTCACTTGCTGGATTTCTGATCGTCTTGCAGCTCTTTAAACACATAAGTTTGGCTAGAAACAACTGCTGACAATTCTTGTGACAAATGGCTCAGCAACATTTATCGAGAACCAGTTATTCTTACCCCACGAAGAAGTGCTTTCACCGTTAAATCTATCACTTCCTGTGGGCAGTAATGAGAAACCAAATCATCTTCCAGTTAACTTCCTTTGTGAACTCCGTGGCTTTTTTCAGGACGTGTGTGTGTGTGTGTGTGTTGCAACAGACGCTGACCCATGTTCTCTGTGCTGTACTGTACGGCATTCAATGCTGAATGTACAAGCTGGTGAAACATTTGAAGGTTCTCTGGAAAACCTAACTTTTCAGCCAAATGAAATTACGTTAGACATATGTCAAAATTCATTGAGGTAAACAGAGATCAAAGGTGGAGATACAACAGGTGATCATCACATTCCCTCTAATCAGAGATACTGAGCATTTGCACGAACCTGTATATGCCCCAAAGCTGTCAAACCAGTAAATGATCATAACAGAGATACCATTAGTTAAATATAATTTAAAGCCATAAATTGGCACTAGACTTTATATCTGCCATTTGAATCACATCCTTGACCTCTCTCCTTGCTCTCTCGAAGTAATGACTTTAATTGGCCAACCTTGTTCTTGAAACTCAGGTAACATTGATTCAGATTGTTTTCATGTTCCTATCAGGTGCTCTATCGCCATCTTTGGACTACCTTTTAAATTGCACAGATCTGTACATTTCTTTTACAGGAAAGTCAGGTTTGGGTTATGACCTTCTGCTAAGTCCTGGCACAATTCCCAAAACTGCTTGGCACTTAGGTGCCCAGGGCAGGGCTGGGAACCAGCAGGAGCCAATGGAATCCCTGTGCTGAGGAGGATGCTTTGCTCAGTGTATTCCTGTTGGATTGAGTCACAGCTAGCCTTACGGGAGGCTAGAGATCATCATTAGCTTTTGTATAAAGGGATTCTCAAAGATCTCTGATCACTCTTATATGATCATGAGCATGTTTTCTCAGAAGTCTCATTCAATCATTGGGTGCTATTTGTTTTTAGCAAAAAGGACAAGATTCAAGTTCAATAACACTTTAAAGACCAACAAAATTTCCATGATATAAGATTTCGAGAGTCAAAGCTCCCTTTTTCAAGTACCTTCTTCTTCATCATCGTCTTTGACTTTCAAAAGCTCATACCTTGGAAACAGGGTAACCAGGTCCCCTTACCCTCCCAGCAGGAGATGAGGTCCTGGTACTCGCATCCAGTGTCTTCACGCATGCATGAAGCACGGGGGTGCTCCCAGGGCAGCATAATGACATCACTTCTGGGAAGTGACATCATTGTGCAGGGGCCAGAGGTGTGCGCACTTCACAGTGGGCCCGATTTGGTCCATTTGGGGCCCAAATCAGGCCACCGCAAAGTGCAGTAGCACTCCTGGCACAGCTCAGTGACATTACACTTTGGAGTGATGTCATCATGCTGCCCCGGGAGCATGCCTGGGAGGCCTTTTCCCCTCCCCCCCACCAGCCAGGTAAGTGGTGGTGGGAGGGGGGATCCACCAGGGGACCTAGGATCTCTACCTGGAAATCTTGTTGGTCTCTAAGGTGCCACTGGACTCTCATCCTGCTGTTCTACTGCAGAACAACATGGCTACCTACTTTAAACTGTGTTAATTGTGTACAGCAAGAAGTTCTTTTACCAGGCTAACAATTTTGTTTTTGTGGAGTCAGGATGTGGCTAAAGCTTTTTTTAGGCAAGTCAGATGATTAATTGTTGACAACCTGTGAAAGGGTTTTGTGGAGAAAAAGAGCTAGAAATGATCAGTGGGCCAAATAAAAGGAAGTCAGACAAAAATGAGGATCGTCTCTGTTCCTGAAACTCCTGCTTTTCATTGTTTAGATTGGAATTAGGTACTCAGATTGAGTTACCTTGTTTTTGGCAGCACCTTCCCAAACTTGCAAAAGAGCCTGAGGTTTTTCATTTTATTTCATGCTTTATTTATTACATTTGGGAGGGGCTAGAGCAGGAAGAGGCCTAAATAAGGACGTTGAATTGGTTGGCTTAGGGCACAGGCTTTTTCGCTGGCGGCAGGAACGGCAGGCAAATGCATTACCTTGAATGGCAGCTAAAGTGGGAGGAGGAGGGTCTCAGCTTAATTGTAACAGTTATCTTGCTTTATGACTTTTCTTGTGACTTCATTTCTTCCTCCATCTGCAAAGTGGATGTGCCGCATGCAGGTTGTCTTTATCTGTTGTGTGATCTTGTTACGAGTTGACCCCTTTCTTTCTCTTGGGTAGATTTGGTCTTTAAGCCTTTTATTCTCTTGGTAGATTGCTGCCATCAAGCATTAAATTCCAGAATAAATTTCTCCTCTTAGTAACGTGCCCAAGGGTCAGGCTTTATCGTGGTACTATGTGGCCCTGAGGAAAGGAATGAGATATAGGAACAACAGATAACTCTGGGATATAAAAAACAACAAATTATACTTTTATTTTTATAAAATATCGGTTTCATATTATTTCTAAAACTTGAGAGCCAGCTTGGTGTAGTGGTTAAGAGCGCAGGACTCTAATCTGGAGAACCAGGTTTGATTCCTCACTCCTCCACTTGAAGCCAGCTGGGTGACCTTGAGTCAGTCACAGCTCTCTCAGAGCTCTCTCAGCCCCACCCTCCTCGCAGGGTGTTTTATTGTGGAGATAATAATAACATACTTTGTAAACCGCTCTGAGTGGGTGTTAAATCATCCTGAAGGGCAGTATATAAATCAAATGTTGTTGTTGTTGTTGTTATTATTATTATTGTTTCAAAAGAGTAGTTCTCAGTTCTTAAAGTTACTTTATTTAAACCTGGTCACATAGATCTTCTCTCAGGCTTCACACACAGTTTGCCTGCTTTTGATATTAATTTCTCTCTCATTTACAAGTAAGACGTTTTCTCAGGCGCACACACAGTTTGCCTGCTTTTCCTGACCAAATCTTTTTTCTGCACTTTCAGAGCCGAGCTACAAGTGACGCCTTACACATGTTGGACACTTGTCAGCTTACCTCAAGTTCTGATGGGAAATGTAGGCATCCTGGTTTTACAGCTTGGCTCTCCATTACAGCTGTAAGACCAGGATGCCTACATTTCCCATCAAAACTTGAGGGAAGCTGACAAGTGTCCAACCTGTGTCAGGCGTCACTTGTAGCTTGGCGCTCAGTCTAAAACTGCATTCACTCCACCCACACTCTCAGTCATCAACCAATCATCTCGCTCTCTCATCCCTCTCTTTCACCCCCACTCTTCATCTATACAACACCAAGCATTTAAAGACACATACACACATTTACTTAAAATCATTACAGATCTCTTTTACAAAATTATTACAGAATGTTTCAATTTAAACAAAAACACGTTTTTAAAAAGTCTCTGTGTATTGCATACATATGTATTGTAGGTAATTTTTTTTTTAAAAATCAGACACCCGTTAGTGTCTACTTTCCCCATGGGTAGCTGCTCCGTTCACTTTTCTCTTAGGCAAGATGTGTAGCTAGGAGCCCAGGACTCAGATTGTCCAGCCCACCAGTTACGATCTGCCTCATTAGCCCGGTTCCTTTCCCCGCTTTCTTCAGAAGGGAGGATGGCAACCAGAATCAGGGCTTTTTCAGTACTGGCACCTCACTGACAGAAAGCCGTTCCCCTTAAAAGCACGATGTGGGTCCAGTAGCACCTGGGATTGTGCATACATGTTGGGCATCTGATGTGTATCTTATACAATTGTAAAACTCTTTATCCTGCCTTGGTCCTCCGGGTGGGGCAATCTTCAGGATTTCAGTTAATAGGAATTGATAATATCCTGGGCGGGGGAGAGGGAGAGCATGCGAGCTAGGTAGGGAGCAACTTGCCTTGGCAAGCTGTTAGTGATGGTTGACCCTAAGACAAACACACAGATCATGGGGAAGTCAGTTGGCCCCAAGGCTGAAAAAACAAATATTTTTATAGTAAATTTCACTCAGGAGCATTACTCAGAATCCTGAGGGCTTGAAAACTCACTTGGAATATGAGTGCAATTTCTCATCTGATGTAAATAACATTTCTGCATCTGGAATTGAACTGCTGAACAAAAAATCGTCTTCCTACTGTAGCTTGGAGGTAATCACCCTCCATTCTTTTTGTCCTGCTTTGTTTTCCAGAGGATGGAATTTGCATGCAGATGGAGCAAGCAGCATATGTGTGTCTGCGTTTGTGATTCAGAGAAATGATTTTACTTTGGAATAATTTATTCCTGAAGCAGGCATGCAAAACAAAATAAAAACCAACACACTGGCTGAAGGAATTTGTACATACCCAAAGCCTTTTGTTGCTAGGAAACTATCCTTGGTCGAACACTTTTTAAAGTTCAATGCGAGATTTATTTATTTATTTAAACAATTTCCAAGCTGCCTTTCCACCCAGCTTAGGCTCCCCAAGGTGGCAAATGGATGGCAGGGCCTCCAAAGCAGAGTCTCCAAAGATGACTGTAGTGATCAGCAGGGCTTTTTTTCTGGGAAAAGAGGTGGTGGAACTCAGTGGGTTGCCAGCACAGGACCACACAATGATGACACTTTGGGTCATGTGGAACATGGTTGTTTTTTTAAAAGTTTAAATCGCCCTCAGCGAAAATGGTCACATGGCTGGTGGCCCCGCCCCCTGATCGCCAGACAGAGGGGAGTTTAGATTGTCTTCCATGCTGCTCCAGCGACACGGAAGGCAATCTAAATTCCCCTCTGTCTGGAGATCAGGGGGCGGGGCCACCAGCCATGTGACCATTTTCAAGAGGTGCCGGAACTCCGTTCCACCGCGTTCCAGCTGAAAAAAAGCCATGGTGATCAGGTAGGTTCATAAAGTAAGCAGATGTTTAAGAGGATTCATGAACGAGATTTCTAAATACATATCTTCAGAGGTCATTTCGTAGAAAAAGAGCTGGAGGAACTCATTAGCATAACTCATTAGCATAACTCATTAGCATATGCCGTGCCCCTTGCCATTGCCGGAAGTGTGTCATTAGCATACCTGATTTGCATATGCCACACCCACTGACATGACCTATCCTGGCTGTTTTGGACCCCCCTCCTGTCAAACACTGCCTATCAGCATATTCTGTTATCAAAGATTTAAGTGTCTCTCCACATCTCTTTCATCACCAGGTTTGTAAGTATAAACCTAGGCAGTACAATTCTTGGGGCCAGCTTTAACCCACAGCTGTCTAGTAGCTTATCACTATGAAACCTCTTTCAGATTCTTCAGTCTTAACTAGATTGAGCTGGGGGGTCATAGTAAGCCTGAGGTCAAGAGAGAAAGAAGTTTCATACTTCTTAATACAATAAATGCAACATCTGCTCAGTAGACTTTCACCCAGTATGCCAATTTAGCTTGTTTGTGTGTGCATGATCCTTGACTAACATCACCCCAAAGAGCAATGTAAGGACAGACAGAAGTTCTCTTTAGAGTTTAATTGTTAAATAGGTTGGTTAAATTTTACCAATGCTATCTGGCAGCTTCTGCCGTTTCTTAAAATGATGTGGAGGGTTACAGTAGACTTTCCGTCACAGGAAGAAGCACTGGATCAATTTGTTAAGAACCAGAGCCTGAATTTATGAGGAAATTGTGAATCCTTTGGCTTCTGCTAGCATACCGATCCTGGACATATTATTTATATACATTAAATTCACCCCATTGAAGAATGAGGTAAGGGTCATATTGATGTCTGAACCTTGCGAAATGATCAGCTTTCTTTCATGGGCATTTTGTTTCCAGAAGAGAATACCATAATCCAACAATAGGGTACTTTGATCATTAACGGTGCTTAAAATTTAGAAAATCATGGCTTCTAATTTTCAAGGGAAAAAAATAAGACCACGCTTAACTGTATGAAACATCCTTCCTTTCCCAATGAGTGTCCGTGAGGTACAGAAATTAGGGCGAGTGTTCGCCAGAGCATTCCAACAAGATAGAGTGACCCACTGTGTTCACCAGCTCCTAACTTCATGAACAGATTCCCTGGATAGAGGAAGCAAAGCAGTCTGGAAACAGGAAATCCCTATCTGAAAGGAATAGTTGCTAACAGTGCAATCTTAGGAAAAGTTACTCCGATCTAAGCCCATTGAAGTCGATGGTCTTAAACAGGAGAAACTCTGCTTAGGATTACTCTGTAGGAAGTAGAATGTTGACATTACTTGGAAAAGTGACTCCCAACCCACAAGCTGCTCTGTCCAGAACTGAGAAGTCAGATTCTGGCAATACTGCTGGCTTAAACTATTTGGTTTGCTAGATTTTAGGCTCGTTTCTTCTGCTCCTGTCTGGAATGGAGATTTAAATGATAAAATAAAATGTCTATCTCTATGTATTCTCTCCCTCCCTCTCCCTCCCTCCCTCTCTTCCCTCTCTCTCTTTTTCTGTATGTGATTGTGTATTTTTCTAGTCTTCACTCTTCTTAATTTTAGAGTTAACATTTTGAGTCTGTTTTCTCTGTCTGGAGAAGATTTGAGGCATTAATGTTTTGGGGGTTATTTTCAGGACTTAAAAAATACATTGTTCTTTGCATGCTGTCCATTTAGGCTGGACTTGATGTCATTTGTCAACTTTATAGAGAATCCAGACAATGCCTTCGTCAGCCTATTCATTCTAGTGGTTAATGGGTTGTTTTCCACTCTTTTTTTTTCCAGAGGTGATATGTGGCAGTTTGCCCTGACCTGAAAAGCCTGGGCAAGCCTGATCTTACCAGCTCTTGAAAGTTAAACAGGGTCAGCCTTGGTTAGTAGTTGGATGGGAGACCTCCAACAAAGACCAGGGTTGCATGGGCCGGCAATAGCAAACCATCTCTGTTAGTCTCTTGCTATGAAAACCCCACTAGGGATCACCATAAGTCAGCTATGACTTGATGGCAGTCTCCACTCCACATGGGGCAGTTTATTTTACTTAAATGCAATTAATAGCAGCACACCAGAGTGCTATTGAGGTTTCCTAGGTTTGCTATCCTTTTGAATGTCCCTCCATATCCCTGTTGTTTTAAAGCAGCGTCTATATCTCTGTGCTTAATGAATTACTTCCTGTTTGGTAACAGTACCCAAGAATTCTTTGTTCAATTCAGTCACTTCCTTTCTGGTGCGTATGAGCTCCAATTTCTCTTTTCCTTTTTGAAGCAAGAATCATTTCCCTTTTATTTTTGTGATCATAATTTCTCAGTTATGAAATTATGAAATGAGCAATCACTTTGCAATCAAAGAGAAAAATACTAATTTAAACTCCCCCCTCTGCCCTCAGGGAAAAGGAAGCAATTGAGAAAGTGTTCGGGAATGCTGCGGGAAGTAATTAATCAAAGAAAACATGAAGCAGCTGGAAAGTAATAAGTAACTGGGAGGACTTTCTTTCAAGTAATAGTGGAATCTTGCATGTGGGAAACGGGCATTGCTGGATAATGGGGGGAATGTAGCGCTCTCTTATGTGCCGTGTGGAATCCATTTTGCAGTCCCAGTCTGCTGACACCTGATTGCTGAAAAAGGATTGTTCAGCAACACAAAAAGAAGTGTAGTGTGGAAGCAACCAAAACAGATGTTCCAGATTCCAAAATTAGTTTGTGCTAAATTAATTAAAATCACACAATCTCTGGAATAATGCCTTGGGAAAAGCCAGTTCCCTTAGAGAACTGCCTGAAGCTGTTTCAACAATGAAGAAGGACGCTGTTTTGTGGATGCTTTAGCAGACAGTGTATTTATGCCATTCCTATGGGAGCCACTGGTCTAGGTAACAGGAAATCAGAAGAAACACAGCTGAATCTGATATAGAATGTCTGGCGTAGAGTTTGAGGTTTAAGCTTCCTGGACTCAGAAGGTGCACGTTCTCCTATTTGTGACTAATGGTTGTCTACAGAGAAGCTGCAAGTAGTTTTGCTTGTCAGATTTCAACAACCCCCTCCCACTCCATCATTGGACAGGGACAGTCTAGAAATATGGAAAAACCTGGTAAACCTTTGCTCTGCAGAGCTGTTCTGCTATTCTGTTATGTTCAGAGCACACAACAAAAAGCTGGCTGTAAAGAAACCGTTTCGCTCATCACTTTGGGTGCTTCTACGCTTAGCCCTCCTGAAGCATTTCTCTTCTGTAGTCAAGGGGTGGCAAGTTAATAACTATAGTTCAGAAGAGTGCTTAACACTGTGCTGCTTTTGCCCTTATCATCTTGTGATGCTGGACCCCCCCCCCCGCAAAAGATGGCACACTTGCGGTCTCTGGTGCAGTACTGGTGGGAATAGCAGCAAACTTACGGCAGCAACTCTGTAGGGTTTTCAGGGCAAGAGATGTTTAGAGGTGGTTTGCCATTGCTTGCCTCTGTGTAGTGACCCTGGAGTTCTTAGTGCCCTCCTATCCAAGCACTAACCAGGGCTGATCCTGTTTAGCTTCTGCAATCTGACAAGATCAAGCTAGCCTGGGCCATCAACTATCTTTTGATTTTTGGTGTTTCACCTTAAGAGGATGTGTGCAGAGGGGAACACATTCCTTGATCTTAAAAAAAATGGACGGTTCCCCCCCCACCTCCCCTAGCAATGACTTTTCTCTTTCCTGCTCAACCTTCCCACTGCATTATGTGGGAATGGAATATTGTTACAAAGAACACTTTGGAAGGCTATTCCCACAAGTGTGCTGTGTAAGAAGGTTGCCAGCTCTGGGTTGGGAAATTCCTGTAGATTTGGAGGCAGAGCCTGGGGAGGGCAAAGTTTGGGGAGGAGGGGGACCTCAACATAGTATAACATCACAGAGTCCACCCTCCAAAGCAGCCATTTTCTCCAAGCGTTCTGATCTCTGTTATCTGGAGACCAGTTGTAATTCTGGGAGATCTCCAGGACCTATTTGGAGGGTGGAAACCCTAGCTGTGCCAGAGACCACTAATGTGCCACCTGTTTCCATCTTTCCTCTGCATTCTGACATTACAAGACTACAACTTCTTCCTCTCTTCCTCCTCCTCCTCCAATATCCAGGGCAGCTTGTATGGCAAAAATAGTGCAATGCTAAGTGTTATGTGGAATGGCAGTTTTAAAAAAGGGGGTGGGGAATCTCTCCACTGTCTCCAATCATGCATAATTTTTCAAACCCCTGTCATGTCTTTCTCTTATTCATCTTTTTTCTAGATTACATCACCCCGCATGCTTTACCCTTTCTTTGTAAGGAAGGTTCCTCTCTATCTGACCATTTTTATTGCCGTTTCCTGGCTCTGTGATGCAGCTTTTGAGACAAGGCATTTAAGTACACAGTAGTCCAAGGAAACTTCAGATCACAGGCATTTGTCCCACAGAAAGGTTTGTGTCTGCAAGGTGTAGATGGAAAAACAAATGGTGACATCTTGTGGACAGAGGGTGCATTTCCTCAGCAAAACAACAACAACAACAACGACAACAAATCCATCCCCCCTGACTCCCTTTTTACTGAATCAGCTGCAACTTTTTCAGCTCCATAATTTATCCACCAGGTATTGTTTTTAGAGTGAAATAACAGAATAGATTGTTTGGGGTTCTTGGGCAAAGTAACATATTAAAAATTGGGATTTCTCAGCAAGAAGTTACCTTTTCATTCCACAGATTCAGCAGTCTTTGTTGTAGAACTCTGCAAAGAAGCGGAGGGACACTAACAGCGCAGTCCTAAGCAGAGATACTCCAGTGGCCTTAGACTGGAGTAACTTTGCTTAGAATTGCACTGTATATTACTGTCATAACAGAGATTCGAAGACAATGCCAAATGATAGTGTAAAGCGTAATTTATTGCACAGTGTATCCATGCACCCCTAGTTAATATGACTTTTTAAAAAAAAATAAATTAATTAAGATTGTAAACTTATACTTGGTTGGAGGATGATCACATGGAGAAAGAGCAGTGGCATATATGGCTGTGTCATTGGGCTCCACCATATTTAGTTCATGTGGTTGGAGTGTCACCCTTTGTCTCTGAGCTAGTGAAGTATTTCTTAACATTCCAACATAAGGCAACGTTGCTAAATGATTGCAGAGTTTATAGACGATGAAGCCCATTTTGATGAGCCAGGTCCTAGTATGGGTTCCTTTACAGAATAGTTTTCATGACAAAATGGGGTGTGTGTGAGAGAGGAGGTGTACCAGGATTTCAGTGTTGGTTTTGGAGTCAACCAATTATTTCAGGATTTCAGGGGTATTTGGAGAGCTGGATACTGTTCTCAAAATTGAGATTTCTATTCAGAAGAGAAAGTCAACCCGAACCATTTATTTACTTACTTACTTACTTACTTCAGATTTTAATTCCACCCTCCCTGCAAGTGGGCTCAGGGTGGATCACAAGAAGTTAAAAATCCATCATATAATTTATATATAACTAAAACAGTAAAAAAACATTTAAAACATTTGCACACGTACAACAATATATATAGAAGGCAGCAGTCAATAACATTAATTTAGAAAACAGGATGGTAGACAATCCTAACAGGGAGGGTTCAGATCTTCTATTTTTCCTCTTACCAGCCAGAGGAGGCCAGGCCCAGCCTCAGCCATATGCCTGGCAGAACATCTCTGCCTTGCAGGCCCAGCAGAAGGATAACAAATCCTACCGGGCCCTGGTCTCAATAAGCAGAGAGTTCCACTAGGCCAGAGCCAGGGCCGGAAAAGCCCTGGCTCTGGTTGAGGCCAGGTGGGCCTCCTTGAGGCCAGGGACCACCAATAGTTGTTCCTCTTCCAATTGGAGCATCCTAGGGCTGCCAGCTTCCAGGTAGTGGCTGGAGATCTCCCGGAATTACAACTGGTCTCCAGGCCACAGAGATCAGTTCGGCTGGAGAAAATGGCTGCTTTGGAGGATGGACTCTATGGAATTATGCCATGCCAAGGTCCTTTCCCTCCCCAAACCCCACTTTCTCCAGGTTTCACTTCTCAGGGCCAAGCTACACATGACGAATGACACTTGAACGGCAAGTGGATTGAGTGGAGGGCAAGTGAACAGGGAGAAATACACTTGCTGTTCAAGTGTCATTCGTCATGTGTAGCTTGGCCCTCAGATCTCCAGGAATTTCCCAACTTGGAGCTGGCAACCCTAGAGCGTCCTCCGGGACACATATGGGGACAGGCAGTCCTGCAGATTATTTGAAATGCTGGGATTTGCTATGGTAAGATATGAGAGCATTTTGAAAACATTTTTTTCTTCAGTCTTCTGCCCCAACATTCCACTTTCTCATTTATCTTGTGGTTACTTATGAACATGCCACCCTTAAATATTCAAGTGTATCTCTGTGGACCTAGAGGCATTTTTAAACATGCCACCAAATATACGAAGACTTTAATAAAAGCTTGGAAGGAGGACGAGAAAGTGTATCTTTAGGGGGTGGTATTGTGCCTGTCCATTTTGTAATGAATGTTGCTGCATAAAGTCCTTTTTCCACCTAAAACTTCCACGTTGAACCTAATTATTAACTAGCCCTAGGATAAGACTTGCAGTACAAAATAAACTGTAAATATTTTACTTGCTAAGCTTGTCTAGAAAGGCTTCATTATAGACTGTTATTTGAGGCAGCCATCCACCGGCAGAATGAATTGCTTCTGTCTTACGTTTTGCTTTTTCCCCCTGCAGCAGCCAACAGAGCAGTCAGCAAAGCAGCCACGATGATGACACGTCCCGATTCTTGAGCCCCCGAATCCGTGACGACAGGTAGGAGTGACAGCATCAGATCAAAGGAGGGGAGGAGTTAGAGATTTAGGGAGAGACCTCGTGCTTTGCCTTCCAAAGAGCCCAGGTTCCCGGAAGTCACATAGTGGGGCTGGGAGAGGAAACTTTGCCTGAGAGCTGTTTCTTTTCAGAGAAGGCCACATGGGCTTTGGTCCATCTCTGGACATTGGTCCATCTCTGTTGAAAACATCTTCATGTGCCTGGAGCTGCTTACATGTCTCTAAGCTGTTAGCCCAGTATGATATTCATATACTATTGAAGACCTCAGTGTTACCGTAAACTTTAACTGAGTATTTCTTGCTACTCTTTAATTGCATCGCTGGGGTTTTTATTTCTGAGCCTTTTCTCTAAAAGGCAGCATTTCCTCTGTTTCTACATGATAACACTGAGGACTTGATACTGGCTAAGAGGACCCAAAGAACCTCTGTACATGTGCATAAGGACCAGTATATGACCAGTGAAATTTCACTCCTTTTACCTTGGAATGGCAAACCCCTATGTCATATCCTACTATATAAAAAGAAAGCCGTATTGGCGGTAACTCACTTTTTATCCCCACGCAGGCACACTCTAGCCAGTGTGAGGATAAAGAGTCATCGACAATGCAGCTTGCTTAGGAGGGGGCGGGGAGGCCCAGCACGCCAGCACGCTCCTCCCAAGGCTTCGCAGCGGCTGAGGGAAGGCCCAGTGCGGCCTGGCGCTACTGCTTCGCACATCAGCGGGGAAGGCTACACTCCCACACCAGCCAGGTCCTGAATAGGCCAGGGCATCGCGACAGGCCCTGGAGCGCTCCTGCGTTCCGCATCACCCCGATTTTGGCCCCAAATGGGCAGAAATCAGGCTGATGCAATGCACAGGACTCCAGGACCCAGCGCGCCACTCCAACAGCACTCCTGCCCTCCACAGTGGGATGATTTCAGTTTGTTTGAATCTGAATCGGGCCCGTTTGGGGCCAAAATCAGCCTACTGTGGAGTGCAGGAGCACTCCAGGGCCCATCGCTCTTCCCCGTCAGCGTTCCTGTGATCCGCAGCAGGCGAATTTCAGCCCCAAATAGGAGTGGCACCCTGAGCCCTGGAGTGCTCCTGTGCTCTGCACCAATGCGATTTCCACCTGTTTGAGGCCAGATTGGGCTCCTGTGGAATGTAGGGACACTCCTGGAGCAGCGCGACGGGCCCTGGAGTGCTCCTGTACTCTGCACTGGCCTGATTTTTGGCCTCAAACGGGAGTGCAGGAGTACTACTGGATTGGTGCCTTGAGCCCTGGAGTGCTCTTGCACCCTGCACTGGCCCCATTACGGCCCCAAACGGGCCTGATTCAGCCTCAAATGGGAGCACAGGAATGCTGCTAGAGTGATGCCATGAGCCTGGCACACTCCTGCACTCAACACTGACCCGATTTCCACCCATTTGAGGCCAAATCAGGCCAGTGCAGAGCACAGGAATGCTGCTGATGCAGCGCAACGGGCCCTGGAGTGCTCCTGTGCTCTGCACCAGCCCGATTTCTGCCAGTTTGAAGCCAACTTGGACCCATTTGAGGCTGAAATTGCAGCACTCCTGCACTCTGTACCAGGCCAATTTCGGCCTCAAACGGGCCTAAATTGGCCCACTGTGGAGCGCGAGAGTGCTGCTGGAGTGCTAGAGCTCTGGAGTGCTCCTGCTCTCCACAGCAGGCTGCTTTCTAGAGCCTGTTTTTTTTAAAAAAAACGGCCAGGTTGCTAGTCACAGAATAAGTTTACAATTCTCCTTTGTTTGGTGACGAGGCAAAGGAGGCAAGTTAGGGTTGCTAGCCTCAAGTTGTGGCCTGGAGTACTGGATTATGACTGATCTCCAGATTGGAAACCCGTTCCCCAGGAGGAAACAGCAGCTTCAGAGAGTGGACTCTATGGCATTACATCCCCACTGAGTTACCTCCTCAAACTCCACCCTTCCCAATTACTGCCCCCAAATCTCCAGGAATTTCCCATGCCAGAGCTGGCAGCCCTAGGGGGGCAGCTGCTGTGATAAGCCCACTTCCCTTATTGAATGTGTGGAACTAATTGTGCAGTTCTTTGGATCCAGATAATAAAACTCTTCTGTTGTTTACTATATGTTGTTGGCTTCTGTTTTCAACTTCCATTCCTATTTTTTCCAGCTAGGAAAACTAAGATATACCTAGGCATGCTAGTTTGTGGCACCGTCTCTAACAGTAGATACTTTCATAATAACAGTTTGACTAGAATTAAGGCATTTACAACCTTTATAGTGGAATTTACTAGCTAAATTGTCTATAATATACTTCATGTTCCTAAAAATAGTAAAGCAAACTTAGAAAGTAAAGTTAGGTTTGACAAGAAAGACAGCATTTTATTATTTCATTTTTTTCCAATTTTTTCTAAATAAATATAAGACCCCCTCCTCCCACAATCCCAGTGACTTGAAAATGTCCAAAAATGTTTCTCCAGCATGTATGCTGTCCGTTTCTGTGGCAATACTGTAACGTCCTTGGTGAAGTTATTGTACAAAATCAGTTACCATTGCAAAGACAATTACTGTTGCCGGTGGTTTTCAGTGTATACTTATATTGACCATAAATCTAACAGCATCAGACATTGCTACAGGGAAGAAAGAAGCTGCAGACTGAGGCAATTGTATAGAAGTCAAGCGTTTGTGAAGTATTATTGACTATGCAAACATGAACAGTGTTGGTGCAACATTGTTATATTGGAAACAGCAGAGCAAACTCATTTTGTCCAACACTGAAAACAGACAGGAGGAGCATCAGACCATGTTTATGGCAACTAATTTTTTGTTCCATAGGAGGAGCAGTTTGTTCTAAACATGTGCAACAGAATATGTGTGTGTGTGTTTGTGCTGAACATGGTGTAACATATGCATTGAGTGGTACATGGACCGTGCAGAGGAAGAGCAGACATGGTCAAATGGCAAAATGTCTCTCCTCATTACACACTTGAAAGAAAAGCAGTCAGAGTAAGGAGTAAAGCAATTGGGTGATTTCTGTGTTGCACGTCCTGGTTCAGCATGTAGCTACTCGGCCTACAGGTACTAGTGAGAAGGGCCCAGTTTACACTTGGTCCAAATCCATACTAACAGTGCAATCCTAAGCAGAGGTCTCCTTTCAAAACCCATTGATTTCAATAGGCTTATAGAATGAAGTAACTTTGCTTAGGCTTGCACTGTACATAGTCTAAGGAAGCTACCTTCTGTTGTCTCTCACTTTAACAAGCTGCTGACTTAGTTTCTGCACCTGACTGAAATAAACCCTCAAATATAGACAGTGATCCATACAACAAAATTAAGGGACCTATAACTAAGCTGTGGAGCATTGTCATAAACGGAAAGGAACCAAGAGACCTGGATAGAATGAAACCAGAAAGAAATCTCAAGCAGACAAAATAATACTGAGCCCCAGTAGCTGACAGCCGGTGTTAGACTGCCTACTAAAGAGCCAGGCATTCCAAGCACCCCGACATTATGCAAGAGGCCAAAGAGAAAGAAAAAGAAATGGCAGTAACTGCCAGTCTAGAGATCCAAGTCCCAAGGCAGGGATCCCCGCATCTGGGCAGCCAGTAATCCAAAAAGTTAGAAACGAAGCTTGGACGCGCGTCTTCTGGCAATACCAGCTTCCACAATTACACAAACACCACCAGTCAAAAATTCTTGCAGGAAGAATACAGCGAACCAAAACTTTTTAAAAATTCTGGAAGGATTCTGTTGCCTGTTATAAGGCAAGCAATAGAATTTAAGAAGAAAAAAATTCTTTTCCTTCTAGGCTTGAAAAGAGTGGAGGAGAAAAGATGGTGTCTAGCTTGAATGGATGTGGGGAGAGGGAAAGATCAGTTCTGGGTCTTAAGCAGGGCTTTTTTTCAGCCAGAACGTGGTGGAACGGAGTTCTGGCACCTCTTGAAAATGGTCACATGACTGGTGGCCCCGCCCCCTGATCTCCAGACAGAGGAGAGTTTAGATCGCCCTCCGCGCACAGCGTGGAGGGCGATCTAAACGCCCCTCTGTCTGGAGATCAGGGGGCGGGGCCACCAGTCATGTGACCATTTTCGCTGAGGGCAATTTAAATGTTTAAAAACTCCTCCTCTTGTTCCAGCTGTCCCAAAGTGACGTCGTTACGCGGTCCCGGAAGCGTGCGCACACTTTGCCCGTGCGCATGTAGTACCAGGGGTACCACCTCCCGCCAGGAGTTGACCCCTGTGCTGGCAACCCACTGAGTTCCACCACCTCTTTTCCCAGAAAAAAAGCCCCGGTCTTAAGAATAATGATTCTAAATAAAATAAAGAACAGGAGGTATCCAAGTGAGGAGGGTCTGTGCGGAATCTGTTATGGCCCAGTCAGTAAAGGGGGGCTTGCGGCAGGTAATTCAAATAGTTACTGAATTGTTGTGACACCCGGTGTAAGGTGGGAAATCTTCACTTTGGGAAATGCTAATGCAACAGGTTCTCCTTATGGCTAAGGACACACTGCTTAAGCACAGGGGCTCCTTGATTAACAATCTGAAGGCCAGCCTCCGGGTGAGGTGAGGCTTCTCCTTGGAAAACAGTTCTGTGCCAGCGATTGTGACGGGGTCAGGGACAGTCCTTCTGCTCTGTGGGCTCTGTGACCTCTGCCTGTGTTGCACCCAAAACCTGCTTAGCAGCCCTGAAGTGACAAACAGAAAGAGAAGCTGCTTCTGACACTAGGATGTGGGGAGCAGTGCACAAGCCAAAGTGGCAGCTATCTTGTAACCCTGCATGAGTCCATGGTGCATGATGCGTCACACAGAGCGCAGTTAGTTCAGCCAGGGGAAAACAATTCTTAGCTCATGGCTGGTACATTTGTCTGTAGTTTGTACGTAGAATGAATAGAATTATTGGTATTCCCTCCAGATACACCTTTTCTTTTTGCCTCCTCAGAATAGTTGTCAACAGTACAAAAAAAAAACTTGCATAGATACAGACTGATACCACTTTTCTTACCAAATGCAAAAGACTGGATATTATATCTAAAGGGTTAAGAAGTAAAAATCTATTTCAAACTACTGGACCCGAATCTTGCTCTTTTACTATTGACAAACATGGTTACCCACTTGCAACTGGTTTCCTTACTGAAACGCCCCCATCTCAGTGCTTTTGCTGTTATCTCAGCTTTTCTCAATCATCTGCCTCCCAGTTCGGGGCACCGTCATTGCTTCTCTGTCCTCTGCGATCCTGTTGTCCCTTCCTTTTTCTCCTCAGGGCTCAACTAGACAATGTGCATGGCAGAAGTCAGGTTGGGGGTTCCCCAGCCTGGCTCGTGTCATGCAGTACAGTGGGGAACTAAAATTCCAAAGTTCTGCGGGGCTGGATTTGGCTTGCAAGTGTGGCACAAGGGAAGGAAGGCAACAGCTTTCCCTCCTATGCCATTTTCCTGAGCTGAAAAGGTCGGGGTGGGGTGCTGTTTGCTCGTCCAACTAGACATGGCTAAGCTAGTTGGGCCAATGGTCTGACTTGGCTCAATGGAAGACAGCTTCATATGTCACAGGAAGTGGCCATGCAGAAGGTCCCAGGTTCGATCCCTGGTGTCTCCAGTTAATAGGAAGGTAAAGCGCCTTTTCTGCCTGAGACCCTGGAGAGTGGATAAGACTGGGTTGGATGTGTCTGGGGTGAAAGGCAGTGTAAGGAAGCCTATATAAGCCACTCATATATCACAGGCTTGTGGTTATACACATTCACAATCCCCCATACAGTTAAACATATCATTTTCAGACATACCCTGGAAATCTTGTTGGTCTTTACTACTGGACTTAAATCTTGCATTTTCAAACAGCTGCAGGTTGTACTAATATTACATTTTCAATTATTTTTGCATAGTGGTGATTTTAGAGTGCATGCCCAGGTTTTTCACAATTAATGCCCACAGCTATCCTTAGAAAAATAAGACCTAAGACAGACATGCTAGCAATATGTTCTTAAGATAGCATGGTGTAATATGTATGTGTGTGCCATCAACCGACTTACGGTGACCCCAGCAAGAGGCTTTCAAGGCGAGCGAGGAGCAGAGGTGGTTTTCCGGTGCCTTCCTCTGCAAAGCAATCCCAGTTTTACTTTGTGGTTTCCCATCCAAGTACGAAATGGGGTCTACCCTCTTTGGCTTCTGCGATCTGACGAGACTGGGCTATCCCATGCTGCTTTCCCCCCAGCATGGTATTAGCCTGACGGATTTATCTGTGGTTATGCTGGTGGTTCAGGGTGTCAATTGTGTCTTTTTTAAAAGCAGGGAGAAAAGGTCCGATGTGTCAGGTGCTCAGAGTCACCTGTCATATTTAATATCCTTGCAGCTGAAGCTGAGGCTGTTGTAGTGATTTCTGTCATTCATACCTGGGTTGGGAAACTGACAACGGGAAGTGGTCGTTGATTCCTGCGGTAAATTCTCCCGAGTCTGGGAGCTGCCTGGCCTTGAGAAGTCTATGAATCCCACAGCCTGTTTTCCCGCTTGCAGAGTTCAAGGACTGTTAGGAGGAAGGAGGCGGGATTAGGAGTAGCCACGGGGAACCTTTATCTGTGTTAGGCTTGTCTGTAGCCTGGCAAGGATGATGCAAACTGGCATCTTATCAATAAAGAACTTTAACTCCTGAAGTGAAGTCTTTTGAGAGTTACCTGGCATCGTTACATGATGAAAGGAAAAGTTCTTTTTTATGTGTAGAGTGGTAGAGAGACCACAAACTGTTGGCTAGCAGCATCAGGAGGCATGCAACACCTGCCATGGGAGACATGGGCATATTTTACACTCATTTCTTTTTGCACCCTTGTCTCCAATTCTCCTCCATTGGATTTACCACTGCTTTGTGTTGGTTCGTTTCTGACCAGTATCCCCCCCGAGCTTCCCAGTAAGATCAGAACACCTGGGTGAGTAATTGGAAAACTACCTGATTTTCATATACTTTGCAAGGCAAAGCTGTGGGTGAGTTTCCCTCGACTTTTAGCTTTGGGGGCTTTTACTGGGCCTCGAAATCATTTGAGCTGCCACATGCTAAGAGAATTGTCATCTTTGTTTGCTTCCAAATAAAACTTTTAGGCGTTCTTTTCTCCCAGTTCCCTAAAAAAAAAAAGACCGCTGTGTGATTTTTTTTTAGGACAAACTTGGATTCATACATCTTTGGCTCTCTTGGAGAGTTGATTTATTATAACTCCAAAGTGCAGCATTAGCATAAAAGAGGCGGTAGGGGGAGGGGAGGAGTGAAACGATGAAAGTGGCGCGTGTGACTTTTGTGGCTGTTGTTTTGGCCAGAACAGCGAAATGTATTATGCCGGAACTCTTCCTTTTTATTGGGGGGGGGGGTGAGCTGGGGGTTCTCAGCTGCACAGAAGCTGCAGGTTTTCTGTCCTCACAGCCTCCAGGCTGAGGATTCCCAGCCTTGCTTGGCTTTTAGACTCAGCTTTCATTTCATTCTATCAAATGCTGGATCAGTTCCAGTTTACCCTGAAGATTATGTTCTCTGAGATATCACTTGAACCTGCAAGGACTTGGCCATCAGCAGTGGGCAGCTAATACTTATTTCACTACCTCCTGCCCATGATGACGGTCAGTTGCCAGGGCACCTGGGCTCGCTTGTATTCTTCTTTAACCAACTCAGGACGTGCTCTTGCCTTGTTTTCTTGGCAAAGGATCCAAGAGGCCTGCCTTCCTTTTCCAGCACAGCAAAATCATTTGTAATTACAGCTAAACTGACGGAAGGAACCGCTCATTCATTTATCCCTGGAGGGACAATTAATAACCCAAGGGAGGACATGGCTGCGAATGACTGTTTGGTACCTGTTGTGATTTATTCTTTTCCTAAAGATGCTTTCCTCCAGTGGTCTATCCCTCTTCAATAATGTTAACCTGAAGGCTTTATGGCCAATAAGAAACCCTGGTGGGCATGTTGCTAACATGCAAAGGCTCCCGTGCCTCCAGTTTACCACCTAACAGCTACAAAAGGAAGTAACCTTGCTGATAGGAAAAGGCATCACACATCAGCATACTGCTTCCCATGTCTTTAATCCAGTAGGAATTGGTTCAGAAATGACGGCCTATCAGGCAGGGTTAGGAGGAAGCTCTGAGAAAGATGGAGGTGCCAGATGGGAAACTCATTTTCAGCAAAAGCTGGCTGAATGCCATTTGCCCCAGAGTGGGTAGAAATAGTCTTGCAGACTCAGCCCCCTGCCCAATCTATATCAGAAGGGTGGGCAAAACCCCACCAAGAGCCTCCTGTCCATTCTCCCTACTTGCTGAAAGGAGTGAGGAAGCTCTGGACCCTTAGCCTCTCCCCCTTTTGTGGGGGATCTGTTGCGTTTGGGTTTGGTATCATTGTTAGAGGAAGTGACTACCATGATATTAAGGTGGCCAGATAGGACTCCACTTGTTCGCTGTGGTTACCAGAATGTGGTTTCTGTTGGAACTGGTGGCCTAAGAGGACAATGGTGGGAGCATCTTCCCAGGGGATCCATGGATGCAGATCCACCTATAAGAGAGAACAACAGGCAGCAGTAGGTGACAGGGGATACAGGTATGATAATACTTAATAATAAAGAATTATTTTACAAAACTGGGCAACATTTGCTATTGTGCTTCATTGGAAAGGACCAGTGTGGCAGTAGCTACATTCCTCTCCCAAACTGTCCTTAATTAAGATGGGTGTCATGTATATTCTTTAAGAAGGAAAACACCCTTTTATGAAGGCTAGGGCTTCGCAGTAGCAAAGGCAACTTTTCAGAAATTTCTTTTGAACAGCGGCCCATGAATTCTGCCCTGGAATGGAAGTTTACAATTTGATACATTTCTCTGGTCTAGCAAGAGAGTGTCATAAAACCTTGGATGCATTGCTGAAAAGGCCTCCTGCGTATTTGGACTCCTTTGACGTTTTGCCTCGCTTCTTTGCAGGCTCATATAGTATTCTGGGTTTTGCCTGAAGCCAATGAAACAATCTACCCAGTTCTGAGAATCAACACAGTTCAAGGAAGTTATATGCAGGGATAGTCATCAGCTGTTTCCCATTTGGGCTCTCATGTTTGCACATGTGATTCATGCTCTGTAGAGCCTCAGTGCTCTCAAGTGCACCTGTGCACACTTCTCCGGTGCTTGTGAGCAATTGTAGTTGCTGATGGTAGCAAGAGGGGATAAGGCTGTGCTCCTTGGGGGAATCAGTTTGCTCAGGTCCTGGGAGCTGAGGGATGAAAGCTTTGCTACTCCCTGCAGCACAACTCATCTGACATCACTTGCAGGTGGAGCTGTGCAAGCAGGGCTGGGTTGCTTCTTGAGAACTGGAACAGAGAAGACCTTCCTACATCTAAAGACGCACGCAGCCAGGAAGCTGGTGAGGAATGAGCACAGACATACCAGAAGGATTCAAAGGAAACTATCGAAGGTTAAATGTAAACATTCGAGCAAGGTTTTCAGCCACTGGGATAGTGGCTCAGGGATGATAATGAAGAGAAGGTTATTTTGGGGACTGTTTTTTTGGAGTCTAGTGACGTCTCCCTTAACCTGGCTGTCCTTGGCACAAAGATGAAGCCAAAGATGCTGTTGCAAAATGGGCAAACTTGTAAGTAACTAGGCTCAACAGAAGACGCATTTGCACACTAAGCTTTTGACACTTAAGGATGCCCTTCGGAGCAGTCTCTTGGGGCTAAACTCTGAACTCATCCTTCCATTGGGACTAGAATCTGTGTTGGATTGCTGGCTCCAGTTCTTCTATGGGCTGCCAGTGCCTGAGCTGGCTAGTGCACCGCAAAGCACGGCCATGGTCCAGAATCTCCATCCCAAGAAGGTCTCCTCCTACGTAGTTGCGAAGCAAGTTTGCCATTTTCGTGTAGCCTCTCTGAGGAAAAAGCTGTCCTTCTTCAGAGTCATGTAAGTATTCTGATCGGTGAGGCTGGAATGGGGAAAGGGTCTGATGCTTAAAACATGTCCATCCCTTCACTCATCTGCATGACTGCATGTGCAAGGTATGACTGTTGAGTGGAAGCATGCAAGTTGCATCCGTGGGAATATAAAAAGAGCCCTGGCGGATCAGACTGGGTCCATCTAGTTAAGCACCCTGTGGCCAGCCAGTTACCTCCAGGATGCCCCAAAACGGCATGAGTATAATCATCTTCTCTTATTTTATGTCCCATTATCTGGTATCCAAAGCCTCTGAACATGGGGGGCTCCAAGTGGCTAACAGACATTGGAGGACTGTATGACTTTGTCTAGCCCTTTTTAAAAAAACCCAAGCAAATGGCCACCACCTCACCCTGTGGCAGTGAATCCCGTCAGTTAACCGCACAGGTGGATTCTAAGTCCCAAGAGGCTGAAAACAAGCCATATTAGTTTAACTCTGGCCTGTAATAGGCTGGAACTTCAGGGAGTAGAGCTAATTTTTAATTCAACCCTACTTGTGCAACCTTGGCTAATGTACAGAGTCTGTAAAATGGGATTCTCTTCTATTACCTCGTATGGACCATATAAGGATAAACTGCATAGTGTTGGCAAGTTTGGCAAGGTAGCTCAGGGACAGATGGAAACACAATATGAGGTTGTTGAAGATTAAGATCTCTTGTGTTCAAAACGATGGTGTAGGAAAGGCAAAACACAAGGGAGAGACCAGTGGGGCACCTATTTGGGGCATTTATATTAAGCAATTCCTCCCATTGATTTTTGGAGTCAGTCTTGCTTAAGATCAAGGTGTAGCCCCAAATCACCTCTCAGGCTTACACTGGAGAATAGCTTTAACTTGTGGTGTAAAATAGAAACACAGTGCCTGGTTTTACAGATGGCTTCTCTTCTAGCATCTGACATCTCTTTCCAACCCCAGCTGAGAATTGGAGGCTAGTGGGCAAATGTTACAGAGAAGTTTACACAGTCCAAGAGGGGAGCAATAAATAAAGGCTATGAGAAAATGGACTTATGGGATGGGGGAAGGAGAGAGGGGGGAGAAATGGACGAAGGCTGAAAGGTTATGGAAAATCGGTCAGGTTTGAAGTGTATTTGATGAGGGGTGTGTGGAAATGGCAGTTTTTATAGGAGGATGGCTTGAAAGACAAATACCTCCAATACAAACATCCTGTTGTGACAACAGCTTTAACCTTCCCCCGAGGGCTAATGATTTTCATGTCCCAGTAACCCCTGTAGGGCATATCTCACTTACTTTGAATTCAATCTATTTTTAGTCAGTGGATATTTTGCAAAGGGCCTGGTTAGCACAAGATCTTACTGTGTGTATCAGCTGCCCAGTTTGTGCTTGCGGGGAAGCAGACCCTTGCGTTGCACCTTGTACATCACGGCGCGCATGTTTTTCCTATCTTTGTACAAGAAAAAGGTATGAAATGCCCCCGTGTTTCATAACTGGGCTTCAGAGTTTACCTTGGAACTTTCCCCTCTTTCTCCTGAGTGCAAAGACATACCCAGTGCCTTAACACCTTATGTCCCTAACACAATTCTTTCCATATGGTTGAATTCCTGCAACACTGACCTACCCCATGTCCATCACGAAAAGGTTGGTTTACATAAAACTTGTAATGTGGGTTCCAGTTTATGTTCTGTCTGGAATAATGACGTTTCAAAGGTAGCTAGCCCATAAATCTGTGTTCTGACTGCTTGTGTTTTGAGAGACCAGATTGTTCCACTTCTGTGTCTCAGCAGTGTAGAAGCAGTCACTCTTCCTGTCTATGACCTGCATGAGAGATTCACAGGGCCAGCCTGTCTATTGAGCACCCCTGTCTTTCACAGATAAATAAATCAAGTTGCCTTTAGCCTTTCTGCATACTAGAAGCAGTCCAATTTGAGGCCAAGAAAGGCTTCAGTGTTGGTTTCAGGGCTATAGTTGATGATTTGGGGCTTGGGAATCTGGAAAGATCCGTATTGGCCCTGTCTGTGACCTGTGCTACCCTATTCAATGGTGAAGCACACGCATGTTGTCATGAACTTGTTTTGGGAACTTCACAGTGGCAAGTATATGACCACAGATAAAGCAACGATCATCTGTCCACAGAGCTGGATAATGTGTCAAAGGGTATTGGGATCTGATAGCCTGAACCACAAAGGCAAAAGCCCACAGCCTCCCTGTTTTCCGAGGGGCGACAGATAGAGAGGAAATAGCTTTCCTAACGTGCTCAGATTTGCTGTGCTCAGCATGCCTCCTGCAGTTGTACGATCGGCCACTCAATTGTTCCTCTGACGCCAGCATTGTTCCTCTTCTGAAGCAGCAGAGGTGGGATGTTAATTATAGCATGGAGCATCACAGGCTCATTGCCGACATTGTTGAGGAATGTAGGGTTTTTGACAAGAGGTCAGTGTAAGATGAATGCCTTCCTTTTTCTTCCAATCTCAGAGCCTTCTGCACCTGGCATACCAGCCTTGCTGGCTGCAGCCCTTGAAAAATCTCTCCGTCACAAGAGAAAAATAAAAACTATTGTCCCAGCACCGCAAAGGCTTGGGATGTTCTGTTCTCAGGAGAACAGGGTCTGGCTTGTCACAAGCTGTGCTTCACAGTCACACCTGTCTTAGGAGTAGTAGTGGGCGGCCTTCCATAAAGTTACGTCTTGCCCTGTCCTTCATATCGCATCACAGAGTGTCTACATTTCTCTTTGCCCTTTCTCGCACTCTCCTTCTCCCCTTCCCCTTAAAGATCAGTTCTGAGGAGCACAGGCAAGGTGTCTGGGAACTGCTGGAGTAATACACTTCTGGTGCTTTTACACAAACACACCACCATCGTGCATACGAGCTTTTGCTTCTAGAGGATATGTTAGGCCTCAGCAGCAGGGCTTTGTGCACAGAAAGTCCCAGTTGAAAGACTGTAGATATTGGAGAAGACCTTTCTCTACCTGAGACCCTGATGAATTGCTGCCAGTCAAAATAGTGTTGAGCTAGTTGGACCGACGGTTTGATACAGGGCTTTTTTTTCTGGGAGAAGAGGTGGTGGAACGCAAGATCGCACAATGACATCACTTTGGGTCAGCTGGAACAAGGGGGGAGTTTTTTTTAAAGTTTAAATTGCCCTCAGCGAAAATGGTCACATGGCCAGTGGCCCCGCCCCCTGATCTCCAGACAGAGAGGAATTTAGATTGCCCTCCATGCGGCATGGAGGGCAATCTAAACTCCCCTCTGTCTGGAGATCAGGGGCGGGGCCACTGGCCATGTGACCATTTATAAGAGGTGTCGGAACTCCGTTCCACTGCGTTCCTGCTGAAAAAAAGCCCTGGTTTGACACAATATAAGGCAGCTACAAAACTTTATTGGTACTTTCCTTCAAATTTTATTATTATTACAGTCCATGACCAGAGAAAAAGGAAGTGGAAAGCACAAAAGCAGGCAAAATATAACATATGAGGTAAACAGATCTGGACGCTAATACATAACATCAAAAACAAACACTACCATATTAGGAAAAATCCACCAGGACTGGTGAACTAAAGATGTAATAGTGTGATGCTTAACCAGAAGGCCAGTAGATGCCATCTAGCGTCTAGCATTTAAATCAGGGCTAACAGCAGGTGTAGATAAAATTTTGCACAGACCCAGACAAAGTATGGGTAAGAATAACTAAGCTATAGTGTTAGATATTGCAATCAATTCTTCATCAGCATTGCCTGGTGAGATCTGAAGAGAACGGAGTTTAATCGCTTGGGAGCAAAGCATGGCTACTTGCTGAGTAATCTCGGAACTTCTTTCGGACAGAAGCATATTTATACTGGCCGAATCAGAGATGTTTATAGATCGTTCAAGTAGTGGAAGGATACACACAGCACAGATCTTCATGTAAAAGGGGCAACAAAAAACATATGTGCTGTCGTCTCTATCTCGCCACTATTATATGAGCAGAGTCTCTCTGCCCATTGGATCTTCCGATATCTGCCCTCAATGATTGTAGATGGCAGGGTGGAAAATCTAGCAAGAGTAAAGGCTCTTTTTTTGGTTATTGTTTTCCAGAGTGTATAAATAAGTAGCTGCATTAGCAAGATACCATCTATAATGTGTTACAGTAAAGTTGGGAGATCTTGAATTATCAAATTGACGTCCGATGTCTTCAACTCTCCACCTCAGAGCTTATCTAGCTAAGTCTCCTCCCGTCTGGAGGAGAGCTGAAGAGGAGAATCCGAGCTGCGCAATACTCACTTGGACAGCCTTAAGCCAGCTACTTTCCTTCTTACGTGGATGCATACACTTTCTTCATATGCCACTCTGCCACGGAGATGTGGCTCTTCCCCTTTGAGATGGGGCCAGTGGCTCAATGGTACCGCCCATGCTTTGGGTCTTCAGGTGCAGCCCTCAGTGTTCCTAGTTAAAGGCATCTTGGAGAACTATGCTGGAAACTTGGCACCAAGAGCCCCCAAAGCTATTTCTAGTTGGAAGAGACAGCACTGGGGTGGATGGATCAATAGTTAGCCTAAAGCAGCTCCTTGTAATATTGAACATTTTTCCCTGGAGCATTAGCCCCCGGTCTAGGGAGGCTCTTGTCTCACTTGCATTTCTTTATTGTCTCTGTGTGAAAATTGCCCCATCATGGCCTCCATCTTTGTTCCTGTCTTCTCAGATTTTCAGAGGTGCCCCTGCCTATTCTCTGGTTGCTTAAAGAATCTACTGTCAGCTACTCATTACATTTTCCCCATTTCCTTTACCGTTTCTCCTTTGTAAATGGTTTTACATTATTTATTTTGAACGCAGTTTCATGTATTATTCCAATGTGAAGTGCTTTGAGCATAGTTTTCATGGGGAGGGAGGCTATGGCTGTATACAGGAAATTATTATTACTTCCACTGCAAAGGGGATGCCACGGGGTTTAAAGTACATTAAAAGATCAGGGCCTGTCTGCTGCTGCAGAAATTTGTCAGTTCAAACAAAGCTGCTATGGTCATTGTTAAATATTTACAAGGCACTTAAGTATTGGCAGGCAGACAAGATTCTTCTGTCACCGTCCTCATGATGACCCTGTGAGGTAGAACAGTTATTCTTGAGTTGGTAAAATGTGTTGTTTACTGCTTTTGAGAAGGGTACCAAAACCTGGTTCCATTTTTTTTTCTTTGTCACCAGTTCAGTAGGTGGCTTTACTTTAGGCACAATTAGATGAGAAGGCAGGATATCTACACGGAATCTTTCAAGGTTTTTTTTTTTACTTAAATGCTTTCACTTGGAGAGGGAATTTGAGAAAATGGTACTGGAGGGGATGGGTTATTAAGACTTGGTACCTATGCTAGTTTCCTGTTCTAAATCCTACCTCCCACCTGGGCCAATTCTGCACGGCTTACCTGAAGACAGAACGTTGCAGGACATTGTGGCACATGCCGGCAAAAACGCGAAAGATCGTGTTTTCTCGTGCGAGTTTGCCAGCATGTTTCGCAACATTCCGGCTTCAGGTAAGCTGTGCGGAATCGGCCCTGGTATTGCTAGAGTGTAGCTTGAGGGTTGTGTGTGAGTGTAGTTTAGGGTAGAAACGCAGCACGAGGGGAAAGGATTAAACTCTTTCCCCTCAGACTTGTTCCCTCAATTTGATTCAGTTTTCTTTTCCTCATGTCTGCTGCTAGAAAAATCTTTGGGAGATCTAATTATAGATCACCCATAATTTCATCTAATAACCCCAGAGGAGCCGTTATATCCTGGCTTCATTATCGTGATCAGATCCAGAATATGGGGCTAGGACACTGATCTATCTTATAGGGTTATAGTAATGATGGATGTAACGTTACACGAAACATTTCAAATAATTTGGAGCACGATACAAGGGCTAAACAAACAGGTTATTATCCAACATGCATATCTGAGTACTGATGCAACTTTTTAAAATGGGAAAACAACTCTGGGTGGGAAAAACTGAGCGGAGAGATGATCGGGGAGGAGCCCCTAACCCTTTTTCCTGTCCACATGGCTCTCCCACACATCGTTTCCCTGGAGTGTTCCGAAAGTATGTTTGCCCTAGCAAATGAGCTTTTGTAATATCACAGAAGAAAATCACTTGGGAGTGCAATGTGGAGTGAAGAAACTTCTGTCAGAGGAACACTCCAGCCCATGTCTTGCAGCTCAAAATCCCCCCATCCCAAAGCAGCTTTTCATTTTATAAAAAATACAGGGAGGATTCAAATATGTACGTGTTTGTATGTTAATGTCCAAAGAATCTCCACAGAACTAGAACTAGAATGAATTGTGCTGGCCATGTTGTGTTTGGATTTGGAAACCAGGTCAAGTAATTTTCCAGTCACTGGTCTGTGCCGACTCTCCCGTGAATGGGTCAGTCACAAGGGAAACTGTACTTACTGAAACTGGTTTCTGTGATGGTTTAATTTCCTGGCTAGGGGCAATTAATGATTCCTCAGTCCATTCTCCACGTGCACCATGGAAAAGCTGAGGAAGAGTGTTCATTCATGCCCCATCCCACTTTTGTTTTAATGAAATATCCAGCCTGCAGAGAAGTTCTGGGGAACTCCAAAGCTTGCTCACTAAACAGTGGCATTTTAAATGGTTCTAATAAAAGGAATTTCATCTCTGCTGGACTTAGTTTATTTTTTTTCTAATGGACCAGTGCAACTACCTGAAGTTAGTGATTAACAACGGATGTTAGGGTAAGCACGATAGAACCCTTTGAAAAATGAAAATTTAAATAGTCAGTACAAGTAGATGGAGAATTCTTCTTCTCCCAGGAAGAAACTGTTTAACTCTTTTAGCACAATGCAAGACCACTTCATACATTATCTTTATGTTGTACCCATAAAACTGTATGTTTGCTCCTAGAAATGTAGTATGTGCAGGGGATAAACATGGGCAAGCTCACCAGAAAGCCCTATAATTAACTGGGTAGTATTAGTGGATGGAATTAGCACAGATTAGAAAACCTTCTTTCTTGGTAAACATGTGAGCTTTTCTAGAAGTTTGCAAAGGAAACAGCCTCGATCTTTTGCCTTCCTGCTCCAAAGTCCACAAGGACTTATTGTACAGCTGCAGTCCGCCTGCTCATCTTATCTAGTAGACCAATTCTTCAGATACCAGGTGGGGTTTGGGATGATTAAGGTTATGTTCTTGGCTTTAGAAAACAGAAGGGAGGGAGATGGACTAGATTCATTTATTTACCTAGGCTTTGCAGGTGTTGAGGCACTGTGCCTTTTATGTGACATACTCTCAGCTGCTGTCTTCTGTCCAAAGTCTTTTGAAGAGGGTAAGTCAGGAGAAGGTAAAAGTACTAAACTGGAGCCTGAAAACCTACACAAAGAATATCCTTGAACCCCAAGTAATACGCAGACTATATCATTTGCAAAAATAACGCGATTTCTTTAGAAGCACACCCATTCCAGTTAACATCTGCTGACCGTCTTCACTACGTTCCAACATCCAAGATTTTATCTTCATGATCACAAACGTGGTGATCATTTCATGCTTGCTGCTCTGCTACCGAGGTACGTTGTTTGGGCATGTTGTTCGAGGATCAGCCTCCTTTTGGGGGGCAATGAATCTTGGTTTCCTGTGGTCCAGATGTGGATGACAGAAGAGGGTGGAGTGGAGGGAAGATGTCTCTTCCAAATGACTTGGCGCATGCTAGGAGCGGCACACAGAACTAAAAATAGTGTAGAATTACAGGGCTGATTTACATAAACCAGTTTACCGCACAGCAATTTTGCTAGCCAGCAGCAACGCAGATTTCACTGTTGTTTTACTTTTAGAAACATCCTTCAGAAAGTGTTCAGATCCGAAAATTTGGAGAGGGAGAGGAGTTGCATTCACTGGAGCAAATCCTTGTGTTTTCAGGCAAGTGTGTAAGAGGCACAAATCCCCTGACAAAGAAATGGGTGGTAGTTCAGATACTAACAATGCAATCCTAAACAGAGTTACTCCACTCTAAGCCCATTGATTTCAATAGGCTTAGATTGGTGTAACTCTGCTTAGGGTCGCACTGTAAGTGTAAGAAAAAAACTGCCAAAGGGTGATGAAAGGAGATACAGTCATGGATCAAGGTGTAAGGAAAGGAGTGCACCATAGAAGGGCTAACTCTTCCCCACCCACCTCCATTAGAGATGGTGCCCTCTCAGCTCCACCTTGTCTAAGAGTAACAGCGGTTTGGCCTGAAGACATGTTGCAGGTTCTTAATGAGTCTGTGAATACGAAGTGCCATGCAGGATCAGTACAGAAGTTCATAAACATGGAGCAATGGAGAGATTGATGGAGGATAAGTCCATCAGTGGTCATGATGGCTTAAGGGAACTTTCACATCAGAGAAGTAGCATACCTCTGGCTGCCAGTTAGAGATGGACATCAGTGGAAGGCCTTGGTCTGTATACCATGTTGATTTCCCCTATGGGATGGTTGGTTGACCAATGTGTGAAACAGGATGCTGCACTATATGGATTAGCCTGAGCCAGCAAGCACACTTTTTATGTCCCTACATCCACCTGTTCCAGAGGCAAATAATGTAGCAATCTATCTGAAACTGGCCTTGATCTGGCCCTGGCTAGTACCTGCATGGGTGACTGCCTGGGAATCTTGTGTGCGTGTCCTTGAGTTCAACAGAAGAAAGGTTAACAAGTAAGTCAGCTCTTTTCCATAGAGAAGTTTACAAGCTACGCTGGCAATGGCCTTAATCTGTTGGTTGGTCTGAGCACTCGATAATCAGTGGTATATTACACCTGATTATGGAAACGCTATTGTTTGCTTTCATGCCTATCTGCTGTTGATGGACATGGCAAATGCCACGAAACCATTTACTATTGCAGTAACAGAACAATAAACATCCGCAAGCCTGCTCTTTTCTTTTTTAAGCTCTAGGATGGGTTTCATAGAAAAATTCTTGACAAAGATGTGCATCTTGCCATGTGCACGTCTAGTGAGAGGATACGAACGGGAGTGGATGTTGATGTTGTGGACTTGGCTAAGAAGCAAACGTGGGATTATGGAATTATGTGGAATTATGACGGAATGGCTCCTAAAGCAATGGATTAGCTCCCCTCATATAACTATATCACAGTATTAAACAATACTTCCTTATTAGGACCAACCAAAATATCACGAAACAGAGCGACATCATGTCATCCAATGAAAGGTACAATGCACCCCTGTATTCTCCTGCAAGGTTCTGCACCCTAAAGACTTCATCGGATGACATGACATTAGGTACAAATAAAAGGTTTCAGGATGCACGGATGTACTGATTCACTGCATGCTTTTTTATTCTCTAAAAGAGCACAGCCATTTCAATGTATTTATGTATTTATTTTGCTGAGCCACACAGCCCAGGCATACTAGCATCTTGGTGGTTCAGCATAAGGTGAGACTTCGGCTCCGCAGTGCGAGAGTACATGCTTTGCATGCAGAATGTCCCAGCGTTCAACATCTGACATCTCCAGGTAAAGGACCCAAGGTCACAGGTGTTGGGAAAGTCCTTTGCCCCAGGCCTTGGGGACACCCCCTCAGAGAAGGTTACACTGCACTATATAAACCAAGAAGACAGCCTCATATATTTAATAACATTGTACTACATTTTTTTCTGCAAGCCCAGTGCTAAATCATTCAAAGATGACCTGATTCTGCCTCACTTGTTGCAACCAATTAAGTGCCAGTCCTTAACACAAACTTCTAAAAGGGGATCCTAACAAAAGCACTGCTGGATCAGACTGGTGGTCCACCTGCTCCAGCATCCTGTCTCACACAGCGGCCAGTTATCCAGAAGGGCCAACAGACAGGGCATAGAGGCCAGGGCCTTCCTCTGATGTTGCCTCTAGTGCCGAGATACAGAGGTTTACTGCCTCTGAAAGTGCCCTCAAGTCATAGCTGACTTATGGCGACCCCTGCTGGAGTTTTCAAGGCAAAGAGACAAAGAGAGGTGCTTTGCCATTGCCTGCCTCTGCAACCCTGAGCTCCACTGGAGGACCCCCATACAATTATTAACCAAGGGTGACCCTGTTTGGTTTCCAAGATCTGACAAGATTGGGCTTGCCTGGAAGTTCTTTTTAATCACCACGGCTAGTAGTCACCTGTCCTCTGTCAATGGATTTGATATATTTAACCTCTTTTTTTCCAAGCCACATGCCCTTGTGGCCATCATCCCGTCTGTTGGCAGGAAAGTGGTTAAAAGACAAAGGAGGAAGCTGCTTTCTTTCAGCTGCCATAGTTCTGTTTCTAGGCAGACAGATTAAGATGGGTAGCCGTGCAAGTCTGCCTGTAGCAGTAGAAAAGAGCAAGAGTCCAGCAGCACCTGTGTGTGTGTTATGTGCCGTCAAGTCGTTTCCGACCTATGGCGACCCTATGAGTGAAAGACCTCCAAAATGTTCTCTCTCTAACAGACCTACTCAGATCCTGCAAACTGGAGGACGGGGCTTCTTTTATTGAGTCAAGCCACCTTGGTTGTTGTGGGTTTTCCGGGCCGTATTGCCGTGGTCTTGGCATTGTAGTTCCTGACGTTTCGCCAGCAGCTGTGGCTGGCATCTTCAGAGGTGTAGCACCAAAAGACAGAGATCTCTCAGTGTCACAGTGACACTGAGAGATCTGTCTTTTGGTGCTACACCTCTGAAGATGCCAGCCACAGCTGCTGGTGAAACGTCAGGAACTACAATGCCAAGACCACGGCAATACGGCCCGGAAAACCCACAACAACCATCGTTCTCCGGCCATGAAAGCCTTCGACAATACATCAAGCCACCTTGTTTTAGGTCTTCCTCTTTTCCTGTTGCCTTCCACTTTTCCTAGCATTATTGACTTTTCCAGAGAATCTTGTCTTCTCATGATGTGACCAAAGTACGATAGCTTTAGTCTTGTCATTTTAGCTTCTAAGGAGAATTCTGGCTTGATTTGAGCTAGTACCCACTTTTGGTCTTTTTAGCTGTCCATGGTATCTGCAAAACTCTCCTCCAGCACCACATTTCAAATGAATCCATTTTTTTCCTGTCAGCTTTCTTTACCGTCCAACTTTCACATGGCAGTGGGGAATACCATAGTTTGGATTATCTTGATCTTGGTTCCCAGAGAGACATCTTTATTTAGTAGCACCTATAAGACTAACAAAATTTGTGGCAGGGGATGAGCTTTCGTGAGTCACAGCTCACTTCATCAGATCTGAAGAAGTGAGCTGTAACTCAGGAAAGCGTATACCCTACCACAAATTTTTGTCAGTCTTACAGGCGCTACTGGACTCTTGCTCTTTTCTGTTTCTAGGCAGTTTATTATAGGTGCAATCCAGTGGGCTTAGACTGGAATAGCTTTGTTTAGGATTGCATTGACAGAAAGCTGGCCAAATACTTGGAGGGCTGAAACCCACCTCCTGCCAGGGCTTGCTTCCCCCTTCGGGATGCGATCCTTGCGTAACCTTCCAGCGACCTTTTGCGCGGCCAGAGTCGAGCTGGGGAAGCCCCTCCTGAGCCGCTACGCGGAGCCCCGCTCTCGGCGCCGATTGGCTGCTGGGCATGGAGGAAAAAGCCCATCTTTTGAATGAGTCAGCAGAGGAGGCGAGGGAGAAGGCGCGCGGGAGAAGAGGCGTCTCTTCCCGGGCTGCTCGGCCAGGCTGCGCTGGACAGAGCTCGTCGGGTCGGGAAGAAAAAATCCCAATAATGGAGCCGGAATTGACGGGGGACGCAGCGAGGGGGCGACGGGCGCCCCGACAGCAGAAGAGAAGAGCCTGAGCGGCTCTTTCCAAAATCCAGCCAAGGCATTAAATGGTCCTCGTTGGAAACAGCCTCGGTGGCCGTCCAGGTTGCCCTCGATTTTGCTCCTGGGATGCTCCTACCTGCACGGAGGAAAGAGAAGAGCGGCTGCTGCGCGCTGGGGCGCACTTGGCTGGACAGAAGCTCTTAAACCCGATCGTGAGAACTGGAGGCGGACGATGATCGGCTTCCCGATCCTTTGGCTTCCAGTCCAGAATCCCTTTTTAATCCCGCCGGATCCTTGTGGGCGGGTTTCTTCTTCTTTCTCATCCCCCGGGACAGCGAACAACAGCGGCACCTTCGCCGGAGGAACCGCAAGCGGCCGCCGCAGCAGCTGTGGCTTGACAATTGGGACTCCCGTGAGAAAGGAAACGAGCCGGAGGCGGACTGGGGCGTGACCTTCGCCGTGCTAACGGCAGCACTCGCCTTCCGCCTCGGTTTGCGCGCGGGGGCTGAAACTTCAGTGCCTTATTGCAAAAGCAAACACACAGCGAAGAGCAGGCACCCTCCACCCGGAGCCGCCGTGGCCGTGCGCCTCTCCCCCTAGCAAGACCTGGCTTGACTCTGCGCAGGGAGGTGGGACTGAGCCTTGCTTTCTTCCCCCGGTGGATTTGACAGCCGCTCCCCCTTAGTGGTTTTCTTTTTTTAAACCGGGAAGGGCGGATTTCTGCAGGGTTCTTTTCTTTTTTGAAGCCCTTGGAAACTCCATTCGCTGTCAGCATCCAGCGGTGCATTTCTTCTGCCCCCTCCCCCCTTTCACTTGGTTCCTGACGCGTTTGAATTCTGTTTCTGTGAACTCGGGATAAAATGGCAGCATGTGTAACCTCAGTACACCATGCACCGTAACAAGGTCAGCCTTTGAAATCATTTTGCACTAAGCACCCCCCACCCCACCCCGTTTCTAGTCCTGGCTTGCACTCTCCCTTCCTTCTGCACTCTTTGAACTGTGCACCTCTTTGGACTTTTGTTCCGTGCTTGCATCTCTTCCCCTTTGGCCCTCCTGCTTAACCCTTGCTGCTGCATTGTCCCCCTCTTTGTACCTGTTTCTAACTGCAATGCTTTGGTTGCTTCCTCGGTGGAAGAATCGAGGGACCTGGGGTGGGGCTTCGTCCTAGTTCTATGTATATTTAATGTGCACACACTCTCGTCTGTATAGAAATGTGACTAGACCAAAACATCTTAAGAACGGCTCCTTGTCCACTTCTGTCATTTAACAGAAAGGAGTCCTGAACGTGGATTCTGTGCGTCTCCTTTAGCCTGGCCACAAGGGCCATTTGACATGCACAACAGATGGGGGAAAGTGTGTGATTACCTTCTCTGTTTGCCTGGATCTACACAATGGTCAGTTTGGGGTGGAGAGGGGTTGGCAATGGCATTTTGGTGAGGGGCTGGGGTAATAGTACTGTATGTTAAGCTGTTGTTTCAGGCCAGCACTTGTGACAGATGTAAGGACACAGGGAAGGAAATGGGAAGCCATTCTGGTGGGGGGGGGCAGGTTATTTGGTCAAAAATGGGTCCGAGGGAGAATACAGCTGGGCCACACCCAGTGCCCCAAAAGGTTAACTGTGTGGTTCTTAACCTTTTATCCACTCGCACCCACTGAGTATGTGATATGGTCCCTGGATGTCCCCTAAACTGCAAATAACAAATTAGACTATATGAGGAACATTCCTGAAATGCCACGTTCATGACCCATGCATCTGATACACAGAACTCCAGCGTACCTTCAAGGAGATTCTTAAGGTTAGCTTTGATCCCTATTTGTTGTGTGCCGCTTTTTAAGGGCCTGGGGGAGACACTGAGGGTCCTTGGGTTTTATCCTCATAGTAGGCTGAGCAATATAAATAATTTGTTTCTGTTGACTGCCAGAAGCTATTGCAAGTGGAGACAAAGGGTTGCTTAAAATCCCGTGTCCCCCATTTGTCCCTTGAAGTCCTGAATGCCCAAGATATGAAGATTGTCCTTGGTAAAAATCAAGTTTGCCAAGTAAGAGTATGAAGAGAAGGGTGTGTGTATACATAGAGCCAAAGAGGGAATATATTCCACCTGAAGTACATCTAGCCTCCGTTTCCATGCTCTCATCCCCAGAACTACAGCTTCCATCGTGCTCTGCCAATTAAAGCCTCATGTGCTTTCTCAGCTGCTCTTGCTCACATAATCCGTTTTTCTTATGAGAAAGGGTGAAGGAGAGGCAGTTCCCAGCTCAAAAATAACGTGGTTGCAAATTCATCTTACATGACAACAGAGATGCGAGGCTGCAGTTTGCTGCTATAGAGAACATTTAGGAGTGTATGCACCTAACATTTCTTCCAGCATTCAGTTCTTGTCCTGTATGATATATGCTTTCCTGCTAACCCATCTACTGCTCCTATTGCATTCTCCTTAGGCGGTTTTCTTTTATCTGATTATTTCTTCTTCTTTCAAAATCTCTTAAGTTAATTCTCGTTTGCTCTCTGTGCAGAGATGACTGGATTCTGCCTTGCACTGGTACAATAGGCAAAATACCCTTCCATATCCCCAGCCTTCCCTTGTATTCCACAGATTATTTTATATTGTCCTGCAGACTTCTTTGTAACTATGCTCTGACTGGATAAGCAGCGCTTTATCCACCGTAGTCTAGGGTGTAACTTGAAGATACAGTTTATTGGTGGGCTAATAGAATTGGCCTGTTTCTGAGGATGCTCTGATAACAGGGCCCAAGCCACTTTCCAGCACCAAAGGCCATTTCTCCTTATTACAGCAGAACAAAACTTGTGACTGTTCTTTGTTAACACTATATTCTGCTACTCTCTGGCAAGCACAGCTGGTATTTTTCTGAATACACCCATATCTTCCCCATGGATGATGATGATGCATAGGGCATATAATATCAGGCTGGGCCAAACTGTCTCTTAACTCTTTGGAAGGGGACCGAGAGTTCTGAAAGCTTGCTGAATGGTTGGAACACTATTACACAGGTATTTTGTAGTCTCTGCTGAAGACAAAAGACTATTTCACATATTACCAAAAGGGCACTAACAGCCAAAATAGATGTCGTAGGGCATACATGACATCTTATGCCCTAAGTTTTTTAACTTTAAAGCAGCCATGAAGGCTCTCACTCAAACCAATGCTCGGAGAGATTTCACTTTCTCCCTCAATGTCATTTCAGTTCTTAGACATACAGTGGAAGGACAGGTGCCTGTATTGCACCTTCCATTTCCCTACTGTGTTTCCAATTACCACTTTGGAAGAACATTTTAACTAGGGGAAACGGAGGAGAAGGAAATATTTAAAACACACATACACAAACACATTCCTCTGCATTGGTGCCATTCCAAAACAAGAGCAGCCCGTGGCTGCTTTGAAGGTTAAAAAGGATCAGATTTCTAAACAAATTCTCAGTGTCATGTTTGTTTTGCTCCTGAACGACTTTCAGTTGAGAGATGCAACCCATCATGTATCTTAGATGGATACACCTCTGTGAAATAAATTTGTTGCATGAATGCTTTATATTGTATACACACAGACAGACACTTTAGACATCTTAAGGAATTGACCCTAAGTGTCCAAGGAGGGGAGAGGCTACTTCAGACCTTGGAAGAGTTGGAAATAAGTTCTATTTGTCCTCTTGAGGGGTTTCTAGCCAGTTGCACTGATGGGATTCAGGCACAGTAGATTTTATGGCATGGAAGGGGGTGGCTAGCTCCATATCTGGACACCTTTTCTCTCTCACACACCCTACCCAATGGATCAGCTTTTTATTCGCCGTGGCTCTAACTCTCAACTTTCCAGAAAGCATTCTGGAGAAGCAATAACTTATTAACCCAGGTTTCCAGATGAGATATGAGTTGGTCTTCAAAGCAAGAGCTTGTGGCACTGTTGGGTGACCCATTCCTCGTACTTGAGCATGCATGTCTTAGCACACTTTAATGACTGGCCATGAGGTAAAGGGCTAGATTTCCCAGTTTGTCAGCCTATTATTGCTGATAAAATTAGGATTCTGAATGGTCTTAGTGATTGTAAAGACAGTACTAAGGTTCAGATTCTGGTCCAGTAGCACCTTAAAGACCAACTAGATTTCCAGGGTATGAGCTTTTGAGCGTCAGAGCTCTCTTCGTCAGGTATGAGGAGTGGAAAAAGGAAGGAGTCGATAGTTGTTCAGACCGATTATTCTGGGTCATACAAATGTGTTTTTGCATATATGTCTGCATAACTCTGGACAGGGCTTTTTTCTGGGAAAAGAGGTGGTGGAACTCAGGACTGCACAATGATGTCACTTTGGGTCAGCTGGAACAAGGGGGGAGTTTTAAAAGTTTAAATCGCCCTTGGTGAAAATGGTCACATGGCTGGTGGCCCCACCCCTTGATCTCCAGACAGAGGAGAGTTTAAATTGCCCTCCGCGCGCCGCTACACAGAGGGCAATCTAGACTCCCCTCTGTCCGGAGATCAGTGGGCAGGGCCACCGGCCATGTGACCGTTTTCAAGCAGAGCTGGAACTCCGTTCCACCGCGTTCCAGCTGAAAAAAAGCCCTGACTCTGGGCCATTTATATAGAAGCATTCAGCAATGATTCCTTTGCACTCTACTGCTCCTTCATATGCAAACATGCTACTTGCCCCTCTCTCTGTCAGGCTTGTCCACAACTGCGGCTTCCCTCTCACCAGGTTGTCCATGATTACCAATGTGCTGTCTCTAGCCACTACTTTGAATAATGACACGTAACATTTATATAGTTATTTTTGAATATGCAGAGCATTGTATAGTATCTCAACTGTCCTGACACCAAATGTACACATTACAGAGGAGTATCCCCAAATGTGCAGATGTTGCACTGAGATGAAGAGATAGTGGCCTACCTAAGGCCAGCTAATGAGTCCATGGATGAGGCAAGATCTGAATCAGGGATCTTCTGACTCTAAACCCATGCTCTTTGCATTGGTCAGGGTAATGCACCTGCTCTCACAAGAGAGAGAGGTTTGCAATTATCTGCTCTTGGATGTAAATGCCAGCAGTGCACCGGCACAACCCCTTGGCTTTTTTGAGTGTTGTCCTTTGCATACAACCCTCAAGCCATGTTGTCTGGCATTTCTGTTTTTCTCTGCAAACTTTGTGTGCCTGTTAGGGCTCAAGTGACAGGTTCCATAATAAATGTCAGCCTCGCTCACTAATTAACAATCAAAACATACTCTGTTGAACAAAAACCCACAAGGCAAGGGTCACACAAACATACTCCTCTCCACAGTCTCATGTATTTCGGTCTGATTGAGCTGGTAGTCTTTCTGCATGTTGTGCATTACATACAGGCAATAATATGCTTGTGCATATTGGCTGGAGTGCATTGGTGTGTCTGTAACCGGTGGTTATATAATACAGATGTGTAAATGCTTGCTGCATATCCGTAACTGTGTGTGATTTTGTCTAGCGAAAGACAACTTTTGTGAATGTAGAATGTTTAAAGCTTCGGTAAGGGTGTTAAATTGGTGGGCTCTGTGAATGTAATGATATAGCTCCATTAACTTACCCGAGGCTTTCCAGAGCAACGCAAGTGAAAGATAAATCTCTGCCTGCAGAACTTGCCACCAAAATTGAGATGGAGAAGGATGGCTAGCAAGCCAGGTTGCATGTTTTAAGGCTTTGATTGAAGTGAGCTGTGTGACTAAGGGATAGATTTTGAAGACGTTTGAAAGGGGAGAGTGAGATGTTGGAAGCTGTACCTATTAATATTGTGTGCGTGTGTGTGTGTGTGTGTGTGTGTGTGAGAGAGAGAGAGAGGGAGGGAGGGAGGGAGAGAATGAGAGAGAAAGAGAGAAGAGGAGCACTTTCATTGTTGCTGCCTGACACCCTACCACCACCTCCCTGACTAAGGAAGGTTTATGCTTTTCCAGTCTTCTCCGAGTGTGCAGTGCCCTTCCAGCCAGTTACTCTCATCTTCCTAGGGCTGACAGTTTGGAGGAAGCAGGGTGATTTACTGTAATCAAGGAGGCCAGGAAGGAGAATTGCAGTCGCTGTGAACGGAGAGAGGGTGTCTGTGCTGGGCAGGAAACCTCGGATGATGAATGGGCCTGCATGAAGTCATCTTTGCTCCTCCAATCACGGGGCCTGATGGACTCCGAAAGGCAGGGGCCTCCTCTGCAGATACAGATGCACATTTACCTTAGATGATGACTTGATGTTTTCAATGCCAAGGCAGAGTGGGTGGAACAGAATTCTCAGGGAAGACCCAGTCTTTTTCCAAGTGGGCTTTTTTTTTTTTCCCGGCGAGGTGAGTGCCTTTCTGCCCGCTTCCCCCAGAGTATGAATGTTGAAAAGCTTGCCTCCTTTCATCCTGCACCTGAGCCTCTTGTTAAGAGCATCTCTGAATCCTGCCTGCACCTACACCCATGTTCCCAGCATCTCTCTGGCTTTCCCCTGGCACTCCTTCCCCCTTTCCCTTCCTCTCCTTTGCTATTTGCCTCTCTCAAACACCTCTCTCAAGGGCACCCTGCCCAGCCACTCTATTCGTCTTTCTTCCCACATACTCCCTATATTTTCCAAAGTTCATTGCTGGGGAATGCCTGGGGTTGATCTGCCTCCCCTTCCCAGTGAAAGGAAGGCGGGTCAGATGCCCGTTCCCCAGAGAGAACGGAGAGGTGGAGGGCTGGGAGGGCAGCTCTCTTCCTGGGCAGCAGGCAAAACCTTTGCTCATCTCGAGGGAAGTGCTGGGAAATGGCATCTCCTGCTGAAACAGCCTCCCAGACTCCTGCTACACGTTTCAATCTGGACCTTACCGTGGGAGCTTGTCCCCCTTGCTTTACGACACAGATGTGTGTGCGGGTGGGTCCTCTGCGGCCATCTCTGGGAGTTGCTTGATGAATCGAGGAGAGACACTTTCTCCCCCTCCCCTTCTCCAGTTCTTCACCCACCTGCAGAACTGTTTTGTCTTCTCCTCTACCACCACCTCATGTTTTATTTTCCCTTCTTTCCCCCTCCCCACCCCTCTCCTCCTCAATGATCTTGTTGACTGATAGGCCAAGCAGAAAATATGGAGGCGTCTGATATGGCGACAGCAAAGGTAGGATGGAAATGCTGCCGGCCTCACTGTGCGTAAGTGGCTTCGCTTGGCAAATTCTTCCTTTTCATGTGTTAACTTTGCTTTCTCTGTTCCTTTCCCGAAAGCTGTGCTAGATTTGGAAGGTGCTGCACGTGAGGATCAAGGTTGGAGATGGTTCCCACTCAAGAGGGTAGAACGATCGACTCTTCCACCTTTGCCCTCCCCGTTCTCTTATTTTAGGGGTCTTGGATATTTCCGCATATTCTACAGTACTGTAGACCCTGAGACAGGGAAGAACTGGGAGGAGGGTCCTTCACACATGCACTGCTGTCCCTGACTTTACTTGGGCAAGTTGGGCTGTTGCCAACTGCTTTTCTGTATTTGCATGCTGTAGTGTAGCTCTCAGAAACAAAGTTGGTTAGAACTTGCATGGGAGACCGCTGAAGAAGTCCAAGGTCGCTGCACAGAGGCAGGCAATGGCAAACCTCCTCTGAACATCTCTTGCTTTGAAAACCCCACGAGGGATCGACACAAGTCGGCTGTGACTTGAAGGCATTTTATACGCTCAGTGTAGACGCAGCAGGGACTTCTTGGGACTATCCCATTGAGTTGCAATATAGCAAGCTGAGCACCAGAGGGCAGATTTGAGGTAGAATTCCCACGCTGGTGGAATTGATATGCACGCTAGAAATGAGAATTTCTAATCATGGGAGAATTTCTAATCATGCCCCCCCCCCACACTCACTTCTTTCGGTAGCAGGATGAGCAGGAAAGGTGGGGACTGTGTCCCATCAGCACGTGGAGAAACATCTGAGGTTACAGACTGGGATTCATTCCAAAGAGGCAGCCGGGTTATTCTGCTCTTCGGTAGCAAAGGGACCCGGTGGCTGGGACTCCAGTATGAGGCAGAGCTCACTTCCTCCAATACTCATACTGAAATAAATATTGTTAGTCCTTAAGGTGCCACTGGATTCTGGTCTAGATCTTTTAACTGGCGTCAAAGTAGAAAAGGCAGCATTAAGGAGATTGTGAAGAAGAGCCTGTTAGGAGTGTCGCCAGCTATTGTCCGCTCTCATTTTGGTGAAGTCTGAATTTCGCACAGCGGCATCAGCCCCACTGCACCTGCTTCCTCCAGATGAGACCTGGAAACGTCTTAGCCACATAATGCCGGCAGCCGGTTAAGTCTCTCTCCTTTGCTTTTAATGCTGCAAGACGTGCGGTTGGCCACGAGTTCAGGTTCAGTTGGCGTTTATATGCAGGGTCACCAGCTTTTGTACCGCTCCTGTGCCTTTAACTGTGATGTGACATGCAAAATTTTTAGCAGTTATAGCTTTTCCCCACCACCTATCTTAACGCCAGGTCAAGAAGACCTGAAAGTTGGACCATTTTACAATGGGCAAGAATCAGGGGTAACAGTTGTTGTTTGGCCATCGGGAACAAGAGAGGTAAAAAAGTGACTAAAATGGTATCTTGTAGCTGCCTTATATCTGACAAAGGGTTGATGTGTTTTTCTGAGCCTAGCTAAGCTCCTGGCTTGCAAAGGCCCACGGTTTTCAGGTTGTCTGCAACAAAAGTTTATCTCTGACATACTTTGCTTTTAAATTTCAAACACTTTTTTTGTGTGAAGCAGAATTGTTGCTGGAGATTAGGCAGGGGGCGTCTTGCACTTTTTCATCATTTGTCCATTGCTCTGATGCTGTTTTTTGCCATTGGCCCCATGCTTGTGGCTTCCTATAACTATTTTATGGGCTCCCATCTCAGGGCATAAAGAGCGCTTCTTTAGTGATGATCTCTGAGACTCTCTCCCTTTACCAAGTTCCCAAATGAGTATGTCAGGTTGCAGCATGATTTCCAGTTCAATTCCCTTGCGGTCATGCAAAGCAGAAAGCACCATTGCTCTACCTTGCATGAAGAGAGGCCACATGTTGAGTGCTAGAACCAGATTGAAACCCAGCTTGAGTGTAATAATACATCGCATAGTAATAATATGCATGTATGTGGTGCTTTTGACTGTTCAAAGCTCTTCATAGCCATCCCTATCAGTAGAGGCTAATATTATCACCATACCACTGAATGGCTGCTGAGCAGGACTGAAGAACAGTCTCTGCTCGTGAATTCCTGGTTGCGGTGTGAATTCACTGGCTCACAGCTCAGTCTGTTGGTTTGTTCCATACCAGGTCTGTGGCCTAAAAACAGGACAATCAGGTGCTGAACCAAGACTGTGAGAAAGCCCTGTATGGTGGCACCACAAGCAGCCATGAAAATAGAGATCCCAGAAGTGGCACATGGCAACCCTTCCTTCCCTTCTCTGCTCCCTTAATGAGTATTTTGGAGCATCCCCAACACGTTCTGTCTCTGGAGCAGCGTTTGGTGCATTTTCCATTCCTTTACTGTCTGTCCTGGCTATTTCCTTGATGTCTAGTGTACTCTTTAACATGGCACATAGTTGGATGCTTGGAGCCCAATGTCCCCCTGGCCTCCGCCTCTCCCTTTTCAAATCTCTGAACGTTGCAATTCTGCAGTACTGCTTTGTCCCAGATTGCTGCAGGCACGCGGGCCTCCTGACCCATTTTCCTTCACCATAATGTGCCCCCTTTTCCATGACGACTCGCACACCTGAGGGATTTATCTGCCCAAGGAGGCAAGCAAGTTAACAAACAGATGGGGTCCAGGGGTGTGGGTCTCAAACTGGAAGACTGTGGGGCTAAGGCTTTGTCTAGACTGGTTTGCAGCTCGTTGTGTTGTGATCTGAGAAATGCTGCCCATCCTTAACCAGAATAATTCATTCACATAGTATAAGAGAAGGGATGGATTGCAAGTACTTAGCACCAGGCAACTTCTGGGCCACAAGATAATGATAACAAATGTATACGTCGTTGACATCGATGTGTGTGGGACTTCACTGGAAGTGCCCATCCTTGCTCCAAGGAACCAACACTATAAATATATGATCCTGAGCTAGTCAATAATGTGCAAACTGCAGGGGTCATTTCGTAGAAAAAGAGCTGGAGGAACTCATTAGCATATGCCACGCCTCTTGCCATCACCGGAAGTGTGTCATTAGTATAACTGATTTGCATATGCCACACCCCCTGGCATCACCTATTCTGGCTGTTTTGGACCCAATCCTGGCCATTTAGAGCCGAAATTGGGCCCAAAACGGGGCTGAAAAGGGGCCCAAAATGGTCAGGATCGGGCCGCTGATGAGCGGGAGAGTGATCCACCACCTGTCAGAGGCCTGATCTGGGCTGTTTCGGCCCCAATCCAGGCCGAAATGGGCCCCAAATGGCCAAGAGTCAGGTGGGCGGGGCCACCTGACATGTGACCTCTTTGGGAAACTGCTGGAACTGTGTTCCGGCGCATTCCCCCTCAAAATGAGCCCTGGCGAACTGTATGTGGTGGGATGGTGGTAGCTATCTGAATGGTTGTTTCCTGTCGCCGGGTTTTATACGTAAGTGAAACTATGGCACTTCCCAGACTTATATAAAAATTCAAATTTAGATGCTTGTGGTGATTGTAACTCTGCCTGTAGCTGCAACGTGTGGTGGCGGAATCAGACTAAAAGTTGCCTATTTCAGAAATTGCTAAGTGACCTTGAATCTTACTTCAAGTTTTCTGTAGTTTGGGGGGATTCTACAGGGGTATAAGATTCTACACCATAGGATAATAAGCCCTTTGTCTCTTAAGCTTTTTATATAGAAAGAGGCCATAGATCAGCATAAGAATCAGAGTCTACATTTCCTAAAGCTTTGGGAAATATAAAATTTAAAAATTTGGTTCACCCATTCTCCTTCCTCACCCACCCACTTGTCATAACAACAACAACAACTGCGCTTATATACTGCTCTTCTAGATAGATTAGTGCCCCACTGAAAGACTCTACACAAGGAATCTGTTGGGAGATGCAATGTTAGCTGGGAAGGGTAGTTTAAAAAGACAGAGCTGGTGGCAGGGCAAAGGCTCTACTATACACTGGAGCTGTGCGAAGGGGCTGTGAAAGGCCAGAAGGGAAACTTCAGCCCATTCGAACCTCTCCAAGTCCAAGCCCAGCTCTGGGGGGCAGCTGCAGCCCATTTCCATTCCTCACTGCCCTCTGGTTGTGATCCCTCACAGTTTTAGACTGCAGAGGTGAAACTGACGGCGCCTTCAGGAGACAAAGATGAAATTAAGAAACGCTCTGAGGAGCTATCTCTGCCTGTTCTTTCTTTTTAAACTACGCTTCCCAGCTAACATTACATCTCTACACTTGACAAACATGCACCGAGGTGTCTCATGTAGAGAGACTCTCACAGCAGAGAACAAATTAGTGTTATTATTATCCCCACAATTCAGCTGGGGAGCTGGGCTAAGAGGAGCGGCTTACTCAAGGCCACCTACTGAGCTCATGGCAGTAGTAGGATTCAAACTAGCAGAGTGCTGATTTGCAGGTGCTACAGCAGCTCTTCCCATGACCTCGTTTCTGCATTGATATACATTCTTGGATCATCAAATTAGCTAAAGTGGTTCTTGGCTGGTTTCATGCACCAGGGGATGGTCTTTGCTAATGGGCACCAGGGGAAGCTGCCCTGGGTCCCACGTTGGAAGGTGCTCTGGCCAGCCACAGTTCTGTCCCCCTGAAGGGGGGGGGGGAGAAGAGCAGACACCTGCCACCACTGCCACCTGCCTCATCTGGCAGCTGTTTTCCAGAGATGGCATCAGCTTGTTCCTGCCTTGCATGAGATGAGCCCTGTTGGACGGGGGCTGATGGTAGGCAGTGGCAATAATTCTGGGGCTCCTTGTGGACTTTTGCCCGTGACCCCAGAATCACTAAGACTGTCTCTGTCACGAACGTGCCTAATTCTACAGAAATCACCCACCGCATGGCTGTTTGATTAAGCAGGGGCCAGTCATTCCATATTCTGTCCAAAGAGGCTGCCCAGAACCCACACAACAGCCACTCCAGATTAGCTCCCTCGCGCTGAAAAATTCTGCCCAGATCAACTCTGGGTAACACTAAAAGTGGCTGAGGGAAGGAAGACAGCACAGTATAGTCTGACCTTGTCAGCTCTTGGAAGCTAAGCAGGGTCAGTACTTGGATGGGCTACCACCAAGGAAGACTCTGCAGAGGAAGGCACTGGCAAACCACCCCTGCTCCTCTCTTGCCTTGAAAGCCCCTTGCTGGAGTTTCCATAAGCCTGTTGTGACTTGATGGCACATGACAAACAAAAAGGTGGATAACCGTTTTCATTGGTGACCTATAGTGTTTTCTATAGGTGTGCTCATGCCCAAACTCACTTCTTAAGTCAGTAGTTAAAACAAAGGTCAGCAGCAGCTGCACAGGGAAATCCTCCCTTGCTAGATGCGTGTGGGGACTCTAACTCCTGAACTGTTGGATGGTCTTAGCTTTTAGGTCAGTCCTGGCAACCGATGGAGTAGACCTCTCCCAAGACTAGTTTTTGCAGGCACTGTGACTTGGTAGGCGAGCCGGAGGGGCTAGAGCCGTGAAAAGGATGCTGCAGAGCACCATGTCCCTGATCCAACTGCTGGCCGGCCAAGGGATTTCAAGCTAGCACCTAGGGCATGGTTTTAAAAGGGGAAGGCTGAGAGGTCCCACTCTCCGGCTTTTATTGAAATTCGTCCCATTCTTAATTTTGAACTCAGGACTCAACTCGGTGTCCTATTTCAAAAGCCCAGAAGAGGGGGGTGTGAGTACAAGCTGCAAGCATGCTCTTCTCTGACCCTGAAGGCAGAGAGGCCTTTCTCTTTGGCATTCTCCTTTCTCAACTAGGCGTCGGGGCTTTGTTGCTTGGAGGAACGCTTGCACCCCAAGACCCTCCCCTCCCTGTCCTAACTGTGCTGACTTGGAAAGGAGGGCTGTACAGTAAGGGAGTGGTCTCAAAGAGAAAAATCAAAAAGAGTCCAGTAGCACCTTTAAGACCAACCAACTTTATTGTAGTATAAGCTTTCGAGAATCACAGTTCTCTTCGTCAGATGCATCTGACGAAGAGATGCATCTGACGAAGAGAACTGTGATTCTCGAAAGCTTATGCTACAATAAAGTTGGTTAGTCTTAAAGGTGCTACTGGACTCTTTTTGATTTTGCTACTACAGACTAACATGGCTAACTCCTCTGCATCTAGTCTCAAAGAGATGCATCAGTAAAGGGATAGAAACTATAGGCTTTACTACTGGGTACTGTCTGCTGCCGTAAGTATGACCCTACTGAGTAGTTATTTAATATGTCAAGCTTAGACTTGCATATGCACCCTTTCAGCATTTCTTCAGCTCTGCACTGGATTCCTGCTGGTTTTCAATCTTTGCAAATTTGCATTTATCTACCCTACTACAGTGTTGATTTGAACTTTCAACCCACACTTTGTAACCCGCCCTGAGTCACAACGGGAAAGGCGGACTATAAATAGTGCACATTAATAAATAAACGCCCCTGTCCCCCGTGGCTCTTATACCCAACCCAGAGGGCTTAGCGCTGTGAGCTCAGAGGCCAGGCTGATCCGCCGCGTGTCTTACTCGGGAGCGAGTCTCCGCCAGTTCCGCGGGTTCTGGCCGCAGGCTGGGCCGCGCGGGCCTCCCCCTTCCTTCCCGGGCTGGCGGGGCGCCTTTAAAGGGCGTGCGCACCGACGGCGGCCGGCGAGCGAGCGAGCTGCGTGGCGCCGGGGTGGCCGCGCTCGGCGGGCTCGGGCGTCTCGGCCGGGCGGAGCGGCGCTGCGCCCCCGCGCGCCCAGGCCATGGCATGATCTCCGCCTCGCTGGCGTGCCCGGGCTGCCCGCGCTCCGCAGAGCCTGCCGCCGGGAGCGGGGCCGCCTGGGCCGAGGCGCGCTGCCGCCCGGCCGCCTGGCGCTCCCCCGGCAGCCTCCGCCTGGCCGGCCTCTGCCAATATGTCCTGGGAGCCGCTCCGCAGCCGACAGCGGGCAGCAGCCAAGGACACGGGCCCGGGCTCCTCGGCGCGGTACTGATGAAAGGCTTCAAGCTCGCCTGGTAAGGGGGTCGGGGCCGGCCCCTGGGCTCGGCGGCCTCCGCTGGCCCACCCAGCCCCAGCCCCAGCCGCCCCGTTGCCCTGGACCCCGGGCCTGCACCCCCCCCCCGACGCAGTTTTCTGCAGAGCACCAGCCCGGGGGGGGGAGAGGGAGGGAGGGAGGGAGGGCCAGGCGCCGGCAGGAGCAAGTGGGCTCCGCTGCAGCTTCAGCACAGCTGCTGGGGGGTGGGGGGGGGGTGCTCGGCTTCACTGCGGTGCGCTGATGGAGGGGAGGAGAGGGGGAGAATTGGGCTCTCGCAAAGCTGCTCATCCCCGCGCCAGCAGCCCCCTCTCCGGGCGAGCCGGCGATGCAGCGCTTCCTCTTTCCCTCCTGCCCGATCCTCTCCTCCCCCTGGCCCCACCTCTGCCAAGGGGCTGCCATGCAGTCAGCCTCGCCTGATGTGCAGCTGCCGCCGCCCTTGGGAAACGGGGCGCTTCTTGAATCGTCTAAAATTCACCACTGACTTGGGATCCCCATGTGCTGATTCCAGAAATGCAAACTTGGTAGGGAGCTGCTTAGACCAGCTTCTGCGGGCATAGGAGCATGCAGGCTTTGGAGTTACATAAAACTCTTTGTCAAGGAGAAAAGAAAGAGAGAGAGAACGACTTTCCATGGGTGTAAGAGGAGAGAAATGTTAGTTGTCAAAGCAGTGTTTGGAACTCACCTTGATTGATCTTTCTAGATGATGCCTGGGATGTAGCTCTCCGTTGTATTTTCTGTGAGGTTCTGTGTAACCTGAAAGCCTGAATGCTGCTATGCTCAAAGGACGAGAGAGCTCAGTATCTGTTCCATGTTCTTTTCCAAATAAATCCTTTGAAGGAAATTATGAGCTGGCATAATAATATCTGTGGCTGATCCAGAGTTGGGGTCCAAGGAAATTTTAGAACTTACTTGATTTGAGCTAGCTATGAGCTCACTATTGTAGGTTCTCAGAAATCTCTAGCAGTGTTGTAGAGGATGTTGGGTTGCAACGCTTGCCTTAAGCCCTCTGTTATTGTAACCCCCCCCCCCCCGAAAAAAATTGTTGTACTCCCTGAAAGTTGCTGTAAGCAAGTGTTTGGGTGGGTTATTATGCTTGTCTGCTGACAAAGCTACCCTTTGAGGGATTGATAATAATCGATAGCCAGTTATTTGGGTGCAAATATGACTCATAAAGTTTGATGATGAAGATATACCAAATTCGCTTTGTGACATATATCCGTTAGTGTGGTTGCATCATTATGTTCATTCCTGAAAAGTCCTTAGAATGGGGGGGGGTGAGGGGGTGTAGCTCATTCCGCTGCAACATGACTTGGGGCTTTTCAAACAGACAGCCATCTGTCTTGATTTACTAAGGTAGCGAGCCAAAGTATTTCCTTAATCTGGTTTCCCCATGTGTTAATATTGTTATTAATACCTGCTTGCTTTAATGAATGAGGAGAATGCTGTGATGGCAAAACGAATGAAGCTTTTTGTGATCCATCTCTCATGAAGATGGTGAAGGGAACAGAAAAAAAACGTAGGTGTTGTTCAAATCAGTTGCTGCGGTCGTTTATATATATTTTCTTGCTTGAATGAAAAGTTTGTGCTCGTTTATGTCTTAGGGAGCCATCTTGAAATGGGATTTGCAGAGGGTGGGGGGACTGGCTTCCTTTGTAGGACCTTTTCCATCTTTAGTTCTGTGCGTGTTTGTAAATACAATTGCAGAAAGGGTAGGCGTGTGTAGGTGGATCCACACTTGTGAGAACACCATACAAACAATCTGTAAACATATTGACGTTTCAATAACCCTTCAAACTTCCCTGGTGTGTGTTTTTTTTATTGTTTTTAAGCAGCATGCTGTTATGTTCTTGAATGAATGAATGAATGAATGAATGAATGAATGAATGAAGCGTTGGATAGAGCTGGAGAGTTGCATAATAGCTTAGCAATACTTCCTGGCAAACAAGACCTGCGTTGCACAGTCTGTGAGTAGTAAACCCGTAGTGTTTGTCTCAGGCTTGGGTGCCCACTCATGAAAGTAATTTTCTCTTAATTATGTAATTGCACCACTTGTTTGCATTGAAAATTGACATTTAAAGAGATTAGTGTTGGAGACTGACTGGGCCTGTGACTCCCCCCCCCCCCCCACTTCCCTACGGATCAGAGGCTAAGAAGGATTGGGCAGGGACAATAAGCGAGTAGCAGATTTGGTAGATTCATACGGGCTGACATAACGGTAGGGACCACTCTCCCTGCGGAATGCATTCCGAGGACGCTAGGGGGCGCTGTGTTTCCACATAGGTGCTTAGTTTCTACCCAGGCGTATACTTTCAGCGCCTGTGATTGGAGGGAAGGCTTGACCTGACTTCTCTTTTTGTGGAAATATGGTCCAAATGTGCCTGGTTAACTTGCAGTGTCTTCGGCAGCTTTGCTTTGCTTCCCACACTTTTAACAAGAGAAGTTCTTGTGTTGTGTTCCTGTTGGATGCAGCAGCTGCTGCTGCGGTCTAGTTGCTTGCAGAGACCTGGGAATGCTTCAAGAGTCTTGATCTGAGTGCAGCTCCCCAGGGATTCTCCTTCACAAACCTAACCGAAATGGATGCAACACCCTTGGTTGTATGCTTCCTATTAGCATCAGCGAGGAGTTTCCAGTGACTTTGGCTGTAAAAAGGTTGTAAAAGTTCCATTATGGTTTACAGTCACTTTTGGAAAGAACCATCTGACAGCTTCAGAGCATTCGCTGCCTCAAGGATCCATAGTGAGTTTCTATAGCAAGCAAAAATGGTTTTCGACAAGCCTCTTGACTAGCTTTTAAGTACAGCAAAGTAACGCAACAGTTGAAGAAGTGCCATCAGTTTGTCAGCGTGACTTCCTTCTTAATACATGTTCCCCATATCCACGTCTGTCTTGCTTTCTTTTAAAACAATTTGCCGATCTGGTGAGAATGAAATTGCACATAATTTCTGGCAGTAGAGCACACTTGCTAACCTCTGGGGAAGTATAGATATAATAATCTCCTGCCCAAATTTGGCTACGTGGCTGTTGGGTATTTGCTTGTTATGGCCAACAAGCTGGCTTATACTGGGTTAGACCATTGACCCATCTCATTCAGCATTCTCTAAACTGGTGGGCAGAAGTTCTCCAGGGCCTCTAGCAGGGAAGGGTCTTCCCAAACACCTGCCACCTGGGATCTTTTAAGAGGAGGGGAACAAGATTTGGTTCCAGTAGCACCTTAAAGACCCGCTAGATTTCCAGGAAATCTGGTTGGTCTTTAAGGTATTACTGGACACAATTCTTACTCTTTTACGACAGACCGACAGGGTTAATCACCTGAAATGTTAATAGGAAGTGTCAAGGACTGAACCCGGGGCTTCTGCAGATGAAGCACATGGCCTGTCACTGAACCATGCTCTCCCCTGAATATTCAGGGGATATCTGGTAAAATATTTTGGAGACTTGCACTGAACACATGGAGTTGGCTTTTGGTCCATCAAGGTCAATGCTGTCTACTTATACTGGCAGTGCCTCTCCAGGGTCTCAGGTGGAGGTCTTTCATATCACCTCTTATCTGATTCGTTGAACAGGAGAGCGGACCTGGGGCCTTCGGTGTACCAAGCAGATGATCTACCACCGATCCAGTTTGGTGTAATGGTTAAGAGTGGCAGGACTCTAATCTGGAGAGCCGGGTTTGATTCCCCACTCCTCCACTTGAAGCCAGCTGGGTGATGTTGGGTCAGTCACAGCTCTCTCAGAGCTCTCTCTCAGGCCCACCCACCTCACAGGGTGTTTTGTTGTGAGGATAATAGTGGCATATTTTGTAAACCGCCTTGAGTGGGTGTTAAGTCATCCTGAAGGGCAGTATATAAACTGAATGTTGTTGTTGTTGTTATCCATAGCCATACCTCAGGAATAGTTTTGGGAATAAGGTGCTTAAGTAGACCTGATGGGCTTCAGAACTTGGTATGCAAAGGCTCAGAATGCCTATAATGTGTAAGATTTGAGCCCAGTAGCACCTTAAAGGCTGGCTAGATTTCCAAGAGCCAAAGCTCCCTTCTCTGTTAAAAGCTCATACCCTGGAAATCTAATTGGTCTTTTAAGGTGTTGCTGGATCCAAACCTTGCTCTTCTACTACATGGCTACCCACCTAGATTTAATATGTGTGACCCCCAATTAATGTGCGTTTGCTTTTCTATATTTGGGATGTGACGAAAAGTGACAGCTGACTTGCAGGTCTCTAATGGATACTGACTGTCCTTCTTGGGAGAAAGGAGGCCAACGGTTTTCCTATTTGGAACATGCAGCCACCTTCCTTACATGAGGAATCTTAAGGAAAGGCGCAAGTGGCTGTTGGGAGGCTCTTCATTGTTTGTTTGTGAGTGGAGGATTCTTCTGATGGAATCTGGCAGTTGGAGCGCCTGGTCAGTCTCTCCTTCTGGCTTTGGCTGACATCAGAAAGGCGTAACTAACATAGTGGATTGTCCCAGAAACCCTTGATAATGTGTTTCCGTTGCAGTGAAGCTGATGTGGAGAAGCCTGGTTTCGTTTAGAGGTCAAATGGCGCCTAATCACTAAGACTTTTGCATCAAATACTGGGGAGGTGGGGGTGGGGAGGGGAAACTATTGTGTTAATATGATATCCTGGAAGAAAATGTGAAGGGAGGGTTCACTGTTGGTTTTTTTCCCCTTGTGGGATATTATGTTGTATTTTGTCCATTATATTATATTTGAACAAAGAAAGAAGGGTTTTTATTTGTTTGGTTTTTTTAAAAAATCTGAAGGCTAGCTAGGGACAACTAGCGATGAATTGAAGGCAACTCCAGTTAGAGCATGAGTGGTTTAAGTAGTTGCTCCTCTGGCCGTGTTTGATTAACTGGATTTGTAACATTTTACAAATTGCCTCTCTGTTAAAAGAAGTGCTTGAGACGGTATGCAATGGAAACCCCAGAAGTCAAAAAAACTCAAAGGCAGCCGCCTCCCATGCAAGTGGCAGGTTAAAGCATAGCTGGAAAGATGCTCTTGCCTGCTCTTTCCGTCAGGTTATCCGATAGTCTGGTGTGCCTTTTCTCTTCTTCCCTTAGAGCAAGGTTGTTCACAAGTAACTAAGCCCTATGGTAGCATTGAGGGGAGCAGGAGGGGCTGGGACCACGATAAGTTGCCTGGTTCTCTCTCCTCCCCTTAGAGCAAGGTGGTCCTTAAATAACATATTTGCACAAACTGTTCCAAATAAACTTTGTCCTTGGTGCTTATTGACTCCTGTAGTGTTCAAACTGGCAGATGAGTTAAACTGATCATAGAGCAAGATTGTGGTCTGCTTTCTAATTAGGAAAAGGAAGAGCCCCTGCACTTTTTATTTGTGTTAAGTGTACAGGGATGAGGTCTACCATGACTCATCATCTGCATAGAGAAGTAGGTAATAGGGAGCTTCCATTTGGCAGAACTCCGGAGAGACGGCATAAAATCTCCTAAATAAATACATAGAATCAAGAACAACTCTGAGATTTCCCCTCGGGGTTCCTGTGAGCGTAATCCTATGTGGTTGTGGTGGGGGAGAGGGTTTTACTTACCCTTGTTCTTAAAATATAGGCGAAAGGTATCAAAATCCGACAAGCCCGGTTGGATAACTTTTGTGGAATTTGCTTAGAGTTCAATTAACATAGATATGCTGTAGGAGGGTATTTGCTGGGATGTCATCTCAATGTATGATGTGCAAGTGTTGCAGGAAGTGATATTCTGGCATGGTGGGCTGGTGGGGCAGCTCATGTCTACATCTGAAGTGTAGGTCATATGCCTAAACTTAAAACACTTTTCCTGCATATCTCTGCCCACTGTGCTGGAAGAACATCAAGGTGATGCTGCAACAGAGGCTTAGCATGCCTATGGTTCACTGTGGGGGAGAGGGAATCTCGGCAGGACATTTCTCTCCAGCTCCTGAGTTGCTGAGCTTGGTAAAGCTCTTATCGCCTGGTACTCCCTGTATCCCCTCCACCCCGTTCCTCCTCAATCAAGTCTGTGAGAATAATTTCAGCTAAGTGAATTCTGATCGCTTGTAGCTGTTTAAAATTGCAACGATGGCTTTAATCCAATCACACTGTGATGGCGGTCCAGTCAAGTAAAGGGCAGCCCTTCGGAATTCTAGAAGCTTCTGTTCCAGTAGGCCTTAACTAAAGGTGTCACTGGATCTCTGGCTGGATCCTGTCACCTGGGGGCCTTTCTTCTCCATTACTCTCTGCTGGAACAGGACACGAGGAAAAGTGAACCCATCAGTCTTGTGCTGAAGCACTGCTTTGCTTGGTATTGGGTAAAGGTGGCTGGAGCGCTCTCCTGACATAGGCCTTTTCAGCTGCCTAGATTTTAAAAAAAATACAATTCCCAAGTTGAGGAAGATTCACTATAGCGCAGCAAAGACAAATGTGGATGTAGAGATGGTGGCTGGCTTAAAATGTTCCCAAGGGGCAGGTTTGGAGTGTTGAGAAATACTCATTTGAAGAGAAGTGGTGGAGCTTTGTGGGTTGTAAGCTAGGAAGTCTCCATTCCTAGTTTTCCCTCAGGTCCAGACTCATTAGGAGGCCTGACTGCTGTCTCCTCAATCCGAACATGCTCTGGAAACGGCAAAGGCTACACAAGATTTTTATTTTATGTCATTTATCGTCCCCCTTTCTCACTGAGAGCTAAACCACATGAGACGAATTACACGAGGACGCTCAAGTGAAGGGAGACACAAAGGCCGATTCCAGACGACTAACCTGAAGGCGCTGCATGCCGCCATGTTCCGGATCGCGACGGGGAAAATGCGAAATATCGCGTTTTCTCGCGCGAGTTTGGTGTGACGTCGCGCCAAACTTGCGCGAGAAAACACAATATTTCGCGTTTTCCCCGTCGCGATCCGGAACATGGCGGCATGCAGCGCTTTCAGGTTAGTCGTCTGGAATCGGCCAAAGTTAGCCGGGAAGCGTAGTTTGAATTTCACCTCTCTCTCTCTACAGAGCTGGCACAGATCTCTCCTCAGAGAGTTCATTAATAATTGACAGAGCCTTTGGGGAGGCAAAGAGGAAATTAACAAACCCTCTGAGGAGTGATCTTTGCCAGCTCTGAAGAGAGAGGTGAAATTCAAACTACGCTTCCTGTCTAACTTTGTGTCTCCCTTCACTTGAGTGTCCTCATGTAATTCTTCTTGTGTGGTTTAGCTCTGAGATTCAAGGTGGATGACACTGTGCGAGTTTAGTACAGTCAGTATCAAGGATATTTCCATAAACAATGCCATACTAATAAACACAAGTTTACAACGACATAGCATTAGCAAGAGTCCAATACAGGGTTGAAGAAAATGCTGAAACAGAGCATAAGCAATTCTAGGACTGATATTAGACAACAGTAGGATCATACTTGAAGCACAGGTAGCACACAGGAGCACGTACTTAAAGCAACAGATAGGACGTGATGCAACATAGTGGTGAAGTCTCTTATCCCTTACTTGTTAGTGAAGCATCTGAGACCCCCTCCCTACAATACAGCCTTCCTATCTGAGTAAAAAGCCCTGTTGAGTAATTCAGTTTTGCATTGTTAGCGGGAAGCCAGGAGAGTGGGAGCTTTCCTGACCTCTTCAGGCAGGTCATTCCACAGGATAGGGGCCACCGCAGAGAATGCACGTGTATGGGCAGCTGTTGATTTCGCCCACGTGCAGAGTGGTACCTGCAGGAGACCCTGTTCAGATGAGTGAAGCTGCTGTGAAGGAACGTAGGGAGGGAGGCAGTCCCGTAGGTATCCTGGATCAAGGCCATGAAGAGTTTTGCCAAATGATATGGAGGGAAGAACCAACAGAAGTGGTAGATCCAAAACTGGAAGTTGTCCCATTCTTGGCAGCAACTTCAGTCCGAAATAATAAGTGAACTTGTATACTGCACAGTGCACACTAGAACTCTACCTGCTGACCCCCAGATATGTGATTGGGTCGGCAGATGGGGAGTAAGGAACAGCCTTCTTTAGTGACTCCTGTTATCCCTACCCTACATCTCCTTAGAGAGGCTTGCCTCGGAATTTAAGGGTGTTAGTGCATTGATTCTCCAATTCTCCCATAGCTGCATCTCCAATAGCCCCAAGAGAAACCTATTTTTGGGTCTTCTTGGTTTTTAACAAGCATTTCCGCTGGCAGTATGGGCTGTAGCATTTGCCAAAGGACAAGTGGGCCAAAGAGAAGTCCTGGAGGCTGTGCAGAATTCACTGGGCTTGGAAACTGAAACTGGCCCATTGAATGCAAGCTGAGGAGATGAGTGGACTGCCCAGCTACTTCCGTCAATATGGTTGCAAGACCTTGTAGGTTAATCTCTGTGTTCTTGCTGTATGAAATGCCTCTAGAGTGTTTCCTTTTCTGACTTGCGGGTCACTCTTAATTTGTTGGGTTCTTTTGAACAAATACGCCCTTGAGAGAGTCACAATGGTAGGAAGCAAATAATTCAAATCCTGTACTTTGCCATGGAAGCACACTGGGGGATCTTGGGTCAGTCACACACTCTCAGCCTAACCTACCTCACAAAGTTGTTGTAAGGATAAAGTGGAGGAGGGGAGAACGATGTAAGCCACTTGGGATCCCTGTTGGGGAGAGAGGTGAGGTATAAATAAAATAAATAAAATAGATACTATATAGAAATGCAGTATTTTTCTGAATCCATTGGATGATTATTTCTAGTTAAAAAGATATTTATCTAAGGGAAGGTGAGAAATCCTCTGCTTAAATGAAAACAAGTACATTTCTTAATTTAACTGTATGTTCTTAGTAGGCTATACGATGAGTGTTGGGAATTGAATGTTTTTCTTTGTTTTTGTGCTTCTGGTTTCCATTTGGACCATTCTAGGGGATGCTGGAGTTCCCCACTCAGCATTTTCTGGTTCAGCGAGCTTTATTCTCTGCAAGGCTATTTTTTTCTCCTCTGGGCACAAAACTGCGTATGGCTGCACAAATTCAGTGGGCCTGTTTTTTTCCCCCTTCCCAGCACCAAAAACTTACTCTCTAGCACAGACTGGCAAGAATTTCCTCTTGTTGGACATCCTTGCTTAAATATTACTCTTAGGTATTGCAAGTGAAATGTTTACAAACCAAGTAAAATTGTGCTGTTGAGTATCATTTATATAGAGGACAATATTTTAGTTTCCACAGTGAAAACCCGGGATTTCCATTCCTTTGCAGCATATATAACTCTACCTGCTGTAATGTCACCCTGACATCAGCAGTTTGCTTTTATGTTGGCCTAATCTGCATGCTGCCAAATTGACATGGGAAAGTCACTACAAGGTGACATTTGTCATTATTTTTATTTTTTATGTTCAGTTTCCAGACATGGTAATGTGCCTGGTCATGAATCAAACATACACATGTGGGGTGAAAGGACAAACAACGTGGTTCTTCTTCAATATTATTGTTCCATTCCCTTTTCTGTGTATGGTGGCAGCAGTGGCGATGCAGCCGTCAGATCCCACACAGTAGACAGATTATAATGTATTGCTAATATTTCAAGCTGCAGAGATGATTCACTTTTCTTCCTTTAGGAGTTCCATTCAGGCAGAGGGATAGTCACAGACAGTGTGGACTGCTTGTGAGTAGGTCTCCGAAAATATCCCAGTTCTCTTGTTTGAGTTTCTTTTTCATTAATTCCTGCCAACTATTAGGAAAGAGCATAGTTCACTTGGCCTGGAGTGACAATGAACTTCCTGTTATAGCAAGTTGCAACTATCCTAAGCAAGAATGCAGCTTGACACTTGCACTGGACTGGGAAGAAATGGCTGTGTTGTGCATCACAGTAGCACGCAATTAAGATCAGAGGGCTGATTCGCTAGCCAGAGCCTTCCCAAATGCTTTTTGCCGTCTCCTCAGCTTTCAGACTTATTTGGGATTTTGGATGGCGAAAGAGAGAATCCTCTTGTATGCAAATGCATTCTGCTTCCTGTGCTCTGATCTATCAGTCTGTCTCTGAATCCTGGGCTCGTAATTTTGCTTTCAGATATTCTTCAATTTTTTTTGACCAACTGATATTCAAGGAGCACATTGAGTCCATCTCTATAAGTTTCTGTTGAGTTTCCTTGAGCCACTCTTGAATTATGGTTTGATCTTCTCTGCCATTTGGGCTACTTGCTTCCATAGACACCTGTCCTTTCATTGAGATCTTTTCTTTTTTTGGAGGTGAACTGGGCAGGACCTTCTAAGTGGTGGCCCCCAAATTGTACAGTGCCATCCCTTTAGCTGTTCACCTTGAGCCTTGTCTCTTGAGCCTCTGGCATTAGATGATAATGTTTCTCCAGGCTTTGGTTGACATATGCCTTTTCCCCTTCCTGGTTTTTATTAGCTTGTTTGGTGGCTTTTAGTGTCTGCCAGATTATTGGTTCTCCTGTTTTTAAAGCCACTTTTACAGTCCTGCGTTTTAATGACTCTGCTGTTTTAAATGTCAGTGCCATTATAAATCTGCCATTTTATTATGTTTGAAAGAGTCCTGCTGTTGACTTTAATGGGTTCTTTTTGACGCAATTATTTTTATTTTCTATTTTTTATTCTATGTATGGGATTTAATTTTTGCAAGCTGTCTGCGAAACCAGTTTGGGTTGGGTGCTGGGGTAACGATAATTAAGAGCTAAGCCTGAATACCTACTGGCAGAAATGCTAAAGAAGGCACGTGGATTTTTGTTTCTAGATCCTTGATATCAAAATCCACATTGTTGAGACTTTTTGCACATTTGAGGTTAACTATTTTATAATCAGAGCTTCCAAGTTTGGGTGTTACGCATGTGTAGGATTAATAACTGAGTGGTGCCAAAAGATGTGCGACTTTAGACATGCAGATTAAACATGACTCTCTTTTATGTAACACCAGTGTGAGAAAAAAATGTATGTCCAGTTCTGTTTCATAAACTTCCTATCTGGGACCATTAGTAGACTTCTGTGTTATTTGGGTGGGGCAGGGAGTTGTGTATGGCTTGAAAACTGTTTTGCACTGTTAAAGAGAGCTAATTAGTTCCTTTTTCATGCCGTATCCTTGCAGAGGTAGTTGACCTCTTGTTAATCCTAGATTAAGTTCTTAACTGAGAACCGGTTCATTATGTGCCCCAGTTAAGATGCTGACACTCTGCTCTTTAAGGATCTCTCACTGTCTCTTCTTACTCTCCATCCAATCCTGCACGCTTGTTGACTGCAGTGAGAAGCCAGCAGCGTACAGGCCAGCTTTAACCTCCCCTGCTTAAGTGAATGTCAGCAACTCTCGTGGAATCGGTGTGATTTCGTAACTGTCCACATCCTTACTGATGGACATGATTGTGAGCGTGCCTTATGCTGGGCCAGTGTGTTGACCCATCTAACCCCCCATTGTCCTGTCTGGCAGTGGTGCTCCAGAATCTCAGAGACAAACTACATATTACAGCAGCCACAGGCCAGCCTGTTGGCCAGCCACATGATTTTAGAGGAGAATTTAGCTGTTAAAAAATAGCTGTGAGGTGGCACAGTGCAATGTTGTCCCACCCCAGTGCCTTTTCAAGTGCTGAAACAGCTGTGGACGCTGTTTTTGGCAGTTGAAAAGGTGTGTGTGTGTATGGGGGGGGGGAGAAGATTGTATGGTACCACCGTGCCATGGGACTGATCAGGACAGGGCCCTCGCAGCAATGTCTCCTCTAAAATGGCATAAGTCGTCGTTAGTTACCTCTAAAATGGTGTAATGAGTAGTTTGGCCCTCAGACAGTGGTCTTTCCTAGCCCTACTGCTTGGAATAAGCTGACATGCCAGAAGTTGATCCTTGGACTCTGTGCATGCAAGACGTGTGCGAGAACCTTGGCGCTGTCAGGTCAGTAGTGCAAGGTCTGTATGCAAGGTCTTGACTGGCCCATGGATATCCTTGACCTTCTTGTGTTCCAGTTGCGTGCTTTACCTTTCCGAGAAAACCCACGTTTGTTGTTTCAGTTTGAATTTCTGCGTTTGTAAAGACAGCCTGCCAGTCTTCCTGGCGCTGCAATTATATTCTCATTGCTCGGTTACTGTACCGGCCATTTCACCCTCTCATCTGTTGTTAGGTTCTGAAGAATATGAGGGAAGGCTGTTGTGGGTTTTCCGGGCTGTATAGCCGTGGTCTTGGCATTGTAGTTCCTGACGTTTTGCCAGCAGCTGTGGCTGGCATCTTCAGAGGTGTGGCACCAAAAGACAGAGATCTCGCACTGTGACACTGAGAGATCTCTGTCTTTTGGTGGTACACCTCTGAAGATGCCAGCCACAGCTGCTGGCAATACGTCAGGAACTACAATGCCAAGACCACGGCAATACAGCCCGGAAAACCCACAACAACCATTGTTCTCCGGCCGTGAAAGCCTTCGACAAAATATGAGGGAAATTTAGAAAAATCATCATGGGAAAAATAAAAATCTGCGGGAGGCTAGAGTAAGCATGTTGGCCTGTGTGTCTGTTCTCTCCCGAGGTTTTCTGGATCCTCCCAGTCCAGACCTGGGCTGCGTGGGACTGCTGGACCAATTGTAGGCCCAACTCATCGATTTGTGACCCCAATACAATTGGGGGAGATTTCAGATATGCATTGGTTGTGGCCCATTCCCACATCTTTTTGGGAATAGTTCTCCTGGATTCAGAAGTGCATGCTAGAATCAATCAACACTGATTGTTCTACTCCGGTCTGTGGTGGCCAGTTATCCGGACTACATGGCCCACCTGTATGTGAAATCCCTGCACTATTGTAGCCCACTTTATTCCAGGGAATCTGGGTGGGTGTTGAATGACACAAACAGGTTCCTGCCCTGAAGGTTCACAACCAGAAATGGTGCATTGAACCAATCTGAGGCATACTGCCAGCAAGGTGAAATATCAAAATGATGACACTATCTGTGGAAAATGCATTTTGAAAAAAAACTTTAAAGAAGATCTCTTTGGTGTGTGAGTTCTGGACAGAGTTGACCATGTACAAACTAAATAAATTATAGTTTGGGACATCTAAACAATAAAAAAGTTACTAAAATTTATTTGCAAGTTCAGAACTATCAACCCTCCAAGGTTGAATCAGGACATAGGATTTCTCTTGCACCACAGATGCTAATTTTCCATGCTTTGCATCCCTTTCTGTCAAGCTAATTATGACATGTATTATAGGTAGTTTTTTTCTAATTTGCAATTCCCTTCCTACCCTTTGCCTGGATTATAAAGACGTCTACCTTTTCCCACTCCTTGTCTCTGATGAAGGGAACTTTAACTCTTAGAAGCTCAGAGTCTGGAAATACTGATGGACATGATTGTGAGCATACCTCAGGTGCAACATCTTGCTATGAAATGACTAAATTGCCATTTTGGGTGTAATGCTGTGAGGCCTCTTTAATGTGGCACGGTTTAGGGCCTCAGCACGTCTTCAAATGGCCCTGGTGCTGGCAACGCCCTTTGAGACAGGTCTGCCAATACTGGAGAGGTCTGTGCAGCTTGAAATAAAGAAATAGATATGCCAAGATGTGAAGACCTGACAATTCATGCTTCCTGCCACTCTTCTCTGTTGCAGATTTTATGGGTAGGTTTCCTTTGAAACAGCCTGAATAGCTCAGTTTGGCCTGAGCTTGTCAGGGCTTAGGATCTAAGGAGGGTTAGTCACTGTCCAGTTGGATGGGTTACCACCAAGGAAGACTAGGTTTGCTACGCACAGGAAGGCAATGCCAAACCATCTCTGCTCGTCTCTTGCCTTGAATACCACATGGTTGCGGTTGCCCTTGCAACTCAACAGCACCCTCTTCTTCTCTTCGTTCTTTTATATTCCCAAGTACATGACTTGGTCTGAAATGGTCACATCTTCCCAGGTCTGCTTGTTGAGTGCCTGGACTGCATCACACACTTCCCTTGTCAGTCTCGGGCTTTAATTACCTGGACAGGTGAGTCATTTCCCATCACCTGAGAGATGTAATATTAATGGGGAAGCTTGAGTTACAGCAGTTTCTGAAGCCTTGGCAAACAGTGAGGGAACTGACTGCAGTAAAGTATCCATGATCTCCTCGATTCATGCTACCCAGTGCCAGAAAAATTCTGACATAGTCTATATGTCCTGAAAATCTTATTCGTTTAGCAAATATTGCCTTTGTACCTGCCTTTGAATTGTAGAAAACAACACATTCAAGAAACCAGAGGGGTTAGCCGTGTTGGTCTGCAGTAGCAAAATAGCAAAGAGTCCAGACTAACCAACTTTATAGTAGCATAAGTTTTCGAGAGCCACAGCTCTCTTCGTCAGATGCATCAGATGCATCTGACGAAGAGAGCTGTGGCTCTCGAAAGCTTATGCTACAATAAAGTTGGTTAGTCTTAAAGGTGCTAGTGGACTCTTTGCTAAATTCAAGAAAGAGCATAAAAGACTCGTTATTAACAGTAAGACCCCATTACAGTTTAGGCCATAGCTTTCCCTTAGGAAAGAAGAGGTTAAAAAAACTAAAAACAAATGATCAGCAGCGCTACTTAAGCATTTATTTCATTGCGATTTAAATAAAACAAGAAGAGTAAAAATGTCTGGCCGTTGTTACTGTTTCTTTCTTCAAAATCCAATGTGAAATACCCTCTTGGTCTGCTGTTGACTTACCTCAATTGCAATATGATCTGGTGATCTCAGGTACTGCCCATACTTTCATTCCATGTAATCACTTTAATATTAGACTGTCCCAGTAATGTTTTATCTTAGAGCAAAACCATCCTATATAATTTTATAGCAATTTGTTCAGTGTCATATACATCAATTTGGATGTGTTCGTGTATAGTGCTGTGAAATCATCAATTTATGGGGACCCCTGGTGGGGTTCTCAGGGCAAGAGAGTAACAGAGGCGGTTTGCCATTGCCTGCCTCTGCATGGTGACCCTGGTCATTCTTGGAGGTACTAACTAGGACTGACCCTACCATTAGGATGGTGTAAGTATGTTTTTAGGATTTCAGCCTTATTAATATAAGCTGCTTTGGGAGTCTGTTGTTGAAAAAGTAGTATATAAATCTAACAATAAATAAATTGCCAGATATAATTCCCAAGTGGCCTCTCTTGCTATAGCATCCTTCATCTTTTTTGAAGTGGATAAACTTTCAGATTTTTCTAGTTCTGGAAGTTCTCCGACTGACTTGTAAATAAATCCTTTAGTACCCACTTGGATCAAAAGATCTTCCAAAACCAGGGCTGTTTTTTGCTGACCTCTTTTCAGAATTGATTTGCCAATAAGGTACTGGAAGGGGGTGTTATCCCCCCCCCCCAGCTTTAGCCATACTTTCTTGATAATGTGCTTATTCAGGGCTTTTTTTTCTGGGAAAAGAGGTGGTGGAACTCAGTGGGTTGCCCTCGGAGAAAATGGTCACATGGCTGGTGGCCCCACCCCCTGATCTCCAGACAGAGGGGAGTTTAGATTGTCCTCCACGCTGCTGGAGCGGTGCGGAGGGCAATCTAAACTCCCCTCTGTCTGGAGACCAGGGGGTGGGGCCATCAGCCATGTGACCATTTTCAAGAGGTGCCGGAACTCCGTTCCACCACGTTCCAGCTGAAAAAAAGCCCTGTGCTTATTGATATTTGACAATCAATAACTATATCTCCTACTTTTTAAATTGCTAATAGTGCTATCTTAAACTTAGTTACACCTTTCTAAGTCCAGTTAAGTCGATAGGTTGCACTGTTAGTTTCTAAACTTCCATATCAGTTAGGTCTGTAATTTCTCCACTGTGCAATGCTGATAGAAATGGGGAAAGAGCCAGGGTCAATTTAAAGTGTTTCCAACATCTTGAAACAGGATACAACATCAGAGTACTAGATTATCCAGATGTTTACCTATGCTATGTAATGATAACAATGGTATTAAAGGTTTCAGTGGATAGCCGTGTTGTAAAAGAACAGCAAGATTTGAGAACCTTCAAGATTGAGATTTCAGGGTATCAGCTTTTGAGAGTTAAAGCTCCCTTAATCAAACTGGTATTAAGCATGTTTTCATCCCTTCCAGTTCCTATTTCAGGGAAACTTTGTTTTTAAAGAACACTTTATACTATCCAAAGTGCTCTAATTTATATTACATCAGTGATCCTAGTGACAACTCTGTAAAGCAGATAATTATTGTCCCATTATGATAGTTTGGGGGGAGGGTGAGTGATATGTCTGGCCAGCTAGTGACTTTATGGTCAAGGTGAGATTTGAGCCAGAGTTTTTCATAAGCCACGCAGCTCGTTTATATGTAATCGTAATTACAGCACCCTAGTGACCATTCGAAAATGCTAATTCCCTGGCCCGTATTATTATACTTCCTATTGTTTTACATGTTTACCTTAAAGCTTGCTCTGTGATGCACTGAAATTAAAGGAACGAAGAGAGGCAGTATGTTTAGTGGTTACAGTGTCAGTCTAGGATCTGGGGTTTCTAAGTTCAAATCCTCATTCTGCCATGAAACCTCCCTGAACTCATACTCTTAGGGCCAAGCTACAAGTGACGAATGACACTTGAACGGCAAGTGAACAGACTCGCGTGTATTCCTCCCTGTTTACTTGCGCTCCACTTGTGCTCCACTGATCACTGTTTTCCTCTGTCAGAGGGTATTTTATGTAGTTGTGAGGTTGCTATTTGTATTCTGATTTTGGGGGGAAGAACCTTGGTGTTCCTGCAACAAACACATGAAGGGTGAATGAGACAGGCTTCCCCTGACATTTGGGGTCCCAAGTGCATATGCAGTTAGTTTAGGACAGGTCCCTCTCTTTCATAATGAAAATCTTTGCTGGTGGAAATCCCAATGGAACTCTAACATAACTGCAGCTGATTAAATGCTGTGTAACATTTTTATTTATTAGGCATATTTATTCTCGCTGAGACTCAAGGTGGATTACAGAAAGAGGAAAAAACCTGTAATCATACAGTATAGGACATTGAATGAAAAGTGTAATAGGATTAGGAGTACAGATTTGAAGGATGATGCAAGCAGCAATGTGAATGCACAGTATAAGATAAACAGTTAACAGTGCAATAGAACTGGGAATATAAAATTGAATACCAATACTCTAGCACTAGGAATACAAAATTAAAAGACAATGTGAGCAGCAAACTGTCCAGGCCAGCCTAATGCAAGCGATGCAGAGTGTGGGATTACAAACCTCCAAGGCAATGCGCTCTCCCCTCCCCTCTTCCATAGGAAGGTGCCCTTCTGGGCCGTTCTGCCCCATTACAGAGAGAATGCCCTCCTGTTTTACTGTTATTAAATGGCCAGTATCACAGTCTCAAGAGCACAAGAGATGGGGTGGGGGTTACGCTACAGCGTTTCCAGCTAGTTTTGTCTCTTCCTGCATTACCAGTGAAATTGAAGGTTGAGGAACTGGTCAGAAGAAGAGTGACTGACTGACCCCTTGAAAAATTATATAAATGGCTATGCACCAAGTGATTTTAAAAAATAATCCCGCCCATGTACTGCTTTGGAGAGTCTTTAAGGCATTGTGAACAAATGGCAAAATATCTGAACTGTTTGTTTCTGCACTGTGCCTGATGCCCAAGCCGGCAGCTGTTCCTCCCAGTGTCCCTTGTTTAACACCTTCAGCCCAGCCTTCAGGGCAGGCGTGAATAATTGAGGCTGTTGGCTGCACCAAAGGGTTACATTATGTAAACAGGCAGCTAGCCGGCTCTCTCCGTGCGCGTCTGTGTGTGTGCGTGCCTCCCTGTGCGCGCATGCATGTGTGTGCGAGCGCATCTGTGTGTGAGAGAGGCAGGGAAGGAAGGGGGGAGGCAGGGAGAGCTCAGCGCCGGCAGACAAAAGTCCTGGGGCTGAGGAAGGGGGGGCTGTCGGAGGGAATCGGCTATGGCTGGCCCTAGGCAGCTCTGCGGTGCTGCAGAAAGGGGGGGCTCCTTTCTGGCGTAAGTCCCCCCTTTCCTGCCTGGGAAGAAGGGCTTCAGGATGGTTCAGGAGGGGCACGGCCCTTCCACCTCCTCTCTGGCCCACCCCCCTCTTCTCCCCCCCATCCAACTGCATGAATGAATGAATGAACTCCCAGCTGCTCCACTTTATGCCACTGGTCCCTAATGGCTACCAGGTTAGTGGTGCTTTCTCTGCTCTTCCTTCAGCTGCTGCCTGCCTCTCTGTCTGTGTCTCTCTGTCTCTGTGCCTGTCTGTGTTTCTGTGTGTGCGTGTGCGTGCACGCGTTCAAGCGGCCTTTTTGCCATGGGCAGTTTTGTACAAGAGTGTGCTGCCTTTTGCACCAGACGGAGTGCCGGAGCAAGAGCTACCCCCCCAGCCATACGTTTCCTGCTGGGATAAATCCGGAGTCCATGTTGATGGTGCGGCTGCTTCTTTTCTCTGTGGCTGGGGGTGGGGGGTGGGGGAGAGAGAGAAGAAGGCTGAACATGAAAGCAGCCAATGTGACATCATGTTGCAGAGATGCCTTGATTTCTTCCCCTCCGGTTGATGCGATGGGGTTGGAATCCCCCCCCCCACAAGCACACAACACACAACACCAGCAGCCTCCACCTTCTCTTGCAGCAGAATGATGAAGCAGTGATTCTGAGCATTTGTTCAGATGAGAGGGGATTCATGGGTTATTCCCCTCCCCTCCCCAATCATTTCCTTTTCCCCCCAGTTGGGAAGAAGAACAGACCTTCCCCCGCCCTTGTGCAATGTTTTTAGCTGTTGAACAGAAAGAGGATGAAAAGGCAGAGAGTTGGCTGAATTATCGGTGCGTCATGCGGTGGCTATTGCAGCTGCTGTGTGTGTTTGTGTGGCCATGTGCTCTCTAGCCACACGCTTGCTCGCCTTCCCCCACAACAGCTCAGTGGGGTGGAGGCTTTCTCCCCTTTTGTTCAACCTTGCTAGAGAGCAGGAAAGGGGTTGGCTGTCAACCCCTGATGGGCCAGCTCTCTTCTTTCCACCATCTATACTCTTGAGATGTGGGGTGGGGGCAAAAAATGGACTGTCAAGCCATGGGCAGAGAGAGAGACACACACAGCAGATGAAGGTGCGTCCCGGCAGGATTCCTCCCCTCCCCTCTTTATCTGTTGGCTTTTTGTTGGTCTTGTTGTCGTTCATGCAGGAAAGCTGGTGTTGCACACACCCCTTTCTGCGGTTATAAAATAATAAATCTCTGCTTAAGGGAAGTGGAGCCCTCCAAGGAGCACAGCATCACCCCCGTGGGATGGAACTGAACTCCAGATATTTCAGGCTCAGTCTCTGGATAACTTTTTTTCTATTAATGAGATATTGAGGCGGTACAGGAAGCCTTTCTTCTTCTGGCCCCAATCAAGTCCTTAAAAATGAAGTGTTGGGCCATCTATGTGCTATCCTGGGGCAAGCTGTCCCTTTCAGGGCTTGGCTTGCCACTGGCTGACCTTCAGGTGCTTTAAAGCGTAGGTTGTAGGGAGAGTTTAAATTCTGCTGTGCTCGGAGGGTAAGGTAAGGTGAGTGCAGCACTAAAGGGAGGGGTTGCAGAGACTGGTCAGGAGGGGGAGAAGCTGAAATATTGATCTTTCCAGGATCCTAACTGAAAGGAGTGTCAGATGACCTCCTACAAAGGAAATGGAGTAGATCCCACTGGCTCAGCGCTGAAGATCACGGTGTCTTCCGCTAGCCCATGAAAGCTGATCCTGCTGAGCTGCAGGTAGTGAGGGGGAGGTTGTCAGATGCCTGTTCTATCCTTCTGCCCAGGGAAAGACAATCTCCCTACCCTCTCCCACCTTGTTGCTAGGAGGATGTGGCCTTAGGCGCATGCACGCATGCACACACCCTGAAGCCCTGCTCTCTCTTTCTGGGAAGCAAGGATTCCCTGCCCCACATTACAAGGTGCAAAGATTTAATTGATTGGGTTGTTCTGTGTCTGTCCATGCAAGATGTTCCCATTGTGCATCCACAAGCATCAACAACCAGTTAACTTCTAAATAGGCCTGGTTCCAAAGAAGCGTAGAAGAGTTAGAGGCAAGATAGACAGGTGGGTGCCTCATGCTATGCCAGGCAAGGGAAAGTTTTGTTCAGATATAGACATCAAGTCCTAAAAAGCTGTGGATCAAGATTACCTTGAGGTACCATGAAATTCCTGCTGCAGCTTATAGGTTGCCCTTTTCCGGCACAGTTAATACTTTTTGCTTTGCCCAGCTAAGATAGTTATGTGGATGCTGTGGTCATGTCAAGGGAGGCCCCATTTTGATCTCTCTGAAATCGCATGGAGAGAATGTTGTCAGAAGTGTTGACAACCTTTGCTATCTTTCTGGAAAATGCATGTTTATTTTAAAGTGAGTTTCAGAATAGGTAAATGCCGTGTTTTGTTGGAAACCTTCAAGATGTAGAGACATGCGTGCTTTAAAATTGCACAGAGCTCTTTCATTTGTTTGCAAAGTGGTGATTGTTTTATTGTGCTACAGTGTTTTATATTTGTTAACCTTGATAGCTATGCATATAGCAGGAAGTGGAGTATGTTTTCTTCTTATTAATATTAAACACTGTCCTCATCATCATTGTAACTTTTGTCTATAACCAACATCTGTAGAAGAGGGGGGGACAGTTATTACTAGACTGATGTCGATAATGGTACTTAATATTGCAACAGAAGAAGGGAGCTCTGACTCTTTGAAGCTTACACCCTAAAAACCTTGTTGGTCTCTGAGGTGCCGCTGAACTTAAATCATGTTGTTCTTTTACAACAGGCTGGCTGAAAATTTGAAAATCCTAGGCCAGTGTAATAATAACATTCGATTTATATACCGCCCTTCAGGACAACTTAATGCCCACTCAGAGCGGTTTACAAAGTATGCCATTATTATCTCCACAACAAAACACCCTGTGAAGTGGGCAGGGCTGAGAGAGCCCTGAGAGAGCTGTGACTAGCCCAAGGTCACCCAGCTGGCTTCAAGTGGAGGAGTGGGGATTCAAACCTGGCTCTCCAGATTAGAATCTTGCTCTCTTAACCACTACACCAAACTGGCTTATAGACAGATGCTTGTGCTTTTTGAACAGGAATGGTTTAGTTCATGTGCTGGGAAAGAGAAGGTGAGCTTCAAAAGGCATTACTCCTGCTTCATAGCTGTAGCACACCTCTCACTTCTTTCTTCCCCTTGTGGTCTTTATTTGCGAGTAAAATAACATGTCAGCTGTGACTTGAGAGCACTTTCCACCACCAAAGTACAAAGGGAGCTTGACTCTCGAAAGCTCATACCCTGGACACTATTTGTTGGACTTTAAGGTGCTACTGGACTTGAACCTGTCTCTTCCATTCTACTAAAGTACACCGTGAAGGGGGCAGGGGGACGTGTACTGATTTAAGTGCAGGTTTTGTTAACCTGACTTCATTATTCTCTTCCAGTCTTCCCCTGTGTTAAGTGTTCAAGTTTTATATTTCAGTTTGTATATTTCCCCTTCATTACATTTTTAAGCGTTGATCAAAATCTGTACATTCATGTTGCTTGAAGAAGACAGTTGCTTATAAATTCATGGCTGTAGATGTAAGGGTTTCTTTAAAATACTGTAGCTAAAATTTGCAGTAATGCCTATAGAATGCTTCTGCAAAATCTTTTTTACTGTTCTGTATGTGTTTGAGATGGCTTGATTCAATCAGAAAATCGACGTCTTCCAGTTTGCAAGATCTGAGCAAGTCAGTTAATAATAGGATATTTTGGAGGTCTTTCATTCATAGGGTTGCCACAGGTGGGAGGCGACTTGATGGCACATAACACACATCTATTGGGGAAACTTCTGTTTCCGTATTGGTAGCATTGTGTTCCAGAGGAAATTCACTCCTGTGTCAGTCCTCTTAGTCAGTGTCACCCAGTCTCACCCCCCCTTCTTTGTGTTTTCATCACTTCATTTATTTCTAGCATGACTGTTGCTTGCTTCAGACTCCCTTTGGAATGTGAGAAAGCCTGTCTACAAAACGGTAGCATAAGGATTAGGGGTTGGCACTAAATGACTTGCAGTGGTATCCTAGGACCACTTTCCTGGGAGTAAGCCCCAGTGAAAAGACCCGAGTAGGATTTTATTTAGACAGCTATAGCCTACTTTTCTCTCTGCAGGGGACCCAAAGCAGTTTACATCATTCTCTTCTCCTCCACTTTATCCTCACAACAACCCTGTGAAGTAGGTTAGACTGAGAGAGAGAAAAAATGTATATAGCTTTCCATAGCACTATTGCAGTGAACCTTCCCTTTCCTTGTTTCTCTCCCTCTGACCTGGCTCAGTGTTTGCTACTTCCTCCCAGGGGTCATTTCGTAGAAAAAGAGCTGCAGGAACTCATTAGCATAACTCATTAGCATATGCCATGCCCCTTGCCATCACCGGAATTGTGTCATTGGCATAATTGATTTGCATATGCCACACCCCCTGACCTCACCTGTCCTGGCTGTTTTGGACCCAATCCTGGCCATTCAGGGCTGAAATTGGGCCCAAAATGGCCAAAAGGGGCTGAAAATGGCTGAAAAGTGGCCTAAAATGGTCAGAATTGGGCTGCTGCTGAGCGGGAGAGTGATCCACCACCCATAAGAGGCCCGATCCTGGCTGTTTTGGGACCAATCCTGGCCATTTTGGGCCCAATCCAGGTCAAAATGGGCCCCAAACAGCCAAAAATCAGGTGGGCGGGGCCACCTGACATGTGACCTCTTTGGAGAACTACTGGAATTGCGTTCCTGTGCGTTCCCCCTCAAAATGAGCCCTGCTTCCTCCATCTATTAGCCTTAGCATAGATTTGAGGCCTCTCATCATGGCTTGATTTTGTATCAAACTCCATCAGGGTTGGCCACCCTGGGTGAATGATTCTGCCGCCCTGCACTGCAGGGAAGCCATTCCCACTCCACCTGCACTCACTGGGGCCAGGCCTGTGGATTGCCATGGTGCCCTGCAAAAACAGCTCTGGATAAGGATCCAACTTGCCAACAGAAGGGGAAAGGGAAGAAGAGCAGGCTTGATGCCAACTGCCCAGTAGCACCATGCACACCACCTAGAGCTGCTGCTTGGTGTGGCAGACCCCGACACCCTTAGCAGGCAAGGCAGTGACAGGGCTGCTTTTGCCACCTCTAGTGCCCTAGGTGCAGACCAGCCTAGGATTGCTTTCTTGGTGACTTAAAAAAAAAAGAATTGTGAGAATTGCAGCTAATTAAAAGCAATCTTGTTGTTGTTGTAGAGATAACTTTGAAATATTAGCACTGCAAGGCCTAAGGAATTATTCCTCCAATCACTGGAAGAATTAATAGAGGGTGTGGCAGTTGGATCCTGGTGGGCAGACGAGGTGTAGAGATGGATGGCACCTAGTGTTGCAAGCTGTTGACTTTCTAACAGAAGTCCTTGTTAAAAATCTCAGAGCCAGAGGTGTGACCGTGTTAATTGTCAGACAGCAGAAATGATGGTGTGCAGTGATTCTTGTAGCTTAGCAAAGCTAACGCCAGGCCAGAGCTTATCTGGGAGACTCCTTAAGAAGGGGCAGAAGTGAGATGCTATGAAAGGTGCAGAGAAAACTTCCAAGAGAGATATTTCATCCCCCCCACCCCAGTCAAACTAGCTTTTCACCTCTCTGAGGCCTGTAATAAGCTGAGAGAAAGAGAAGAGAGATAATGGGTTGGATCCTGACTAAATTGGCAATGTCCCCTTTGCGCAGCAGGGCCCCCATCATATTTTTTGGGGGGTCTCCTCTCCCTCCAGGACTAGCTTTTTGTTGAGATCAGTGGGTCTTAGTGGGGAGAGAGGAGGCAAACAAGTTCCTATTGAAGGAAAACTTATGGGAATGCTCAAGTGTAGAGAGATGCAATGTTAGCCAGGAAGCGTAGTTTCACCTCTCTACACAAACAGGGAAGATCTTCTCAGAGGGACTATTAATTTCATTTTACCTCTGCAAAGGCCCTGTCAATTTGAAATTAAGAAACCCTCTGATGAGCCATCTCCCTGCTCTGTCTTTTTAAACTACCCTCCTGTAGAGAGGTGAAATTGATAGAACCTTCTGCTCTGTCTTTTAAAACTACGCTTCCTGGCGAACATTGTGACTCCCTACACTTGAGCGTCCCCGTGGAAGAGGTCTTGTGTAGAGAGACTGTATCCAGCCCAGTGTGTAAATGAGTGGATGACAACGCAGAGAGGTTAAAAGCCTTTAGTGGAACACGTTTGGCATTTTCCACCAAGCGTTAGTTTTTTATTGTTGCACCAGGGATCGTATGACAGGTTTTGGAATGGCAGAGGATGAATTCTCAGGAGAGTGGCATAAGCAAATGCAGAACAGAAAGATTAGATAATTTGGAGGACAATATATAACTTTTAAGGCCGTGTGATGTTAGAGTGATGTCCCTGGGTTTGATGGTCGTCCTTGGTCAGGAGGGCTGCAGATTTCAGAATTAGAATTTTTCCCTGTTGGTTGTTAGAGCTTCTTGGAAATGTCAGTGTGGCTCTCAGCACTTCACTTCAAAACCAACAATTATGGAGGGTGGAGGCCAAATCATCCAAATTGACACCTAATATAACGTCGTTATTATATTAATGTATCCTTCCAGGAGCCCAAGCGTACTAATTTGTAGCCTGAGTTGCTTTTAAAAGTGACAGGTTGATGTTTTGCAATATAAAGACAGAGAGATTTTTCAAAACTTCATCCCAACTTCTTCCAGTTTGAATTCTGTACCTAGCTCATTCAAATAGATTTAGTTTTCTGTTCCTTTCCTGGTCTGGATTGTTGGATACCGATGGAAAAAGGAAATGTCACCTTTAAATAATACTGGAATATCTTAAAAAGTTGCGAGGCTTTGCACTTCTACCTTTTTACAGTATTTCTTTATTATGGGCTTTAAATTTGCCATCCTTTGTAGCCAGGATCAAAATGTTTTAGCTGGTTAACTTTCTCCTTTGTTAGAACTAATAGTGTCAGAAGACTAGCAAGCTTTTATGCTACACAGAACCCTTCTTCATGTGCAAATTTGGACTGTACTTCACTGGGTGACCTTTGACCAGTCTCTCTCAGCATTACCTACCTCAGAGGGTTGTTGTGAAGATGAGAAGAAAATCTTTCTACCACCCCAAGCTCCTTGAGAGAACGATGGGATTGAAATGTATACTTGATGGGAATTATGTGGTTGCCATAAATGCTCTGGGCTGACTTTCTCTGAGTGTGAGTGCCCATGTGTACACGGACGACTGTCAAGGGTTCCTTTGGGATTGTTGAATGTTGCTGTGACTTGAAGGTGCACGCTGATTCATCTTTGGAAATCTCTTACCAGAGCTGTTTGTGCCCCAAAATTCTGTTCAAAATAGCCAAATATTGCAATCTGTACAAATTGTTTATGTGCTCACAATATGTACAGTTTTCTGCTACTCCTCCAGTCACCAGGGCAAGAAAGGAGGTATAAGATGATGTCCCATCTCTTCTGGAAACATTCAAACACATTCTTGCTTGAGCTTACCATAGATCTTTAAATGTGTTGCCGCATACTTTCAGATTCCTCTTCATAACCATAAGAAATGATAGTGTGTGCTCTACCCACTGTGGTGTTGGAAAACCACAGAACCTCTGAAGTGTTTCAGGTGTCCACAGATTTTCCCCAGCAACATCTGTGCATGTATGTATTTGTCCCTCCCTCAACAACATAAAAAGATGGTATTTTTCCTCTCCTTGCTTTCTTGTGTATCCAGCTATTTGTTCAGAATTCAGCACGAATTGTGCATTATTTTGGTCCTCCTCCCAAAATCTCAAAGAGCATCTGGACTCTGCAACTAACAGTGCAGTCCTAAGTGAAGTTAAACCAGTCTAGGCCCATTGATTTCAAAGGTCTTAGGCTGGAATAATTCTTTTTAGGATTGAACTGTAAGTCTCTTTCCAAGGTAAAATTGGTAAGAACTTTTTAATTCTGTGTCAGTTTCACCTCTCTTGCTTCCTTTCCCTAAGAGATCATGTGACACACACCCCTTCCCCCCAATACTATGATGTTCATAATTTCCAGAGACTGTATAAGCAAAGTTGTTAAGTTTGGTATGGAAAAATTATATCTTGCGGGCTGAATAAGCGCATTGGTAGATATGCACTAGTGTTTGGTAGGCAGCAGTCACAGGTATGCCGAAGGAGGCCAAGCAAGGATGTTCTTCTAAGATCAAATTCTGGCACAGATGTCATGCCGCCTGTGTGAGCCAGTTTCATAAATGGTAAAGTAGCAAGCAGGATTTTTGGGGAACTCAAAAGCCTGTTCTGCTCTTTGTGACCTCGTAGTCAGTTCTAGTAAAATGTAAAACATGTTGATTAAGAAGTAGGGGGAAAGTACAGTTTGAAACAAGGCTCTTATTTGATGGGCTGTGCCTGAACTCCTGGTTTTCTTATCATGTAATCATGATGGCCAGGAACTTGTTTTCTCTTTGCAAAAGCCTCAATTTTTGTAATTTTACCCTCAAATCCTTGAATTTAGAACTGTTCACAGAGATTGTCAGCTGTGTAACCTTGGTGGTGTTGTAGACATAACACTTCTTGAGAGTGCAGGCAGGAGGTTATCTGGGGTTCCGGACAGCCAGTCTCATAAAGCATTATTATAATTTTTTTTCCAAAGTGGGTCAAGCTGTTTTGCCATTTCAAGCGTGGATTCCTGGTTCTTTTGCAAGCCCTGGTTACTATGGGAACAGCAGAAGGCATTTGTCATGGCTGTTCTTGGGCCAGGTTCAAAACTCTGGGATTGAACGGAAACAGCAAAGGTTTTGAGAGATGGGGTGGGGGTGGCTGGGGAGAAAGAAGGCAAATAATTGCCACATTGCATGTCCTAAACTGGCATGTTGCTTCTGTCCTCTTTGGTTGCTCATCGGAAATGCTAAATCAGTTGGAGAGTCGCAGGTCCTAAGTTGCAGTGATGTTTTCCCTCTAAGGGCTAGGGAGACTGGACGGGGGCTATGGATGTCTGCTTAGCTTCCTGCAGCCTTAAGACCCCCAGAAGAAACTTCATAACTTAAGTTAATGTGCTACGTAATTTTACATGTAAGCAAGTAGAGCTTTTTCCTGCCAAAACTTGAATGTGCATGAGCCAGGAACCCGCCTGACCCTTCCCCAGATTGCATAAGCACAGGCTGTTCTAAAACCGAATGTTTGGTCAACCCCTGTTGCCCCTGAATAGTCCAGTAGCACAGAAACGTACCACCCAGGCCTGTATGGAACACTTCACGGGAGATTTGCAATGCCTTTGAAATGGTCCACCTAATCTTTAAGCCATTTTCAAGCATCCCATTGGGGAGCCCTTTGGAGGGGTATAGAGAATTGGGGGCAGTGTCTCCCCCCCACCCTCACCCCTGGTTTCGTATCAGGTGGTTCCTGATAGTTCTAGAAATGCTTTGCCCTTAAACTGCAGAGCAGTTAAGTTGTTCCCTCTTCCAGTTGTCTTTTCTCCCTCTTTGCAAGACACAGTGCTGCAGCACCATGCAAAGCCAGCGGACGGTGGGCCGATCTGGATCTGAGAGTACCAGTGGCCCTGGTTTGAGGAGGAGAGTATTGTGTGACGGCTGGAACACTGGGCCAAGGAGACCCTGCTCAGTTGCTGCATTGCACTTGGCTCATTCTGCCTCTCTTACTTCACAGTATTGGTGTGAGGACAAGAGTATAAGAGTACATTGTAATCGGGGCACTGACAGGGAAATAAAGAAATCTAAGCCAATAGAAGTGTGAGGAAGTTGCATAGGGCTACAGCAGAAGTAACTCAGAGTCTCTCTACCCAAGACGCCTCAGTGTGTGTTCGTCAAGTGTAGGGAGATGTAATGTTAGCTGGGAAGAGTAGTTTAAAAAGAGACAGCAGAGATCGCTCCTCAGAGGGTTTGTTAATTTCATCTTTGGCTCCCTGAAAGTAATGTCAATTTCATCTCTCCAATCTAAAATTTTGTGGGATCGCAACAAGAGGGCAGTGAGGAAGGGAAAAGGGCTGAAGCTGCCTTCCAGAGCTGGGTTTGGACCTGGAGAGGTTATAATGGGCTGAAGTTTCCCTTCTGGCATTTCACAGCCCCTTCACAGTGTATAGCAAAGCCTTTCCTCTGCCGCTGGCTCTGTCTTTTTAAACTACCATTCCTTGCTAACACTGCATCTCCCGACGCACATTCTTCACGTGCCAGATGAGATATACATTGGTTCACACATGTGGTATACACATGTGTGTGCATGTACAACATTGCATATCTCAACACTTGAATTTTGGCAGCTGGGTGTGCAAACTGAATCCATTGTAACAGTGTTTGGATGATACAAAAATTCTATCTGTGGTGCTAGCTCATTCACCTGTGAAAACCATCGCTTGATGTTACAGTCATCAAACAATGAGCATGTCAGTTCCTATCATAAAATAGCAGAAATGCATGCAAACCAAACTTGAAAAAATTGTCTGTGCAGCTCCCCAGGCATTGGCTGACTAACTTTCAGATGCACACTTGTGGAATTAGAGGATAAGAGTTGAGGCAATAAAAATGTTGCATTTTTTTAAAAAGAGAGAGGAAGGGTACCTCCAACAGAAAATCAATGTCAAGGGAAGTAACTCATTGCAAATATCCTAACATTGGTACCTTGCTGAATTCAGAGTTGTGAGGTCAAAATTGATACTGAAATAATGGCAGAAGGATCATCAAACATGTATTTGCCCCCTGCAGGTAAATGCAAATAGAAGTAATCAGTATATAAACTACTGTCAAGTCCTTGTTTTTTATGTTTACAGAAAAATAATTAAATATATGCTTGCTGCACACAGCTGGAACTCCTGATCTTTTCCCTCAGCAGCATTTTATGGAGATAAATCTGGAAAGATCAAGTTGAGGAAGTTAATTGAATCCCTCGTTAGTGGTGCTTTGTGCAAGCTGTCTTGACCCCTTTCACTCCTTTAGATTTCTCCTGTGGGAGACACCCAGTTTTGGTATGACCTGATTTTGGGAATGGTATGCCTTCCCTTCAGGCAGCCAAATCTGGGAACTTCTTTTGTGATCCACAGATGTCCCATCCTAAGCATAATGCTATAACTGTACTTTGCCACGTTCTTTTTGAGGATTATTGACTCAACTGTCCCCTTTTTTCTCCCCTGTCAGCACTGCCAGTAACTCGAACCGCAGCACTCCCGCTTGCTCCCCTATCCTTCGCAAACGCTCCCGGTCTCCGACGCCACAGGACCTTCAAGGAGACGCCATGGTGGAAAAAGGCTCGGACCACTCTTCAGACAAATCCCCTTCCACGCCAGAGCAAGGTGTGCAGCGTAGCTGTTCCTCTCAGTCCGGTCGTAGTGGGGCCAAGAATTCCAAGGTGAGCCCAGTTGTTTAAGCTTTGGCATTAGGGGACAGATCACCACTTTAACACTCACTCTTCCCCTGCTGTCTTCATTTGACTTGTTCTTTATGCAGCTGTATCCTAACTTTCTCCTCTGCTAACAAAATAACTGGGTGGTGCGTGATCATCTGCTTGCGTGTTCATGTACACTCACACCCAGTCTAGAAATTGATTTTCTTACCATGTATGCCTCTTCCAGAAAACAGAAGATTGCAATCCCTGGGTTTCTAAATTATATAGAATAGATTATCTAAGAGCTAAATTACAAGAGATGAATTACATGAGGAGCACATGAAGGGAGTCACAGTGTTAGCCAGGAAGCTGAGTTTTAAAAGGGATTGGAAGGCTTTGTCAATTTCCCCTCTCTACAGAGCCAGGGAGATCTCAGAGGGTTTGTTTATTTCCTCTTCACCTCTTAGAAGGGGAGGTGAAACTGACAGAGACTTTGGGTGGCAAAGAGGAAATTAACACACCCTCTGAGCAGCCATGTCCTTGGCTCTGTAGAGAGGGGAAATTGACAAAGCCTTCCGATCTCTTTTAAAACTCAGCTTCTCGGCTAATGTTGCAACTCCCGTCACGTGCTCCTCCTCATGTAATTCGTCTCCTGTAGCTTGGCTCTTAGTTGCTGATTAGAAGGGGGCAAAGGAACAAATGGTAATTTTCTGCAAGCCAGGCCCATACTGCTCACGCAACAAATGTGTGCTGTGCGATTTACTGAGGTTCCTTGGTAGAAAAAATTGCCTTGAAAGTAGGAAGTTTGAAAATCTCTGCCGTAGAGCCGTGGAGGTGTCAGTTCTGCCCCTTCTTCCTCCACGCAGAGGTCGTGGCGCAACCCAAGAATAAGGCTGTCCTCTCGTGCTTTCGGCAGTGGCTGTCCTACTGCAGTCCTGAACCCACGTGGCATCTCAGACTAAATTATTATGGCCCAGTGCACCTCATGTGAAATGCTCTGACATGCGGAGCCCACATTTTGCAGAAAAAGCTCATTTTCTTTCCTGGAAGACAATTGTTCAGTCAAGGAAGTGGTAGGATTTATTAGACTTCATGGAACACGGCAGTTGCTCCTAGGAGGAAATTTATTATAATCTGTGTTCGTGAGAAGGATTGTGATCTCTTTTATAGTACCCCGGCTGTTTATATTTTTTTGAATATAATTCTCTGTCTTGTTGCTTTAAGTCAGGGGGGCCTTATAAAATCCAGATCTCCATGAACGAACAGAGCAGGAAATTACAGCAGGTAGCTGAAGCTTCCTGTTGGGGAAAAGAATGCTTGTGGGGATTTAATTTGCAAAGATGAAGCGTTTGCTAGAGCACTAGACTGCTGCCCTTGTTAGTGTCGGATGCCATGAAACAAGCTGGCGTGTTTTTTGTAGCATGGAATAATTTTCAGTACTCCTAAAACACACTTATTCTGTCACCTGTGAAGCAGTCGTTGGCAGCTTCTGGGAGGATCGATGCATTCAGCCACTGACACACAGATCAAGTTCCTCTTTCCTCCAGGGGAAGCACAAGCGTACTTGGTCATGGATGCTGGCTTTGCTTTTGCTGTGATGTGTGCCCAGTTGGGCAGGGGGTGGGATTTAGGGCTACACTGAGTGGACAAAGAAAACAGTCCGTTTGTTCAGGGTCCTTTGGATCTATGAAAGAGATGTTTCCTGTTCTGCTTGACTTTTCTTCTCCTGAACTGCAAGTTTAATTTCCTTTTTTCCCCCCCTTCTCTGCATGCTTTTTCTACACTTTCATTTGTACAAAAGCGCCTCTCCAAAGTAAGCCGTCTTTCTACTCGCCAATCCGTCTTACTGTAGAATCAACCTTTGGTTCCATCCATGTGCTGTTGTGTAGCCTTCCGTCCTCCCACCCACCCCTCCGACATTCTCCTGGTTATTTCCCAAGCGAATGTTGATGGCTGCTTCTTTTCCCTTCCTGTATTCAAATGCTTCTTTGCTGTGGAACTGGGTTTTCCTTGATGTCCCTGGCAGTGCCTGGACATTCTTGCATGGATCTGAGTAAGAAACCCTTTTATCTGTTGTTTCTGCTCTATAACCTTGCGATGCCCACTGGTAGAAAGGACGAGTTCCAGCCACTATTCTGTAGCCGTCTTGATGCTGGACATCAGCAGCTGAGCAGCCCTTCCTGGGGAAACTTGGGAGTTGCCTTCAGATCCAGGGTTTCCATGAGGTCTCCTTGGGAGGATGTTGGAAGTGATGTCTCAGCTGCTGTAGTTGAACATGCTGGGCTGTTGTCCCCTCTGCTTTTACCACATTTAGCAAGAATAGCCCAAATCCAGTGACCTCAAAGGAACCCAGCTATTAACACACATTCCCCAAGCCACGCCCAAGCTAGAGACTTATTTCCCAAAGAATCCTGGGAATTCATGGGCTCTGCACGAAAGATCATAGCTACAGCTGCTGTTTCTAGAGCTATTTTTTCCACCCCAAGGAGCAGCAGAGGAGTGTGCCAGTGGTGGAACAGGATATAGCTGTATCTTGTTAGCATCTCTATTTAGAAGACAGGTTGAGTTGTTAATGCTAAAGAATGCATTCTAATGTTCCAGCCTTTTTTAGTAACCTTGCTTGGGGTCATATGCTCACCTGGCTGTTGTGACCCTCTTTGTAAGGTGGAGGATCACATGAAACATTTATTTACACATTTATACTCAGTTCACATTGGGGGCAGTGGGCGGAAATGTGTAGTCTCCCACCATGTAAATTGGTGGCGAGGTGATTATATAAATCAATCCCTTGACTTACGATTATGACTTTTACAGTTTCATTTTGCACATCTCCTCCTCTTACTTGCAAAAGACACTTGAGCCTTTTTAAAAACGTTACCTTCATATATTTTTAGCTATGGGTGAGAACCATAAATGGGTCCATCTCTGAACAAAGGTTTTAACTCTCAAAGCATCTCTAGAAGTTACATGTTATCTGACTTCATTGTATTGTGGTCCTGATGTTGTGTTGACTGAGAGTCTTTTTACATGAGATACCTTACATAAGGATGCTCGAGTTTAGGGAGATGCAGTGTTAGCCAAGAAGCATAGTTTCAGTTTCACCTCTCTACAGGAGGGCAGTGACAAAGCCAGTGAAGGTCACTCCTCAGAGAGTTTGTTAATTTCATCTTTGCCTCCCCAAAGGGGAGGTGAAATTGACAGCGCTCTTGGGGAGGCGAAGATGAAATTTAAAAGCCCTCTGAGGAGCGATCTCCACCAGCTCTGTCACTACCCTCCTGTAGAGAGGTGAAACCGACTTTTTAAACTACGTTTCCTGGCCAGCACTGCATCTCCCTACACTTGAGCATCCTCGTGTAAGATGTCTCGTGTAGAGAGATTCTGAGTCATAGGGTATGGCCCCCCCACCCCGGAAGTGAAATACCTTTTGAAAAGTAATAGAAGAAACTCCCTCGGCCTCAAATTTCTCTAAACTTGGGAAAGATTGCATTTGGAAAGTTTTACTATAGTCTGACTGTGTGACTATGTAGGAATCACAAATAATCCCGACAACTAATGTCTGGAGCATTTGTTATAGATCAAGAGGGTGATAAATTGGGTGCAGGGTTTGCATACTGCCAAATACACTTAATTGATAAACCAGCAAAGTTGTCGCAAGGGTAAAGTTAAAATGGAAACTATCAAAAGAAGCAAAACCACCTTTAGGGAGACAGAAGTATAAATATATGGATTTTTCTGGTTTTACTGCTTCTGCTTCGATGAACTCCCGTCTGAGATGAGTTTGTTTTGGGAAATTAAGGCGTGGAGTCGTCCATTCTCCCATTTCCTAAACCCGTGCCCGTGTCCCAGTTTCTTACTGATTTTTTTTCAAAGTTGAATTGTTTGCCCTAGGAGCCTCTGTGACTGGCCCCTTATCCTTGCTATGTGGAAGTAACTGTGATGTTGCAGGCTCCTCTCTAGAGAAAAATTGGGGAAGAATGGGTGAAAACTCCAGGAGCGGAAGCGGCAAGCAGGAGTTCTGTAAGGACTGTGTATATTTGCAAACTAAGAAAGGACTAGGGAGCCAGGATAACATCTTGTTGAAAGAGTTGTATGGGATGGTGGGTTCATAAGAGAATTAACATCAGATCAAAGAATCTTTCTATAATGACATTTAGGAAGCACATAGAGTACTCTCAGGCCTGATGTAATGAAGAGATACAGAGCAGAGGAGTTTTTTTTTTTGGTATTTAAACCGAGAATCATAAGTTGGAAGGGACCTCCAGGGTCATCTAGTCCAACCCCCTGCACAGTGCAGGAAATCCACAACTTCTTCCCCACTCACATTCCCAGTGACCCCTGCTCCATGCCCAGAAGATGGCAAAACACTGTTAGGATCCCTAGCCAAACTGATCCCTGGCCCCAAAGTGGCGATCGGCATTACCCTGGGTGAGTCAGAACGGGCCACAAGAACTAAGCACTGATGTAACCCTTCCTGCCCTCCCTCTTATGATTTGCCTAGGTTCGCAGAATCAGCAGCACTGCTGTTAGATGGCCATCTAAACCTCTGCTTAAAAACTTCTGAGTAAGGAAAGCCCACCACCTCCCGAGGAAGCCTGTTCCACTGAGGGACTGTTGTAATTGTCAGGAAGTTCTTCCTAATGTTTAGTTGAAAACTCATTTGATTCAGTTTCATCCTGTTGATTCTGGTCCAGCCTTCTAGGGCAACGGAAAACTATTCTGTGTGGAGTAGAGAGGAAAGTCTTCCTTGCGCCTGGTTTGGATCCTGTTCTCTTTCAAAATTTTGAATGTATAGAACAGAGCAGAGAGAGATCCTCTTTTGATCCTGGAAGAATCCATTGTCCCTTTAGGTCAGGGTTAAGACCTGTTGGGCATCAAAATGCCAGAAGGGCAGTCCAGGGCTGCTCACTGGGCTAATAGCATCCTTTTCCTTTTAGAACCCATTTCTTATCCGGAAGGAGTCTCCTTGACCTCTGCCAGGGACACTGCAGAAAAGGTGGACATGTGTGGTTTTCCCAACTGAATGGCTAACTTGCTGCTTATCAGTGTATCACATCACGTGGTACACTTTTGTAGTCTCTCTTTGGGTCATGAATAATAGATCTAAGCAAAAGGGAAGAGTCTTTGACTTTGTAAGAGAGTACACCAAACCTGAGTGTGTTGCTTTCTCACACGTAAGAGTGTATGATCTGTGAGATGAAACCCCTCTGAGCCTGTGAGTTTTGACACTTCTGAAGTGCCATGTCCCCTACTTTAGATCCCCTTGCCTCCCATATTTTGTGTGTTGTTGTCAGGACACATTTTTGCCACCTGAGGGAGCTCGCCCATTAGCAGAGTTCTCCAAACATTTGTCTGGGAAGCGAAAGTGCTTGGGGAAGCAGTCCCAGGAAGATTCTCTACTAAGATAGAAATTCCACTCCATTGTGCACATTTCACACACACATGTGCCCCGAGGCAGCCAATTGCACCGCCCCATTGGACAGCACGCATGCAGATGCGCACATGCTTCTCCAAGGACCTTGCTCATAATGCAAAACAGCCTTGTGAATCTTTGCCTATAGAAAGCATTGATGAAAAAAGCTACTGTGTGAACATTTTGGAGGTGCCCACTCTGTCCTTACACAAAGTTCTGTGCCAAAAGTGCAATGTTTTAACTTGGATTTATGAAGCTCTCATGAGAAATCTGTGACTTGGTAGTCAAAGAAAGAAACAAGTATCTTTTTGCAATAAGTACTTTGCAGCAAATCCATTGTTTCTTTGCTCTCATGCCGCAATAGTCCTCAGACTGGTCCTGAAAAGTCCCAGATAACATGGATGCAGCAATTGATTGGATGCACTGGAGTGGAGATGACAGTGGCTATTTACTGGGAGGAGGAGGAAGAAAGGCGTGTCCCAAAGTGTGTGCATCTACTCGCAAAGAGAGTGTGTATCTATCTGTGCACTATCTGCACAGATGAAGAGTGCGTGCTTATGGCGCATGCACCACCGACTCAGAAATTCACCAGCTACCCTGTGCAGTTCTAAGTTGTCCTTGGAAAATTCCTGTGTGTGTGTGTGTGTGCATTTGTGTGATGACTTATTAGTTAAGATGCTGGGCCAGAGTTCATCAACGTCATTCAGAAGCCTAGGGCTGTTTTACTCACTTTCTTTTCTCTCTGGCATCACGGTGTCTCCTATGCACGGGGCATCAGCTGCAGGCTTCCTTATTCTTCTTTTCATTTGTGCATCTGCATCTTGGACTGTGGAATCACCAAACCCCCAAAGCAGTCTGAAAAAGTGCAATGACGGGGGAGAGTCAAAGGCAAGGACGGAACCAATTTGATGTAGCCAGGGACCCAGTGTTTATCTTTATGTTTATTTTTAATCGTTCCCCTCCTCCTCCAAACAAGCACCTTGCAAGGGTAGGTCAGAGAGAGCGATTGTGATGGGCCCAAGGTCACCTGGTGGGCTTCCATGGATGAGTGAGGGATTTGAACCTGCTCGCTCCAGGTCTTAGTCCTACACTCTAACCACTAGGCAACCACACCAGCCCTCATGAATGCGGAATGAATCAACACTGGCTAAGGATGTGCCTCATAATACACTTATTGTCCCTTTCCGTTACCGTTAAAATCTAGGCAGGATCTTTGCTGTACCTCCATTTGGCATGGAGTGTTTTTAATGGGGTTGATTAGTTTTCATTCATGCAATATTGGCTGCTTGACCCAGTGTGGGCACATCTTCTGCAGAGGTTTCTTGTGGGTGGCATATAAGTCAAAACAAGCTCTTGCAATCCGTTTTGATCCCCGTAATTGCCCTGGAGAGCCATTATCATCCTAGTTCCAAGTTGGAACTGGCTGCAGCAGCGTGCCCGTATAGTTGAGATTTGAACCGAGGTTTTCCGGGGATGGACCTGCTCATAAAAGCATCGTCTTTCCACTGCCGTTTTTGGCTGAGTGATTTCGGCCATTTTTTCAGCCCAGGAGGGTGGATGAGGTGAGGGCCTTTGGTTGGAATGGAAGAATAAAGCATCTTAGTAGGTTTGGGACTGTGCATTCTTCCCATTCTTTATCCATGTGAAGAAGATGTTCCTGCCTAGGTGAAGGTGTTAACTGGCAGGAGAAGCAGTGGTGGGCAAGAGAAAGCAAAGGACTGGAGCCGGCTATTTCCCACCTGCTCCTTCTTCCTCTGAAGGTAGTGGGGGCACCTGATGCCTGTATGATCCTAATCTGATGGTAGTGAATCTTCTCTGGAGCCGCATTTGGGACGGATTTATCCACTGAGCAGGTTGGAATGAATGAGAACAAATGTGGATTTGTTATGACTGTACATGAGCGATGTGAAAAAGACGCACACGCACACACCCCTTGGAGTCCCTTCCCTATGAGGAAAGGCTGAAGAGTCAGGGACTTTTCATTCTAAGGAAAGGCATGGTAGAGGTTTATAAAATCATTCATGGGGTGGAGAAAAAGGGCACAGAGACCTCTTTGTCCCTTTTCCATAATACTAGAACTCATGGACACCCAGGCAAGTTGATGGACAGTAGGTTCAGGACAGGCCTATGAGCATAGAGGGAATTAGGCAGATTCATGGAGTGGCCGCGTGCCACAGTGAGTTAAGAGAATCTCAACAGACAGGGGCAGCAAACCTCTGAATACCACAGTGCTGGGAGGCAAGGCCTTGGCCCCTGTATCCTGTTGTTGGTTCCCCGGAGAATTAGTTGGCCACTGTGTGAAACAGGATGCTGGGCTACGTGGACTACTGGTCTGATCTAGCAGGACTTTTTTTAACCCTTAAGAGGGTCTCTGCTAAGCAGGAGAATCCGCATTGAAGAGTAAGGTACGACGTGACTCTGGAATTGGCAAACACGTTCATGAGTGGTTGAGGGTGCTTCCAAGGCCAGGTCAGGATGGCTTCCCTGAATTGGCGGCCCCTGTCTGTGCAGCACTGTTGCTCGTGATTCCACTCATCAGCAGCTCAGTATGCTGTTTCTGTGCCATCGACGAGGCCGGCTCATCAAGGGAGTAAGCTGAGTCGGCAGTGCAGGCATGAAGTCCTTTGTTGCTTGAAGGGAAGGTGGGCTGAGAATGCAGGTGCAAACCGTGGTAGTGCTTAAGCAAATGTAAAGGGTTTTTTTTGCAATACAGCACTTCACATGTGTTTCTTGTAATTCCTGCAGCAATCCTATAAAATAGTCTGTCATCATTCCTGAATTTCAGATGGGAGGCTGAGACTAAGAGAGGGCAGTTTGCCTAAGGCCACCTAGCGAGTTTGGTGTAGTGGTTAAGAGCGGCAGGACTCTAATCAGGTGAACTCGCTTTGATTTCCACTCCTCCGCTTGAAGCCAGCTGGGTGACCTCGGGTCAGTCACAGCTTCTCGGAGCTCTCTCAGCCCCACCCACCTCACAGGGCGACTGTTGTGGGGATAATAACAACACACTTTGTAAACTCCTCTGAGTGGGCATTAAGTTGTCCTGAAGGGCAGCATATAAATTGAATGTTGTTGTTGTTGTTGTTAGGTTTGTGGCAGAGGCAGGGCTTGAACTAGGGACTTCCTGATTTGCAGCTCAGACTCTTAGCTGGTCCCATGTGTCCCATGTTGGTTGGGATCACCCAGGGGCTTGGCGTCCCACCTGAAGCATTCAAAAGGCAGCAACCTTCCTAATTGTTTCGGTGAGAAAGTATTCCAGGATGGAAGAGAAGCCGTGAAGGAGCCCCGGTCTTCCCAAGGAAGTGATTTGGCTTTCATCTTGCTGGAAATTCTAGTTTGCCCTTTGAAGGTGCAACCCAAGGGTCCCCAATATGGTGCCCATGGGCGCCACGGCACCTGCTGACACCTCTCCTGGCACCTACCTAGTGTTTTCAGAAAGTGGTTGGAGCCATGTGAGGCTTTTGCCAAGGATGGCTTCTGATTGGCCAATGGAAATTTGATTGGATGTGCAGATAAAATAAAATGACGTTGTTTCCATTGCAGTTGCCACCCCAGAGTTGGGCTGTATTTTCTCTCGCTCCTCTTCCTAATGTATTTTTAAATTTAAAATTTTAAATTGGCCCTCTTCTCCCCTGCACTTGGGCTTTCTCTTTACGTGTGGCTCTGCCTCCAGCACCCGTTGTCAGAATTCCAAAGGTGCCCACAGGCTCAAAACGATTGGGGACCCCTGATGTAACCAACGGGAGGGTTCAAGCAAGTTAATGGAGGAGTTATCCCAAGAGAACTGTTCCTCTGGCAAACCTACTGGAGAGGTGGTATCGCAGCCCTGACTGAGTTAGCACTTGCACTGCCTGACCTTGGCAGAGGCCCTGCCGCAAAAGGGCAGAGAGAATTCCTCCCATCGTCCTGTTCTGACATGCTGCCCAGCTGTAGAATTGTGTGTAGTGGCATCGTTTCCCCAACTGCTAGCGTAGCTTTGTACTCCAGTAGCCTGTAGTTCCTGCCTTTGCCCCATTATGCAAATATCCTCTCCCAATATTTCCTCTATATTTTATTTTTGTTTTCTTTCCGTTCTAATGTTTCATGATTTTTCTTTTTTCAGTATGACAGATTAAACCTGATCAAAGTAAGAATCCGGCTCTCTTTCTCTCTTGCTTTTGATGCCCTCCTGCTGCTTCTCCACTTCTTCTTCCTTGGCCTGACATCTTTTTGATCTCTGTAAAGGAGAGGAAAGAAATGCTCCCCTCTTTTTATGTCACACAAATGTCCAGAACCAAGTTGGAAAACTACAGGCCAGCCAGAAAGCAGCACGAGGAGGAGTTCCTCTGTGTTAAAAGGAATTCTGGCTAGTGTGTCTGGGAGCCTACCCTGGGAGGGACGGACTCTGCATTTCCCACACCCTCTCTGATGCTGCATTTCCTTCTCTCTCTCCCCACACCATCCCAATGGAGCAGCTGCCACTCCCAAGTGAAAGCTGTATGTTTTGTGTGTGTGTGGAAGGAAGAGGCTCCAAGTTACTTGGCCGATGTGGTTTAGTTTATTTTTTTATTTACTTCATTCATACCCTTCCTTTCTCGGGACCCAGAGTGGTTCACATCGTTCTCCTCTCCTCCGTTTATCCTCACAACAACCCTGTGAGGTAGGTAAGGCTGACAGTTTGTGACTGGGCCCAGGGTCACCCAGCAAGCTTCCCTGTCAGAGTTGGGCACCCAGTTGGGAAGCTTCTCTGGCACTGCAGTATTCTATCTGCGATGAGCTAAGCAGAATTGTATTCTAACAGTGCAATCCCGTGCAGAACTATTCTAGTCTAAGCATATTGAAATCAACGGGCTAAGACTGGAATAACTTTATATAGAATTGCACTGTCGGTGTGACTGCACTATAAATCATTATTATTAATTTCATTTGTAGTCCGTCTTTCTTACTGGGACTCCAGGTAGACTACAATGGGTATAATGGCTCTATGATTTTTGCTGCTTTATTTTCAGTTCGTTTCCTAATAAATACTAACACTGAACTTTTATGTAGTTGAAACGTTCCAGCAGTTGGCTTTCCTCTGCATTTCCTCCTGTTCGTTTAGGGAAGATAGCTATTCGCTTGTGGCACTGGGTACACGTAGAACACAGAGACTCTTGGACCTGAAAGGCACCCTCTTCAATCAGCTAACCGTAGTCTTGATGCTGGAACACACTATGTTGTTGCAACTAATAAATCACATTGTGGACCGCATAAGTGTGGCTGCATGTAAGCATTCTACTATGCAATGTGGTTTATTCCTTGGCAGCAACTCCGCCACCCAAGCCAGTAGGCCAGTGGGCATTTACCTCTTGTAGAGCTGAATAGCTTTGGGAAGAACGCTATCAGACCTAAGTAAATAAATAAAGGAGGGGAAAAGTAAGTGCTGCTTTCTCCTGTGAAGCTAGCTAGAACGCAACCCCTTTGTGAAGTAGCACATGAAGCTAGCTAGAACGCGCAACCCCTTTGTGAAGTAGCACGTGTCTGTCTGTCCGTCTGTCTGTCTTTGTTGAGGAGCACCTTGGTCTAGTGGGTAGAGATTTAAGATTGAGCTGTGAAACCTTTGCCTTCTCCCCTTCCAGAGTTTGAAGCTGTTTATTCAGCTGAGCACTTCGAATGCATGTCAGGGATCATGCAAGTGGGCCAAGTGTTCTCTTAAGGAAAGTGTCCATCATTTCTCAGTTCTTTTTTGCACATTAGAAAATGGAACCAAATTAGCTAAGTTTGCACAGCGAGTCTGCTTGCAAAAATCCAACTGAAATGGGGGCTCAACTCCATTTCCTTTGTGTCTGTTTCTCTTTCTACCGTGAAGCACATGAGAATTTGATGTGAAAAGCCTAGGCAAGATTCCTAATTACTGTTCTGTGCTTCCAGGTTGGAAGTGATACACAAATTTAAATAATACTGCTCTCTTCTTCTGCATGGTCGGTTGGGTATTTTGCCTCCAAAATGGCTGTCTGTTGATAGCGTTTATTGCAATTTGGCCAGCTGAGAATAAATGCCTAAAATTCTGTCCCTTTCAAACTTTATGTTTATGTCTAACCACCCCTCTAGTTTGTTACTGACAATTCCCTACCTTTGACATTAACAGTTCAAAAATCCTTTTCCTTGTTCCTTTCTTTCCCTAGTGCCAGAATCTCCATTCTAACTAACATTTTTTTTTTATTTTGTCCTTACAGAAAAGCCAGAGTTGGTACAATGTAAGTATTTCAGTTTCGTTTATCCCTCAATTTCATGCAGGGAGGGAAGGAGGGATGGGCTGGGTGAAATGAGACCTTCCCATTTCATCAGGCATTTCAATTCTGGCCCAGCGGAATGGGTTGGGATAGCTTTGGGGAGGGAGTCCAGGGCCGCCAAGAATGTCACGTTCTTAAAGGAGGGCTCCTTCCTAGGCAGGGAAGGTGCAGCAACTAGCCAGAGAAGTCATGGATTTCCCACTGCATGTAAACAGGGGACTCCTGCAAAGCTCGCCTCCTGGCTTCTTCTGTTTAGTCTTGGAAAGGGGGGAACTTTACGTAGCCAGCGTAGACCAGAAGGCATGTCTATTAGGATGGAAAAGAGCTCTCCTTTTCACATGGATGTATTTCAGATCTTTTGTACGTCACCTTTCCCTCTTTTCTACCCCCAAGGTGCTCTACTGCAATCAAAGCAATGCATTTGCAGTGCCATCCTAAGCAGAGTAAGTCCACGAAATTCCATTGGCTTACAAGGGTGTAACTCTGCTTAGGATGCTGCCGTTAGGAACTCAACGCAATGGCCGGTCACGAAGTAGCAGCAAAAGAGTTGCTAGTTTTGTGCCGTCCCATGAGCCGAGCTTGTCATGCCCCTCTCGTCCCACCTGGAGTTTCAGCCTTCCTTGTGCAAGTGGCTGCATTTACTTTGTACAATAGCACCCCCTCTGTACTGTACTCCGTAAATACAGTTTGGGCTTTTGTGTTTCACCCTTCCCCTTTCGACTGAATGTGCCTCAAACGTATTCAGATAGGCAGTTCTAAACACACCAGTTCCTTTGCACCGCTCTTCTGCCATTCTCAAGTTTTGAGGTGGGGGGCAGGAATTCAGACTCTAAATAGGCCCCATTAGCTTGCCTTTTTTCATCTGGCCCCTAGTCACTTTTCTCAATGGCAGCCTAATTCCATTTACGGCCAATCCTCTGCTGTCTTTTCCTTCTCCCTAGCCCAGTCCTGGGAAGTCTGTCTGTGACGACAGAATATTGGCTACGTGTGCCCCTCAGTTTGCCGTAGTCTTTTCCTCTCAGAGGCCAGGGGCAACATTTGACTGGCATAATATTCTATACTAGAAAAGCATGACATTCTCCCTTCAACGTTAAGATCCATTCACTTTGCTCAGTTCTTTCCTACTAAATATCACTAAGTGCTTTATGGTATCTCTGAGCCCAGGAATAAAGATTATTCACACTTGAAGTAACTTTTTGAAAATTCTGTTTCCTTCCTTCCAGGCACTACAGAATGTGCTAAACCACCTGAAGCCCCCATAGCAAGGGCAACAGAGCAAATGTGCCCAGGCAGTCTCTGCTGCCGGAACGATACGCTCAGCCCTCTGCAGGGAGACGCAGTCTGGAGCAAAACTAGAGGAAGCTGCTTGAAGTCCCGTGGACACAAAGTCACATGTGCGTGAAGTCTGGGACACAAAGCCTTCACTGCAGATATATCTGCTGGGCTGCAGTTATGCTCGGAGTCCTGGCAAATACCGAAAGCACCATCTGGTAGCTTCCTGGGATATAGGCAAATAAAAACAAGAACCTCAAACACTGACATAAGCAGTTTCTCTATATGCTTTGGAACTAAGGAGGGCTCAGGATCTCAGTTTTTTCTCTTGTGGGGGAAAGAGGACAGTAGATGTTAACTAAAGTGATAAGAAGAGCCCTGCTGAATCAGACCAGCAGTACATCTAGTCCAGCTTCCTGTCTTGCATAGCAGCCGAGCACTTACTGTAGAGGGCTGTCAAAAAGGGCGTGGAGGCCGAAGCTTTCCAGATTAAAAGAGATCCTTGCCCTTAGATCCCACAGTCTTGGACTGTGAGACACAAAAATAGGAGATCTGTACCTGGAATTCCCACTTTTTTTTTCCCTAAAAGGGAAATTACAGCCTAGTAGGCAAAGATCAAAATCGTAGCTGTGGAGCTATAAGTGTTGGATTCAACGCAAAATTTCCACTTGGACTAGAGCTCCTATGCAAGTGGAAGTATGAGGGAAAATACTGTGTTAGTTGTGCTAAATCAAACATCGTATCCCCGCTAGTGTTTGTGCTTGTGAAGATCTCCTACATCCAATTTCTAGGCACGTTAATGTATCTGGAGGAAAGTGCTAGGTGTTGTGCAAGATCTGGCGCAAACGGAACTGTGCTAAGTCTTTTTACATTTCGACTTACACATCATCGGATCCAAGCCATGGTGTTCACTCTTTTTGCCTTGTGCCATTTGCACAATCTATTTCCCCAGCCCTTCCTCAGTTCTATTTGTATTATATATGGCAATTGGATCTTCCTTCTAAGGAAATTATTGAGATCATGAAAATGGGTAAAGAGATGAGTTAACTCCCTTCCCTTTCCCATTGTCTCTGTTTCCTGTTTCCAAATGGCTGGAGGACTGCTTATAGGTCTCCTGTTATGCCTACTTGCTCCCTAAGGCAGATTAACCCAATGACAAACATCTCTTGGATCATCTTTGGTTGGTGAAACCATCTCCTTGAATGGGTCTCCTGTCATCACATGTAGTTTAATGCATAATACACTATATTTTACAGGAATGAGTCTTCGGGCTCCCAAGGACTTAAATTTTGGCCAGATCTACCCCCCCCCCCCCCCATATGCTGTGGTTTTCAGAATGAGGATCACCGTCACTAAGTCTGCAGGGTTGCCTTCTGTGGGTGAGACACCCTCCAGCTCACTGTAGGGCTGAATTGTCCTAATGTGGCTTGCCTTTCCCTGTAGGATGGCAACATATCTCAGAAAGTAGAGAGCACAGCAAGAACCGCTTGACCTGCCTCCGTCGAGTGTACCTACTCTCTCTAGCAGTTCAGCTCAGTTGTTGTGGCTGGTTCCAAGTTGCACTCCTTGATTCTGCAACACGGTGTGGCAGTTGCAATCTTTTGAGGGGCAGGTAAACCGGCAGTCTTGAACTCTTGCTCTGTGGGTGTGAAGTCTGAAGTGGGTGGGGCTCAGTACTGCCTCAATCAATGCACATTCAGCCAAAAGCAAGGAGACCCTGTAGCTGTACCCCCATCACAAGCATAAGCTTGTGAGAGTGAAACGCCCTTTGTCAGATATCTGATGAAGGGAGCTTGACTGTTGAAAACTCATACCCTGGAAATCTTGCAGGTCTTTAAGATGCTACTGAACTCGAATCTCAGTTTTCTACTACAGACCGACATAGCTCCCTACCTGAAACTATGAAAACTTAAAAGTACAGTCATTTAAGTATTTCTGTTAAAGGCAGACTGAAGGCAGCCTTCGGACAGGTAGTTAAGGTAGAGAGAAGGGAGCATCAAGCCATTCTGGAAACACAAGGCGAGAAGGGAATGCACAGTTTCCCTAGAAAATACAGGTTGCAGTTAAAACCTTAGAGGGAGCCAGTTAGCTAGTATATTTATCTTTATTGGCTCTTTTTCTTCCTAACAGGACCCAAAGATACAATAAAAGAAATACAGTTTAAATACGCACAAAGAAATAACAAGAACAAATTGTATCCTTGTGGCTGGCATCCAGTCCAAGAAGCTAGTTATCCAGGTCACGGGTTAAAAGCCTTTTGGCTCTTGCCCTTCAGCTCACACCTCCCAGTGATGCCCAGGAGAGATATCTGAGATGGGAAGAGCAGACAAAAACATAACTGAGATGCTGCAGTTGCCAGTAGGTAGATGGCGGTCCTCTGCCCGCAGGGTTTGCCTTTCTAGGAGAGCTTTAGGAAGGATTACTGGTGGATGCATGCAGCTGGAAAACAAGACATTAGATCTGGCTGTCCAGAAAGAATCCACATTTTGCAGGTACCCCCCAAAGTACTACTACTGGGAGTACGACTGATTAGGCCACAGTGTTTCCCCTCCCCACTCCCCATGCACAACTGTGTGGGGCTTCTGCAAGTGCTAATTTAGAAGCAAATGTTACATCTCCTCTGAGCGCCAAGTCATGGGGCCAGGGAAAATGAGAGTCGCTGGGTGTCCTTTGAGGATTTGATAGAAGGGCCAGATGTCTAAAGAAGACACAAAGATCTCTTGTCCCAGGACTGCTTTGCCCCCCATGGCTGTCTGTTTTTGTGGTTCACATGTGCATTTATGTGGTGTTCACTTTTTGGAGTGTCCTTTTTATTTCATTTCTGTTTTCTTTTGTTTCTCCTCCATGTATTTCCAGCATGAAAGACAACATATCCGGAGAGTAAGCCCTGGCTGGTTTTTTTTTTTTTTACCCTAGTCTTCTAGCCCTTTTCACCAGGTGAAAACAGCAGTGCCACAATAGGGCTGGATTTCTTCCCCCATGCACACACCTGTTTATGACAAGGCTTCCAAATTGTGACTGTTTGTGACTTCACTGGTTTTTGCAAGTCTGCCCTGTTCTAAGTTACGCTTGTGGCTTATCGGTTCTGAAACCCCAAAATTCTTTTCTGTACTCAGGCAGTCCTTCACAAGTAAGCTGTTTTCTACTATAAAGTTTTGGAGTCTATTCGTTTTAGAGACTGACCATCTCTGCCACTCCAAAGAAGAGTGGACCAATACACTCACACACCCTGCCAATTGCTTTGGAATGAAATTAAGCAATCCTTAGAGAAGTTCAAGCGGCCAGCTTCTTAGCAGCAGTTGTCCAGGAGGTGGAGCTTCCAGCCCTGTTCCTGCAGGTTTTTCCCTGGTTTTCTTGCTCCTGTACTATCTCATCATTCCTTTAACCCCCACCAATCTTGCTTGTCCCACACCACTTCTTGTCTTCCTAGTGGCCCCTTTCCATTCTCTGCTTCTTTCTCTAACAAGTCCCACCCATGTCTCTGTCTTGATCCATAAAATACCAAATCTCTGCTTAGATATTTGCTTCTTAGCTTCCCAAATTGTTTTGAAGGTAGGTTTGATTTGCATAGAGTGAGGAAGACCGATCGACCCAGGTTCCAGCCCCAGTCACGAAGAGGGAATGGTTAATGTCTCATCACCTTGGCTATTCTCCACCTCTCCTGTCTGGGGCTTTTCACACTTTTCCATGAATATTTGGATCACTTCTGAGATTCGTAAGTTGCCGTGATGGATGACGACTTTGGCTGCTCAGTGGAATAGGCAGAGCAAAGTTGTTTGCTCCAAGGTGTCAGTGTCTGAGTAGAGGGAAGGCGGGACAAATGAGGACCAGGTGATAGCAGCACTTCCCGCAGGTGCAGGCTGATGCTTGCTCAGCATGCCGTGAAATATAACTTCATGAGCATTTGGGCCAGAGGTCCCCTCACCCAGCCTTAAACCCTCTATTCATTGCCTTCATAATGTTGCAGCAGTCTTTTCTGCCTGGCAGAATGTACCTTGCTTTTGTGTATTTGGATTGTACTTTTTTATTTTTATGGGTGAGGAAACTTAGGAAGACCAGTGATTCATACGGAGCTCTTGCTTGAAACATATTAGAGAACTTATTTCTACTTTACCACTTCTCTTTTTATGAGCTCCAGCTACAGAGTTCCTTTCACTAGAATTCAATACAGAAAACCTGTGCCTAAGAACATTCCCCATTGCGTCTGATGAAGGGAACTTTGATTCTTGAGAGTTCATACCCTGGAAATCTAGTTTGTCTCTAAGATGCCACTGGACCCGAATCCTGCTCTTCTACTACAGATCAACATGGCTTCCCACCTGGAACTATTACCCATAGTGACTGTAAAGCAAAAATGAAGCCGCTTTGCTCTGCTGAGCGGTTTGAATGTGTGTCTTCTGGGCTTGCTTTTGTCAGGGAAAAGCAGGTGTTGACTTCACCAAAGCATGGGGAGGCTGGCTGTGACCAAAGCTTCACCAAGGCATCTTCACTGCAGCAACTCAGTGATGCCTGAGCACTCACAAGACACTTGAGCATTCAGTGCATTTCACATGCATGGTCTCTGTAATCCTTGCAGTGGCTCAGAATCGTTCTCCCCATATTGCAGACAGGGGGACTGAGAGGGCTTGCCTGAGGCCCCTTGGTGAATTTCCTGCTGAGGTGAGATCTGAGCCGGAGATTTCCCAACTAGCACCTTTTGTCACAATACTGCACCAGCTGCATTTTTGGCTTGGGGCGAAAAGTGTATCCAGAAGTGCCTATCCAAAACGGGCCACTGCAAAACTCCGGTTCAGAGCTGCATTGCCTGAACATGGGGCCCAAGTGTGGCTCTTGACCCAGGGATCAGGAGGGAGCTGTGCAGCAGGGTGAAATAACCTGTGTGCATGTAACCCTTTAAACCTGCAGTTTCAAACGACTGTGTGTGAAAGAGCTGGCCTCTAAACTACCCTTCATAATCCTTAATTTTGTTTATAAGCCAATCCTTCATGCAGTCACTGGATGTGAGCCTGGACCTCCCAAGACCAATTTTCTGCTTCCTGGGTGGCTTAAAAGAATCCACCTTCTTCTCAGCCCTGTACCCTTTCCCTCTGTCTGGAACATGGATATAATGAAGCTTGCAGGATTGCTTGCAAAGAGTACTTGACTAATGTGCATGAAGCGCGTAGCATGCAACTTGAGGGGAGATCTGGGATAACTCTGAGCAGATTTCCCAAACAGCGTTTCAGGTTGAAACACAGCCGCAGGGGGTCCCTAGCAGCAGCAGGGCTACAGCCCATGTGTGAAGAAGTGCTGCTTTCCCAGTAGAAATTCCTCCCTCTGAGCTGTTGTTAGTCCCGGTAGGGAAAAAAGATGGGCAGAATATGAGTGCCTGTCTTTTCCCCTACCAAAGGTAATAGCAACTTGAGACAGGAGCGGGATTTCTGTAGGGGGGAAAAGAACTCTCAGATAACTACTGTGTTATACCCATAATCCAAATCACAACCGCCATGTGTCCCATCTGCCATAATTGCTCTACCTATTATTCTTTTCTGCTGGCCCTAGGCCATCCTTTTCCAATTCCCCCCTCTTTCAGGGTTAAGGTCCTCCCAGCTCAGTCATAGCACGAGATTCTCTGGCTGCCAGCAGTGGGATACTCTTCGGGTGAGACTTGGTGGCTACAGTCGAGCCCACCCATTCACCCAGTGACAGGCATACGTAAAGCTCCTCCTATTCTATGCATTGCTGGTATGAAACATATCAAAGCTGAAAATCTTTGCGCTCCTGTGTAAGGTTACCTAGTGCTAAATTGGGTGGGAGTTGTTTCTGGATGAGTGTGATTCTCACTGAGATTTCCAAGTAACTCTGGGCTTATAAACTTCAAGGCAGCTTACATGGTTCTTCTTTCTTCATTTTATCCTCACAACAACCCTGTGAGGTTGGCTAGGCTGAGACTGTGTGAGTGGCCCAAGGTCGCCCAATGATCTTTCATGGCAGAGCGGGGATTTGAACCTGTCTCCCATACCCTAGTCCTCCTCTCTAATCACTACACTGCACACAGCCCATCTTGGTCATCAAAAATCTTTTAAAATTTGTTTTGTGTATCCTCTTTTATGAAACTGGCATGCCCCCCTCCCTCTACCGTCTTGCCATATGAGCATGTGGATTTAAAGCTAATAAAATCCTTGAATCTAAATGAAGTGTTTGTGCCTTGCTGTGCTCGTTTCCTTCCTCCGCTTGTGCTAGATGGCCCCCATTTGCCCCCAACTAGCGGTTCAGGGCTTCCCTGTCTTCCTCCTCTCAGTTTTCCTGTCCAAAGATTTTTTTTCCCAGCGTTTTCTTCAGTAAACAGCCGGAGCCAATGAGTTTGTGCGTGGTGAGATCCACCTAATCAAACCCCCCTCCGCCCTCTTCCTGTACCATTTTGTCCCAGCTCCCTGTGTTTGTGGTAGAGTTAATGTTTACCATCCCCTCCTCTGCTTCTCAGCCGCGCCTTTTTCTTTGGAGAGTGTGGGTGGATGTGCAGAGAGAGAGGAAGATGGGGAAGATTTCTTCGAAGAAGTTTCTCACCATCCTCCACAGAGGAGGAGGTGGGGCACGCATGATGGCTAGCACAGAGAAGGCACACTCACTTCTTATAGCAGGCAGCCTCCACCTGAAGCCAAGGGTTGCTAGTCAGCCTGGAGGAAAATGCCCTATCCTTTTTAAAGTGAGGCGTACTGGGAAGTTGTTTACTAGGAGATATTTACCTCCATGCCATGAAAAGCTCCCACTTCTCATTTCTACATTTTAAGCCTCTGTTAAAGGTGCCCTGACCTGGACGGCCCAGGCAAGCCTGACCTCATCAGATCTTTGAATCTAAGCAGGGCCGGCCCTGAGTAGTGTGTGGACGGGAGATCACCAAGGAAGTCCACAGTCATTACGCAGAAGCAGGCAAAGGCAAACCACCTCTGAACGTCTCTTGCCTTGAAAACGCCATGATTGGTCCACCATAAGTTGCCCGCAACTTCACAGCACTTTTCACCACCAAAGTGGCAGGAAGCTTTCTCCCAAAACAGCCTGATTTTGGCTTGGTGCAAAACTCTTTCTCCTCTTGCAAAGCTATTCATTTTTCTTTTTAGAGAATTACTTCATTTTAACATTCCCTGTACATGATAGACACGGGATTCTTGTGCACGCTTTCCCCCTGCCCCAAACCTGTTTTTATCACAGATACCTGCAGAAGAAGCAGATCTCCGCAATATGCGGTTTTTCACTTGAGGATCTTTGTCCTTCATTGAAATTAGTAGAGAATGGGAACCTGTTGCATATGTCTGAATTTGTGCAAGGCTCTACGTTGTGGGGTGGTGGGGGAGACTCTTTTTTTCTGTTCATGAACCTTGTTTGACAAAACAGGTATTTCCAAGTCAAATCTGGAAGAAATGTTAAACCATCTTTGCAAAAATGTTGCACTATTATCAATTGATTAGCATAAAACTTGTCCAGGAGGCCTGTGTTGAAATGAACTAATCAAACTAACTGTGGTTCAGCTGAATAGCTTTTGGTTAGGCTAAGCAGCCAAACAGAAGATGGGATATAAACTTTTTAAATTAAAAAAAACCTTTATGAACTTAAAAACCCAGTGAATTCCAGGAATAAGAAAAGAGAGTCACCTGGACAGGCAAATTACAAGTGAATTTCAAGTTGGTATTTGTTACTTTGAAAACCATAAGTTTTCCTCTGGTTAGGCTCTGGTTATTGTTGGTGTCTGACTTGGAAAGCTCTTTATGCCTTGCTGGCCTGCAGCTGCTGTAGCATAGTGGTTAAATGTTTGGGTTGCAAATCTGCCCTCTGCTGGTTTGAATCCCACTACTGCCGTGAGATCTGCAGGTGGTCTTGGGTAAGCCACTCCTCTCAGCCCCAGTTCCCCAGCTGTATTGTGGGGATAATAATCTGACTTTGTTCAACACTCTTAGTGGGGTATTAATCTGTCTAGAAGAGTGGTTTATAAGTGCCATTATTATGTAAGCTGCTGTAGTGTAGTGGTAAGTGGTTGGACTGCAAATCAGCAGTCTGCTGGTTCGACTCTCACTACTGCCATGAGCTCTGCAGGTGGCCTTGGGTAAGCCATTCCTCTCAGTCCCAGTTCCCCAGCTGTACTATGGGGATACTAATAATACTGACTTTGTTCACTGCTCTGAGTGGGCACTGTTCTGTCTAGAAGAGTAGTATATAAGCACAGGTTGTTGTTGTTATTAGTTCAGTACTGCAGAGTTTTATCTGTTTCAACTAACTTGGCTTGCTTCATGACTAACCAACATTGTCTTTTTTCAGCCATCTTTTTTTTTTAATTTTTTTTAAATTTTTTCAGCCATCTTGGAGTTATGTTTAGATTTGTTTCCTCTCCTTTTGTAGAACAGTGGGAAGAGAGACTATCCCCACCGCTGTTTGTATACCCACCCAGGAGTTGTCTAGGCAAAAATCTCTCTTATCCATACTCCTCTTTACTCTGGGCACGAGACAAAGCGTAACCCAAAATTTCAGTTGCAGGTTACAAAACACATCCTGCAGCGTCCTGCACACAAATGCTCCCATTTCACATAGCCCCTACTTTGTTCTCATCTGCTACTTGCCTTTTTTTCTCAGTGCTTTCCATTGCTATCTGCCCTCTCGCCCATCTCCCACCATTCACCTACTTGTTTCCTTAAACCTCCCCCAGGTTTCCACCTTTCTTATGTTAGGTTTTGCAAGTTGTAGCACATGCCCTTCCCCGTATATGGACTCTAAAACATCGTGAATGTAAGGTGCATGCATGTGGATCTGTTGAGACCTCAGTGTTTTGTAATACTCATGTCAAGTACCCTGTCCAAAATATATATAAGTTCCTTTGTGTGCTAGAGGATAGTGAGGAGGGTTTTTTAAAAAACTCTCAGGGGTTATTTCATAGAAAAAGCTGGAGGAACTCATTAGCATAACTCATTAGCATATGTCATGCCCCTTGATATCACTGGAAGTGTGTCATTAGCATAACTGATTTGCGTATGCTACATCTCCTGACATCACCTATCCTGGCTGTTTTGGACCCAATCCTGGCCATTCAGGGCTGAAATTGGGCCCAAAATGGCAAAAGGGGCTGAAAATGGCTGAAAAGGGGCCCCAAATGGTCAAAATGTTTTGGACCCAATCCTGGCCATTCAGGGCTCAAATTGGACCCAAAATGGCAAAAAGGGGCTGAAAATGGCTGAAAAGGGGCCCAAAATGGTCAAGATTGGGCTGCTGCTGAGCGGAAGAGTGATCCAGTACCACATCAGAGGCCCGATACGGGCCGAAACGGGCCCAAAATGGCTCAGAGTCAGGTGGTTGGGGCCACCTGTCGTGACCTCCTTGGGGAACTACTGGAACTGCGTTCCTGTGCGTTCCTCCTCGAAATGAGCCCTGCTCCTCATACCAAGGACCTGATGTTCTCTAATCTGTTTCTTTGCCTAAATATTGTCTACATATGCTAGTCTTTATTTTTTTGTGATTCTTGGGGCGTTGCTTACTGTAATGCCTTGGTCACTGTGTCATGTTATCCTTTCATTTACAACATAACCTATGTTCTGTTGTGAATTTTCTTACATATTTTGCACTGTTTGCCATACAACCGGTCACAGTGGAGATAACAGAATGGAGCCAGTTTAGGAATTATTCAAAAAGATTAGCAACTCTCAAAAGGTTCTGGATTTAAGTGTGTGTGTGGGGGGGGGGGGTTCAACTTTTCTTGTGCACATGAAGTGTACTGTTGATTGTTTCCTGGAGGAAGCCTCAGTTTTGCTGGTGAATGTACAATGGAGCCAGAGAGTAGCTGACAAAAACAGCCGTTTGGGGGTTCTTGTTGCTTATTTCATCATCTCTGTGCTTTTACAGACTGGCCTCTGTGTCTTCTTTTCCCCACCCCTCAGCACAAACTCTGTCCAACAACTTTGCATTACAGGAAACATCTGCAGGGAGGGAGGGCCCAGGCTAGGTTACTTCAGGGCATTGGCCAACAAAATTGCACTGAAACTTAAAGCTTGTGCAAATCATTCCAGTATCTCTTCCCCCACCCGCTGCTTGTACGAGAAAAATTAACAAAGAGCAAAGCTGCCCTTCGAGGAAGTGACTGACCGAAGTGAGCGTGAGGCAGCCGGGGGACGGCGTTCAGAAGCTGCGGTGTTGTGTCCAAGCCCTCAGGGGCTGAAACCAGCCTGTTGAGTTAATGCTGCTTTGGAGATGCCAAACAAGCCAGAGATTGGATGATGATGTTAGATCTCTGAGGTGTTTTTAGCTTATTGCCCACTGAAAAGTTGGTTATTGCTGTTCTGTTCCAGTCTTCAAAAGTTTGGACAATATCTAGGAGCGAGCGTGTGATCTGCTTAGAGTCCCAGAAGCTGTGCTTTTGTGCACCGTGTATGCACGTTGTTGGGGTTTCTCCAGCTCTTCAAGCACCTCTTCAGAGCCATGCTGAAATAGGAGGCTAGACGCTACATTGGCCAGCAGCCTCTCTTGAATAAACTTGTTTCATGCAGACTATATTGGGTGGGAGATCTCTTCTTTTTTCTCTCCTTGTTTCTGGATCAGCAAATTAGGGTTAGCTTGTGTCTTTTTTTTTAGCAAGCATCAGCTAAATGGGTGAATTTTTTTAAGTCTGTGTCCTGCTGGAGACCGGGGAAGGAGAGTGGCTGGACAAAAGGGGGAGCGTTGATGCGACATCATGGATTCTCTGTCCGAATGTGGAGTGCTTTGGAGTCTCCTTGACCGTGAGGACAAGAGGCTACTTTGGTACCTGGAGCAGCGACATGACTTCCCTGAAGGTTTTGGTGGCTCAAGATGGGATGAGATTCCAGCCGTGAGTGCCTCACAACCAGAGCCGTGCCCCTCGGAAACTGACGTGCTGCCATCCTGCTTCTCAGTTAGATTTCGTTGCCAGATTCCATGTTTCTTTTCATTTGGGAGCATCTGTTTTTCCAAGGAATCGTGAAAGGCCGTGCATAGGGAAGGTTATAAATTCTATAGTGCCATCCCTTTTCTCCCCCCTGTCCCCATCCAGAAAATCAGGCTGAAGTCTGGAGATGTGTCATTCAGCCCTCTTGAATGTTTGAAAAATTCGATCAGGATTTCTCCATCTAGCTTCCTTAATGTTCTGTCGTTTCCCAGCATCAAAGTTAGAAGGAGTTTTTAAAAGCCTTTTCTTCCGCTTATGATGATCTCTCACCAAGTACCCATTTCAAGCCAGTTTTTAGTAGCCAGCATGTATTTCCACTGTTATTTCAAAGATTTATAAGGATCTGAGTTCTTGTTAGTGGTGACATTAAAAAAAGAGAGAGGATGCGATCCAACTGCTAAGAAGTCTGGTAGAAACGAAGGCTTTGTGAACATATGGGATGGTATATACACAACTTTAACCTTAAATCTTCAGCCAGTACCCATGAAGAATGCTGTGTGTTGGTTCCCTCTCTCATCCACATATCCTAGTTTTGGTAGCAAAAAGTGCCTTCTAGCTCCATTGGCATATTCGGATGAGTGATGCTTTATCATAGTCTGAGGCCTTACCCTTGTGATTAGCCCCCCCCCCCCTTGTGCATGATTGTGTAATGCTTTAGGGGAAGAAAGGTACTTTCTGGGTCATCCGCTCTTGGAATAACGTTGAAAGGAGGAATTCAGCATTAGACAGGCTATCAGCATTGCGGGCTGTCACTTTTCTGTCTTGCTCAGCTTTGCCTGAAGAAGGGAATGTCTTATTTTGGCAAGCTGGTTCCTTCAGGAGCATGAGATGCAGTAGCTAGCTGAAATACCCACTGCTGAGAGAGAAAAGAAGCAAAAAGAACAAAAAATAAGGAATGCATCAATTATTGTTCTCCTTCACCCTCTCATGTTGAACAGCCACTTCCTGGATCTGTTTTGTGTTAGGCAAAAGTTAATCCTTTCAAAATCCCATGTTTCCTCCTTGCTCCGCTACTACTGCCCTGGACCTCCTGTAAGGGTTAAAAATGTTTAATTCATTGATTGCTGTTAGAGAAGATTTTTTTAAACAAAAGCTTATTTTCCAGAACATCCTTAGATAGAGGGGGCAGTTGCTACGGCTGTTGCACGTCCATTATTCTGGAAACTCTTGTCATATATAGTTTTCTTGTTCAGAACTGCATACACTGTCAAAGGCAATGTTACCTCCTGGAGCTGTGATAAACGTCCCGTCCTGCTATTTAGGGTTGCCAGTAAGGTTTATAGATGGGAGCAGTCCTTCATTCAGCATTTGTCAGCTCCGTGGAATATCTGCTGGAGTCCTGCAGTGTGTCATTTGTTGTGATGACCCCTGTATCTATTGAACACTAACCAGCATTGAATCTGGAATCCACGGCAGGGGTAGAAGGGACCAGCCTGACTACCTGGGGACTTTAACTTTCTAAAAACCAAATGCAATGTTCTACTCCTGATGGTGATGTTTCTTAATGGGTGGCTCATGTAACATGAAACAAGCATAGATAAAAACTACCTTCCCATTGTCAGTGTCTTTTCCTTCCTCGTCTTCTAGATCTGTTACACTCCCCGTGTTGCTCTCGTTCCAAACCCTCTACCATCTTGGTCCTGGGTAAAAAAAAAAACCGCTTTGAACTCTTCCCAAACTAAGCATTGTAGTCCAAATGAATGCAGAAAGACAAGTGTATGGGTGAAGGATGTGTGCAAAACGTGCTAAAAATATTTGGGATGTTTCTGATGTGAACAACACCGTGCCCCGTTTTACAGCGTTGTGTTCTCTGATGTGATCTGCAAATAATGGGATGGCACCTCTGCTCACCCTTTCCTGACAAGTCAGACTGTCTCATAAGCTGTATTTCCCCCACGATATGTACTAAAATTGCCCCCTTCCTCCCACCCCACCCACAGCTACCACCATCCATCTTTGGCAGTAATGAGATAGTATCTCCTGCTTTTTCCACGCTTAGTTGCAAATACTAAAAGTCCTTTCCCTTGTAGTGTCCCCCTTGTGGCTCTGTGTCCCTCCTCTTTCTCCCTAATGAACTATCCACTGTTCACAGGTGCTGAGTCCAACCTACAAGCAGCGGAACGAAGACTTCAGGAAACTCTTCAAACAGCTTCCCGACACAGAGCGCCTCATAGTCGGTAAGGCTTCCTTCTTGCCAAAGCTGCGAGAGCAAGCGTTGTTCCCCAGGGTGGTAAATTCCAGCCTTCTCAAGGTCAGATACAGAATATTGAACTCTTTGGAGACGTCAGTTGCTAAGAAAGAGAGGCCTGCCTGCCAAAGTGTGGCTTTTTTGGGCCGCCACTGAGCTTAGTGTTAACCTGTCTGATTACCTGCCCTGCTAAGGTATGTATCTGGAGCCCACGTGGTGGTCAAGGCAAAAATGGCAGTTGAAGAATCAATCCGAAAATGCAACAACAAAAACTTAGATTCAGCATCTTTTAAAAATAAAAACCATACCTTTGCTTTATTATTGCCATATTTTCTTGGTAGCGCCCCCCCCCCAGCCCAGCAACCTTTTATTTGCTATTTCTGCCTTGGAATTAAAATTTGTAGTTTTGGTATAGTTCATCTAGATATGTGTGAACCATCCAGTAAATGTATTTATGTGTTGAAGATGGGAACTATCACAATGCAAGAGTGTATAGTCATATATCTGTAGATTTTCTGTACACAAAAAATGTTAGTCGGTATATAATATTCTACTAATCTCGGATATAATTCAGAAGAAGTAAAAGAAATCAACAGGGAAATTGATCAGATCTGTTTGGACAGATCAGAGCAGTGAGCGAAGTCAGTGTTATTATTATCCCCACAATACAGCTGGGGAGCTGGGGCTGAGAGGAATGGCTTACCCAAAGCCATCTACAGAGTTCATGGCAGGAGTGCGAGTCAAACCAGCAGAATCCTGTTTCACAGCCCAATCTCTTAACCTCTATGCTACAGCAGCTCATAATAATAACTGTGCTTGGATACCGTTCTTCTAGACAGATAAGTGCCCCACTCAGAGTGGTGAACAGTCAGTGTTATGATTATCCCCATAATACAGCTGGGGAGCCACGGCTAAGAGGAGTGCCCGACCCAAGGCTACCTGCTGAGCTCATGGCAATAGTGGGATTCGATCTGGCAGAGTGCTGATTTGATTGTTACTGTTTACAGTGCCTTCTTCTTGCTTCTCTACAGATTATTCCTGTGCACTTCAAAGAGACATTCTCCTCCAGGGCCGCCTCTACCTCTCTGAGAACTGGATTTGCTTCTACAGCAACATTTTCCGCTGGGAAACATTGGTGAGTGCCATTGTCTTGCTTTGCACGCACAGTAGGTGTTTTGGGATCTTTCCGGAAATCCTCCACTAACCCTTTTTTCTATTTCCTTAACATTTTTCGGGGTCTGCCTCCAACTGTAGTTGACAGTTCGTTTGAAGGACATCTGCTCCATGACCAAGGAAAAAACTGCACGGCTCATTCCTAATGCTATCCAAGTTTGCACTGACACTGAAAAGGTATGTGTCAGAACTCCTCCCTCCGTCCCTAACCTGTCAGAGAGAAACAAGAACCAAGAACATGAAATCGAGGAGCTTAGAGCTGAGTCCAGGAAGTGGTGGGTAGAGTGCTTTAGAAGAGAACATGCCCCCCCCCCCAAAGTATTCATTTTGTAAAGTGGATCAAAGCTCAGGCTTGGGGCTGGCAGTGGTGTGTATATGAGGTGGAGGGTTGTAGTTTTTGTGAGAGTTGACGATGGCTTGAGTGAGTTTTGCTTCCTGTAATGTATCCATGTGTATACATTGTTCCACAGCAGTTTTTGCATGGTTTGGGGGATGTTTTTTTGGAAAGTACATAAAGCTCACATAAAGCACTTTGTACTCTTTATGTGCACATTATACTCTGCTAATGTACATATATGGGAAAGACACTCAAAGGCAGATTCCCTCTGACAAAGCTCTATGCGAAATGCGTAGGAGTCTACAATTGTTAAAGATTCTTAGCTTTGCACCAATTGCTCTTTTTCCCTTTGTTTTTCCTTGGCGTGCCCCCTTCCCCCTTCTTCTTCATTGATTACTGGCTGCAGAAAGTCTAAGCATAATACCCAGGTGCACAGAGGCTTAATTTAGATTGGGCCTGCAGGGAGAGGTGGGGTCATAAACCTCCCCCTGCACACCATTGTCCTGTCCTGAAACAGCCCCGGAGAACCACTATTTGCCTCCCTGGAAAAACTTACATGTACTGATGGGATATATGTTAAGTTACCCGAGCAGGATGTGTAGCAACTCCCCAGGGCTATTTCACATTAAGAAAATGGCACAAGGGAAACGATAAGCAGCCTGTCCCCATAGTTCCAATATGAATTGGGCTCGCATTTGCATGGGAGTTCTGAGCATGGGTGAGTCTGGCCGACGGGACTGGGCAGGTGTTCAGGAGACACAACAAAGGCTTTGCAATGTGTAATTTGTCTTCAGCAGCCCTGCTTTAGTGAATAACAGCAGTGGAGTAGATCATACAGGGAACTAGAAACCGGATATATCAAGGCCAGCCGATTTTTTTGCCTGCCGCCTGGTATGAGCCATTGAATTAATGTATCACCTGGTGATGATAATAACTGAGCTGTCCTAACAGACTGGTGTGCAAGAGGCTCACAAATCTAAGCCACATAGGCAAGACGCGTGTACTTCTGACTTGATTCTCTATCCTGGTTTCCTCGGTTCCCTGGGCATGTGGCATGTAAAATAGCAAGTTCTCATTTTCTTCGCCAATGTGCTTCAGGCAACCCTTGTTTAAAAAAATTGCTCTACCGTTCACAGCACTTTTTTACTTCCTTCGGTGCCCGAGACAGGACATACATGATGATGTTCAGGCTGTGGCAGAACGCACTCCTTGAGAAGGTATTTTACTGGTTTGTGGTGTTTATTTTGAACACTTATTCCTTGCCTTACAATACAACAGGCGCATGACGCATCTGCTGTACTCATATACGGACTCCCAATATTTGTTTAAATAGCCTGCTCCTAGACTATTTTAATGACTTTTTAAAAATTATTACTGATTTTATGTTTTTGTGACTTTTAATGTATTTTTTGAATGTTGTTAGCCGCCCTGAGCCCATCTGTGGAGAGGGTGGGGTATAAATAAAATTAATTAAATAAATAAATAATAAAATTGAAAATTGCCCTTCTTCCCAAGATCAACCGGGGTGATCCTGTTTCTACTATCGTAATACCTGTGTGTGACTGGCTGTCAGGGTCTTATTGACAATGTGTCATTCTATGGGTCTCTCTTCTTTGTGTTGCCCATTCCCCTGTCCCACCCCAAGAAGATCTTGAGTACCCAAACCGAACTGAACTGAGTGCCTTCTGGCCATGGACCTGCAATTCAACCACAGGTTCACTGTGGATGGAAGTTCAACAGGCAATTGCTTTTATCATCAGACAGCACAATTTGTGAGAAAATTTCTTGAGTCCTTTCTTACGAGGGGAAAATTGTAATAAGTAATAAATAAGTAAGTTCGTTCCTATGGGGAAGTGACGCAATTTAAGAGACTGTCAACAAACAAAGCAGCTGCAACAACAAACAACAACAACATTTAATTTATATACCGCCCTTCAGGACAACTTAACGCCCACTCAGAGCGGTTTACAAAGTGTGTTGTTATTATCCTCATGACAATCACCCTGTGAGGTGGGTGGGGCTAAGAGAGCTCTGAGAGAGCTGTGACTGACCCAAGGTCACCCAACTGGCTTCAAATGGAGGAGTGGGGAATCCAACCCGGCTCTCCAGATTAGAGTCCTGCTGCTCTTAACCGTTACACCAAACTGGCAAAAGTGGTGTAAATTCACTTATCGTATAAGATTAAAGGTGAAATTTAAACCTGTTTCGCTGGTGTTTTAGCTCGAGCAAGAGTAAAGAATATGCTCATAGTCAAGATGCTGATGAAATTCAAGTTGAAATGCAAATTTGAAAACTCCTGTGCTAGTGTGAGGTAAAACTAAACCATTTTGGCTTGGGGCCTGGGCAAAATTATCTGGTGACAGAGCAAAGGAAGCAGCAGAGCCCTCCCCCTTCCATTCTTCCAAACACTGCAACAGCCATGTCTCAGGTACAAGGTGCTCCTGGGAAATGTAGTTCTCTTATTTATACTTCTAGAATGCTCACAGAAAGTGAATGAAAATCCGGCTGAACTGGTAGCAGTTTGCCCATCAGTGATGTTAACACAAACTTTATGGGGGAAAATCGATTTTCATAAGCTTCTGGCTATGGCCAGCAGTTTCTCGAATAAGGTTACAAAATTATGTCAGTAACAATAGAAACAAATATTCCATTCTCTTCTCAGGGCCAAGCTACACATGACGAATGACACTTGAACAGCAAGTGGATTGAGTGGAGGGCAAGTGAACAGGGAGAAATACACTTGCTGTTCAAGTGTCATTCGTCATGTGTAGCTTGGCCCTCAGTTATTCTAGTTGGAGTTAACGAGGGGTTTAGTTCCAAATCAAATTGTGGTTGCTAGAGATTTTTTGTTGACTAAATACTGGAAAGAAAACACACAGCTTTTGACAGATGAACATTTAGGAAAAGTTAGGGGCCGCCTTATTTTTCTAAAAACTAATGCATGATACAAAATTAAGAGGTTATCTGAAGAAAGGGTTCTTTGTGCATGATTAAGTGTCCTTTTCATTTTTATTGGAATTCCGAATATGATGCAATTCATGACATAGTGTCTCATTTAATTTAATGTCCTTCTTTGTGCCTTAAACTTTTTTTCTGTGTTTGTCCATTTGAAAATTCGCTTTGAGACAGATGGTCAGTTGATCTTGCTCTGTCAAGCCTTCTCTGACGTTCATCTCATTGATACGCTACATTTAAAACAAAGCAGCAACAAATGATTCCTTGTTGTTATTCCCCACTTTAAATGGGCTGACTTTTGCTGTCCTTGGGAGCTGAAATCACAAGTTCCTTTGCCAAATTCTATGGCTGTGTTGGGTCATGTGACCATGGCATGCCCACGGGTGCAAATCCAAATGGTTATTCAGCTTAGCTTTCAAGAATGCCATTTCTGTCTCCTTTCTTTAGTGCTAAAAGCATAATTGACCTTTTCAAAAATGAAGGTCTTGTATTCAATCAAAAGCCTATATATTATGCGTGTGAGTTTGTGTGTAGTGATACAGCTACTGGAGGCCATAGCCCAGTTCCCATTACTTTTTTCTGTGAAGTATCATGGGTAACTTGCCATTATCAACCTGAAGATTATCCTATGAGATTTTGCACTGCAACTTTCAAATACAATACATGTAGTTGCAGCAGAATAGAAGAGAATAAGACGCATCTTGCAAGATAATATATACATTTTTTTTGGCTATTCCTTTTACATATAAATCACATAGCAAACAGCTGGGACAGACTAGGGCTAAGAAAATGTTCCCTTTTTTGTATTCATTTATATTTTTGCCAGTGATTTGGTTCTCTGCTCTTTGCTGCCAGATTTATAGAGTTTTCAAATGGTGTGTGTGCATTCTACAGTTCCTATACACAAATTACCAAATTTATATATGCAACATACACAGGGCTTTTTTTCAGCAGGAACGTGGTGGAACGGAGTTCTGGCACTTCTTGAAAATGGTAACATGGCCGGTGGCCCTGCCCCCTGATCTCCAGACAGAGGAGAGTTTAGATTGCCCTGTGCCAGTGGCGCGGAGCGCAATCTAGACTCCCTTCTGTCTGGAGATTAGGGGGTGGGGCCACCGACCATGTGACTATTTTCGCCGAGGGCAATTTAAACTTTAAAAAACGGTCCCCTTGTTCCAGCTGACTCAAAGTGATGTCACTGTGCGGTCCCAAGTTACACCCCCTCTTTTCCCAGGAAAAAAAGCCCTGAACATACATTATTTCAACATATAATGTCGAAAGTGAATATATTGTCACAGAGATAACATTGAAAAATGTATACATTTTATAGGAAATATTTGCTGCGATGAGATGGCATGATTTCCAGTTCCAAGTAGCAGAAATGAGAAATTAGAAATCATCTTCAGTACAGACCATAACCTTAGTTATTGAGTTATTAGTAGGGAAACATTACAACGGTTTAGCGCCGTAATCCTCAGTACAATCTCTCTCTTCTTCTTCCATAGCCCTTGTGTCCGAAGGAGCTCTGGCATTTTGTACATCAGTGTTACGGTACTGAACTGGGGCTGACGAGCGATGATGAAGACTATGTGCCTCCCGATGATGATTTCAATACAATGGGGTAAGCTGAGTTGTCTAAAAGTTCGTCTGAAGACGCGAGAAAGGAGCCTCAATAAGCGAGAGTCAAAGGACTCCTTTGCCTTGGGCATTCTGACAGTAAATGCAGGTTCAGGCCAGCATGTTAGGTTAAACCAGTTTATCCAGCATTTTCCGTGTAACCCAGGGTCATATTTTTTTGGCTTTTGTATTTATTACACATATATCCCACCTGCCTTCCATCAAAGTCGCAGGTTCCCCGGAGATCTCCCAGCCATAAAATTGACCAGACTTATATTTGTATAGCTTTGGCAAGGTTGCTGCCTCGTATGACTTCAGAGCACACCTTGGGCCCTTATGATTTGCATTACAGTTATTATTACTTACATAGCGAAAGGCTACACCAGCAATGCATGTGGTAGATTGAGCCTTGGACAAACAGAACTCGGCCTGTCAGTTCCTTCGAGACTGTAGAAGAAGTCCTTGACCCCATATCAGCCTCCTCATGAGTATGTTGTGGAGTTTGTGCATGTGTGCGCATATGTGCTTATGTGCACCAAAAATGCATGGGATACCCCACCACATTCCTAGAGATGGGAAACCAAAACTATGAAATAGCAATTGCTGCCAAAGACAATTCCACTCAGATGTGGTCATGCATTATACAGTTGGCCTGTCAATCAGGAGCCAGGTTTTTATTGGATTGAGCCCTCTTCCAATAATATGTGGCAGTTCTGATTTCCTGCCTCCATACCTTTTGTAAAACTGCTATAACCATGTACAGGTGCCCCACTGATACATTTGAGGAGAGGTTCTTCCAAAGAGACCACATACACTATCAGCATCTCCCCCCTTGAGTGGCTCAATCTGAAATGTTCAGAGCGAGGAAGGATTTTGTGGTGTCACACTCAGCACAATCATCCTCGCGTTGGCCAAACGTATCTGAAGCTGAGATTCTACTGATTATGTATGAGTTGGCTAACTACTCTTTACATTTGCAAGAATGTCTTCTGAGTGTGTTGGAGAGGCTAGTTGGCCAAAAATTTCAGGTGTTTACCCAAACACTGAAGTTGCCATCCTAGGATCTGCTCAGTTGCGGGATGGGATATTCCTACTCGAAATGCTTTATTTGTTAGTGTTCTAGTTTTGTTAGGATGGAGTTGCTCAAATTCTTGTGGATTCTGTTTGCTCTTTTAGCTACTGTGAAGAGATCCAAGTGGAAGAAAATGAAGTGAATGACAGCTCCTCAAAAAGTAGCATGGAAGCCAAACCAGAGGCCAGTCCCCAGCTCCCCAAGAAATCTATCACCAACAGCAGCACATTAACACCCACAGGAAGTAGTGAAGCTCCAGTCCCAGTAGGTATTCCCCTCATCTGATCACTGTTAGCTCTAAGATGGCACATTCTGGTTGGGGTTGGGCTCCCCTTGAAGAAACGAGTCCATAGCTGGGTGTGTGTGTGCGTGTGCTCTTGGACCAAGGCCTGCTGCTGGATAAACAGCTGCCAGCTGTGGCCAGGAGTGCCTTTTACCAGTTTCCACTGTTTAGCCAGCTGCAATCTTTCCTAGGCAGAAAAGATCAGGCCACTCTGGTGCATGGCCTCGTTACAGCTAGATTAGATTATTGCCATGCGCTCTACTTGGGGCTGCCTTTGAAAAATTGTTCAGAAACTTTAGTTGGCCCAGAATGTTGCAGCCAGAATGTTGACTGGAGTGGGTCGTACAAACTATATCACTCCAGTCTTGGCCTGTCTATACTGGATCCCAATTTAAGGTGCTTGAGCTGATAATTAAAGCCCTGTATGGTTTGGGACCAACATACCTGAAGGACCGCTTACACCTTTATGAACCTACCAGACTATTACAGTCATCTTCAGAGGCCCTAGTTCAAGTGCCCTGGCCTTCTGAGATTAGGCAGGTGGCAACTCAGGAGAGGGCCTTTTTGGTCATGGCACCAAAACTCTGAAAGTCTTTGCTCAGGGAGATTCGTCTGTCTTCTTTTGATGCCATCTTCCACTAGTGAGTGAAGACTTCCTTGTTTTGTTTGGCATTCCCTCTGCGATCCCTCTTTCTTGCCCAGTGTTTTAATTATTTTTAAAATAATTTTTGTGTATTTTAGCTCTGGTTTTAATTATTTTAGTGGTGTTTTTGTTGGTTTTAATGGATTTTTAAGATATGATTTTATCATGTGTGCTTTGTGTGTGTTATGTGCCATCAAGTCACCTCCGACCTACGGCAATCTTATGAATGAAAGATCTCCAAAATGTCCTATCATGAACAGACTTGCTCCTATCCTACAAACTGGAGGATGTGGCTTCTTTTATTGAGTCAAGCCATCTTGTTTTAGGTCTTCCTCTTTTCCTGCTGCCTTCCACTTTTCCTAGCATTATTGACTTTTCCAGAGAATCTTGTCTTCTTCTCATGATGTGACCAAAGTACGATAGCCTTAGTTTTGTCATTTTAGCTTCTAGGGAGAATTGAGGCTTGATTTGATTTAATACCCACTTACTTGTCTTTTTGGTTGTCCATGGTATCCGCAAAACTCTCCTCCAGCAACACATTTCAAATGAATCCGTTTTCTTCCTGTCAGCTTTCTTCACTGTCCAACTTTCACATCCATACATAGTAATGGGGAATACCATGGTTTAGATTATCTTGATCATGGTTCCCAGAGAGACATCTTTATCTTTAAGGATCTTTTCTAGCTCCCTCACACCTGCTCTTCCGAGTCTCAATCTCCTTCTGTTTTCTTCATTGCAGTCTCCCTTTTGGCTGATGATTGAGCCAAGGAATAGAAAATCTTGAATAATTTCAATTTCCTCATTGTCAACTTTATGCCGAATGTGTGCTTTAACTTGTTACAATGAAATCCTAAGCAGAGTTATTTCAGTCTGAGCCCATTGATTTGATTTCAGTGGGCTTAGACTGGAGTAACTCTGCTTAGGATTTCACTATTGGTCACCTTGGCGGCCTTTATGAATGCAGAAAGACGGGGTATACGTTTTGTAAAATAAATAAAGATGACAACTTTTTGAACTTTGTGACTGAAATTGGACCAATATTTAACTTAGCATTTCATTTGACTTTGGCTCAAAATCCTTCAGGTTTCAAGTGCTAAATACAAAAAGCAGTAACTGCCAGGGAGAACTTCTCCCAAACTGGAAAGAAGTGGTAAAAATTCCCTTACGCATCTGAGGCAGGAAACAGTTCATGGCTTACTTGTCAACGAGTGTTTACTTTTAAAAATTGGTTTTCTCTGTGTATGGGTTTAAAGAGGTGGGGTTTGAGATATGTGTGTTTATAAACATCTTTATATAATAGAATAATAATAATAATAATAATAATAAACTAACAACAACAACAATAATAATAGATCTTTACATTATAGTTGCATTCAGACATTACAAACAATGCTCAGTTGGATAGCGGCCAGATCAAGCCACGAAGGGCTCAAGCAGGGAAGCAGCTCCCCTTTTTGAATGGCATGGAAAGCAAAGATATTCTGGCTTGGTCACATTATTTATAGCCCCCCTTTTTTGCCAGCTGCAAGGCAGATACAATATCTATGTTCTGACCTTCACTCCTAATGAATTGAATCTGTCTGCCAAAGTTTTATCCCGCCTTTCCTTCAAGAGGCTCAGAGCAGCACGCAGGTTTTGCTCTTCGGTTTAGTATTCACAACAACCTTTGAGGTAGATTAAACTGAGAGGTAGTGGCTGACCCCAGGTTTGCTTCATGGCTGATGGGGATTTGAACCTGGGTCTCTCGAGTTCCAGTCCAGCACTTAAGTACTGTGTTGCACTGGCTCTTTCATATTTGCATATCTTTAATATGCAAAGATACAAAAGTTTCTGTGTTACATAATATAAATACCTTGTGTATTGTCTGGTTTTATGTATTTTCCAGGTCAACAATGTCTTCAGTAGGAGTTGCATAACTTCTCAGATAGTTTAAAATTCATGTCAAAGTCTATAATGTTACAGAGCACAAGTCTTCCTCAGTCACATGTAGACAGAAGATAATCCTCGATTTTATAGAGCATGCACAGATCTTCCCCATTTCATAAGCACCTGTGAGAAATCATGACACCCAAGGTCTTTGGGGATTACCCCTGCAGTTGACAAGAGTGGCATCGCCCTTGAAGTCATAGTAACATGATGACCTTTATGACCTTCTTCTAGTATGAAGGGATTGTTCCTGAGGAACAGGAAGTTGTGGAAATCTCTGTAGAGAAGGAGCTGACGATCGCAAACATCATTGGAGACAAGATAGAGATCATTGCCCCCGTGAATTCCCCTTCCCTAGATTTCAATGACAATGAGGACATTCCGACTGAACTCAGCGACTCCTCGGAGACACATGACGAAGGTGCGTCCAGGAGCGCCATGGTGGGGTTGAGTGCTCTTCTAGTGTTTGAGTTGCCTTGTTTGTATACCATGATAGTCAATGAGTAAAGAACCAGACTTCCAAGTTCCAATGGATATGGGTCTCTACCTCTTGACATTCAGTGTTAATTTGTTTTTGGTACCTCCTTCATTCTTAGTTCTTCATTTGAGACTTAGTGACTGCCATGCATTGCTAATTTCCAGCTAAATTACTTTAGAAATCTAGATCATCATTAGATTAACAGGTGTAGTCTCTGGGCACCGTCTACCAGGAGCATTTAGCACAAGGTGGTATTGTTAAAGCTATTAATTTGACTGTGTCAGGTCATCCCAAAGATTCATTTTTAATGTAACCTTTTGAAGTCACAGATCCAGTGAACTCTTGCATTTGGAAAAGTGGCATCAGGAATGGTTAATAATAATAACATTCTATTTATATGCCACCCTTCAGGACACCTTAACACCCACTCAGGGTGGTTTACGAAGTATGTTGTTATTATCCCCGCAGCAATCACTCTGTGAGGTGGGTGGGGCTGAGAGAGCTCTGGAAGAGCTGTGACTGACCCCAGGTCACCCAACTGGCTTCAAGTGGACAAGTGGGGAATCGAACCTGGGCCGTTTCCAGGCGGCTTACCTGCCTCCGGAACGTCGCGCCATCTTGCGGGGAAAGCGTGAAATATCGCGTTTTCTCATGCGAGTTTTGCACGACATTGCGCAAAACTCGCGTGAGAAAACGCGATATTTCGTGTTTTCCCTGCAAGATGGCGTGACGTTCCGGAGGCAGGTAAGCCGTCTGGAAACGGCCCTGGTTCTCCAGATTAGAGTCCTGCCGTTCTTAGCCACTACACCAAACTAATCAAATAATTGTTCCAAGGATGAATCTATGAGCTGGATCATTTTTGTGTTGGGTCTTGCACATGTATTTGTCTCTGGAAGAGTTTGTGGAATAACTGACATCATGTGACTTTTCCACGGATAGCCTTTGGTAGGAGATCACCTGAGCCCAAATCATTATGTCATCTTTTTAAAAAATGGTAGTGTTGTCTCTACTTCCTCCTGCAGGGGAAGTTCAGGCCTTTTATGAGGATCTGAATGGTCGGCAGTACATGAACGAGGTGTTCAACTTCAGTGTGGACAAGCTGTACGACCTGCTCTTCACAGACTCTCAGTTCCTGAGGGATTTCATGGAGCAGCGGAGATTCTCTGGTGCGTTTGGTACTTGCCTGTTTCTGTGTGTACCAATTGGCATTACCTTAGCCAGAATTTTGTGTTTTTTTTGTTTTGTTTTGTCTAAGATACTTATATTCTGCCTCTTGACCCATACAGAATTGGATCCAGAGGTTTCATTAAGGGCATGTTCAGACTACGCATATGAACTTACTCAGATGATATTTGTCAAGCTAGTATATGGCATGCTACCCAGAATCTCTGGGAATGGTAGCCCTGTAGAAGAGGCTGGGGGAATCTCCCGCAGTGAGTTCTCTGCACCCTCCCAACGTTCCATTTCCTCCCCTGAATTAATTTAGTATTTTTAAACCTCAGGCCAAGCCACAGTAAGGTGCTTTGTTTAACTCTTTTTTTCCTGTCCCCCGTTGCCCAAGGCTGCATTAGATAATCAGAGTACAGAATACTTTTCATGCTGGTGGAAAAGAACAAATAAAGAAGGCATCTAATTATACACTCACCATGTCTTATTTGTTTTATTTTCTGGACAACTTGTGTTGCTCTTACCTCTGAGGAGCTCTGTTGAGTGTCTGTGGCCACCTGGACTCCCTTTACTTCCGAGGTAGAACTGAATCACATGCTGTCAGCCCGTGCTTGAAGTCTGCAATTTCTTTTATTTATTTACTTAAAACATTTATATGCTGCCTTTCCACCCAAATAGGGTGTGGCTTTTCTAGAGAAGAGCAGCAGCCCTGAGACATACCCTCCTGCAACCCCTCCAATCAAATTCCTATAGATGTTTCACTCAAGCCGAACTCCCCAAATTCTCCTTGAATTTCAGTTTAGGCAAAATGTTGTGGCAATTAGAGATGTGCAAAAAGAGAAGTGTTCCCTTTTATTCCTTTCAGTGTCCCCCAGGATTCCCACCAAGGGATCAGCAGGGCAAAGTTTCCCAAATTAATTCTGAATTTCACTTTTGGATCAAATTATATTATCCCAGGGTGTGTGTGAAAGGGAGCGGGAGACGGAGGGAGACCTGATGTTCAGGAATGTCAGGTGGCTGCCCATAAACTCCCCTTAACTTGTTTTTAAGGTTCCTGAGGACAACATCTTAAATTAGCAAGCAAGATTCAATTCTGGTACCAGTCAGAGAGATGCTGTGGTCTAGTGGCTAGATACTTGGCTTTCAAAAACTCAAGTTCCAATCCCCCTCATTTTGTTGCCTTGGACAAAATACCTTTTTCCAAGCTTCCTGTTTTTCAAATGGGAACTGTTGATGGGAACATGGATATGATCCGGCGGGGGGGGGGGGGAAGAATATGTGCTTAACAATAGACCCCTTCATGCCCATTTTGTTTGAGCTGACAGCTAGGCTAAATGTGGGGGCACTGAATGCCTGGGGCATTGATGCTGGCGACGGGAGTATATTTTTTCCTTTGTGGGTATGCCGTTCTCACTCAGTGACATTCTCTCTCTCTCTCTCATCACAGATATTGTCTTTCATCCCTGGAAAAAGGATGATAATGGCAATCAGAGTAGAGCTATTCTCTACACCATCACCCTCACCAACCCTCTGGCCCCCAAAACTGCCACTGTCACTGAGACTCAGGTAAGACTGCGGAAGGCAAAAGTCCCTGCCCTTGACTTCAGAAGGTGGCGCGCAACTCAGTGCTTTTTGCCGAAGATGCTTTACCATGTGAATCCTGTTGCGGTGTCTTTCTCGACTGTCTAAGTTCTATGTATTGTCGAAGGCTTTCACGGCCGGAGAACGATGGTTGTTGTGGGTTTTCCGGGCTGTATTGCTGTGGTCTTGGCATTGTAGTTCCTGACGTTTCGCCAGCAGCTGTGGCTGGCATCTTCAGAGGTGTAGCACCAAAAGACAGAGATCTCTCAGTGTCAACCTATCTAAGTTCTGCCCTCTCGTACTTCTCTCTGCTCCCTCCAGACAATGTACAAAGCGAGCCAAGAGAGCGAGTGCTACGTGATAGACGCAGAGGTGCTAACTCACGATGTCCCCTACCACGATTATTTCTACACAATTAATCGTTACACGTTGACGCGTGTCGCCAGAAACAAATGCCGACTCAGGTGAGGAGGCTACCCTGTGTGACCCTGGCAAGGAATCTAGGTGTTAATTTTAAGGGTACCTGGATAGCTGTGCAGCAGGAAAACCCCTTTCATTTGGGGTGTGTGGAAGGGGGGAATGTAGCAGTCACCTCGAATGGATCCAGTTTCTCCCTGACCTTTGTATTTTTGCTTTTTGTACCCTGCAGTATCTTAGAAATACCCCAGCAATGACAGATAGTCAATCCAAATACAGATATTTGAGGGCTTAGAGAAGGTCCAGTGCTGTGGCTCGAGGAAGTGACTTGAGTGCCTCCTCTTTTCAGGGTTTCTACGGAGCTACGATACAGGAAACAGCCCTGGGGGCTAGTGAAATCCTTCATTGAGAAGAACTTCTGGAGTGGCCTGGATGATTATTTCCGCCATTTAGGTAAGAGCTGCATTCCTTGGGCTGGTGTCTCTTTGGGAGTGGCAGAACGAAGCATTCAGTGGGCTGTGAGTTCAAGAATCAGGCTAGAGGAGTTTAAAATATTTCTATTCTGCTTTTCTCCTGATCAGTGGCTTTAGTGTTAGTAGTTTACTACTATTTGTAGTTTACTACTACTATTACCAAAGCACCTTCTTTCCCGCATGGGTGGGCATGTTATTCAGGTTCATTGTGAGGAGAATTGTTTTCCACCTATTGTGATGTATTTATATAGGAAATGCCCTTAGTTCCCTTTTGACCAAGATGAAATCGGTCTCCTCTTTCTAAATTAAATGTGACTTTCTCTGGCAGAGAGTGAACTGACCAAAACAGAGAGCACATACCTAGCTGAGCTTCACCGACAATCTCCCAAAGAGAAGGCAAGCAAACAATCCACAGTGCGTCGAAGGAAACGACCCCACACTCACTTGAGGGGGCCACACCTGGAGGAAGTTCTGAGCCCTGTAACCACTCCCACAGATGAGGAGGCAGTAGGTCGAATCAAGCGTGTGGCAGGTAGGGAGCGCGTGCAGAGTGCAGGAGTGGCCGCACAGGTGGGCTGTGGGGAGGTCTGGGTCTCTCTGATGCTCTTTTGTTGAGGGCATCTCTGGGGAGGCGGAATGGGTTTTTTGTAGGGTTACAGATGCAAAGCCATAGCCTGGCTGCTCTAAAGGATCTGTTTCCCCCCCTTAAGAACTGCCTTTCTTTCTCCCAGTCTTCCACATTTAGGGACTAGCTACCGTCCTTGTATTTGTGGCACAGTCTGGTCCCAGGTGCTCCTATGACATGAATATGGTACTTGTTGCCCCATGGTTTCATACCAAACCCTCTTTAACAAGTACCAGAAAGCTACCCCAGGGCTGCAGGTCTAAACAAGCAGCTTAGGGCAATACTGCTTCAGAACAAAAATGGAACTCGGTTTGGGCGTGCGTCAAGGAAAGAAATTTACATCTCACCAGTAACACACATTCTACTTTCCAGGTTCCACACAAACACGGCACATCCCCGAGGAAAGTCCCAGCGGCTTCCACTTACAGAGTGTCTCCAAGTTGCTGCTCATTATCAGTTGTGTGTAAGTGATTCCTTTGCCCCTTCTGCCCTGGAGGGTTGTCTCTTTCTTGTTGCTTTCCTTTTTTCCTCCCTCCCTCCCTCCCTCTCTCTCTCTCTCTCTTCGATCCTCAGTCTAGTTTCCCTCCCCAAAGTAGGAAGGGTTTTGCAAGAGATTGTTCATGATCGCTCTCCCGCTCACAGTAAGAGTTCTCCCTTTGTATGTTTGGAATCCATCTCAAGCTTTTGTAGCGTCCAACTCTCTTTCCTTCATCCTGAAGCGAGCCCATCTCTTCTGGCTTAGCTGTGCGCATTCTTCAGAATCCTGTGGGGTAGTTTGGCTACAGTAGATGTTAGACAGGGAACAGCTGTTAATCCAGACTGAGCAAAGGACAGAATACGATGGTTGGCTGAGAGAGCAGAGAGATGATGTTCATAGACGGCTATAGAAGGACTGTGAGAGATATTCCCTGTCAAGAGTGAAAGAGAGAGAGAGAAACAGCATGTTTGGCGGGGGTGAAAGCAGGGTAACAGTTGAGAGATTTCAGACTTTTGGCAAGGTTTGTTGTTTTGAAGTGTGAGCCCTTTTCCCCACTGAATTAAAAACACAATCCACAATTTGCTAAACAGTTGGGCTCATTTTTTTTAGCGCTGTTTGTGATTTGCTCCATCAGGACTGGTTTTTTTTTTTTTTGCATAAGGGTGGAAAACTTCCCTATAGCCTCCTCTGATCTGGGGGGAAAGAAGAGGGTTTATTTAACCAGCTTGATAAAAGAAAACTGTTGTGAATTCTTCCATCCTTCATAGGAGTTTTAAAGAGACCAGCTTCCCTTTTTAATTTCAAAATTCTGTGTTGGGCTTCGTTTCTTTAAGGCACAATTTGGTGTTTTACTAACCCCATGTAATTTGGGCTTAATTCAATTGTGGAGCGACTTGACAGTTGGTAAGGGAGTCTTTCTTAATCTGCTTGCTTAAACGCTTATCAATGGGCTGACGAGTAAAGGGGTTTGCCTTCCAAATTAATCTCCCCTCCCCTCCACCAAGTCCATGGGAGTGTTGATTTGGTCTGCATATTATGCAGGAAGGCTGTTTGACTGAGAGCCTCGCTACAAGTGACATTTTACATGTGAAGGATAAAGGATCATTTTCGCAAGTCTTTCTGGGAACTGAAGTTCCTCTCTCCCACCCCTTTTCCTTCTGTTCCTTCCTCTCGCTGCCTGAAGAGACAGAGAGAGCCTACAGCAACAGGAACTTTTGCAAATCGTTCCTCCAGTCACAGGCCTGCTCTCAACGATCTTTGGGGGCGGGCAGCTGCAACTTTCTCAGCTTTCTCCAGAGCATCCCCCCCCCCCAGCAAGACGATTTGCAAAAGTTGATGTTGCCATAGGCTCGCTCTGTCTCTTCAGGCTGCGAGGGGAAGGAACAGAAGGAAAAGGGGTGGGGGAGAGGAACTTCAGTTCCCAGAAAGACTTGCGAAAATGATCCTTTATCCTTCATGTGTAAAATGTCACTTGTAGCAAGGCTCTCAGTCCTTCCTCCTTCAGGTTGCCAATTCAAGCAGTGCCCTCTGGTGGCATAAAGGGCCTCAGAGAACCCAAAGCAATCATGAATGGAGGCGGTGATTCTGGGGGCCTAGGCAAAAACCAAAGATGGGGGGAGGGGCTTTGCTCCTACCCAACCCACTGATTTTAGCCTACCTTACAGAGTTGTTGTGAGGATAAAGAGGTGGAGAGTGTTACAAGCCATTCTGAGTCCTCATTGGGAAAAAGTTGGGGTGGAATACGTATTTTAAACATTAAGACGTGTAGGCCAAAGTGACCCCGCCACAGCACTGATCCTCCTGACCTCTGCTTTGTTTCTTTGGTGGTGGGTGGATCAGTACTGCTGCCCACCAAGCTCAGTGCAGCCCACCCACTAGTCATATGCCGTGGCCAGCACAGGGCCCGGCGACCCCGTTTTGTTGTCTCAGGCAGGTTGTCCCGAAGAAGGGAGCTTACGGACCCCCTGCCTACAAGTTTGGGAGTTGTGTTCAGGTTAGTGGCCACAAGAGAAGCGAGCCTGTTACAGCCCTTATTACCTGGAAGAGCAACATAGATTTGCAGAGTGGAGGAGGCAAAGAAGACCAAGGATTCCACGCATTATATTTCTACAACGCAACCATTTGTTTTAGATGTATACTGTGGCGAGAAGTGCCAGTACGCGTCCCGTGAGAAAAAGGATGCTGGGCTAGAGATCCCCTGTTGGCACCAGCCATTTTTTCATCCGCCCCATCCCTCCTTTACTTTTTGAACCTATAAGCACTTCTAAGTGGAAAATACCATGGACACAGCCTAGTCCAAACTTCTAAAGACCGCTGATTTCCATGTGCCTGGATCCCACCTCATTGTGCTCCGTCCCACTCAAACATTGCTGAACATGGTCTGGATCTGAGCCCAGTTCTTTACCTGTGTAGTGTAGTGGTTAGTGTGTGGGTATTGGATCTTGGAGACATCAGCACATGGCAAGGTGGTTGTTTGGGGACTGGGCAGGAGGCTGTGGGAATGTGGATTGTGGATCACAGCGGGGGGTATGGCAGGCGACTCTCGCCCCAAGGGCCTAGAAGTTGTGCTCAGTGAAGATGCTTCTCCTATAGCGAGAAGGCCCTCTCCTTGTTTCCAGCTGTTTGCAGAAATGCTCCACAAAGGTTCAGGGATCCTAAGGACTAGAAATGGACTCTTTTTTAAAACTGAGTTTCTCAGGATTCTATATTTAACTCCATTTTGTGATTCTCTCTCTCTCGCTTGCACATGCGCACACGTGCACACACACTCCACTACCGGGTTTGGTCACTTCTGGTTCAGGATGTTCTCTTCACGTGCTTCCCCCTGCAAAGCTCTATGTTGTGTGTCCTTTAGAAGACCTTCCCCGGCAATTTCTCCTCTCTCAGCTCTGGTGTGCTCCTAACCTTCACCTCCTCCATCTTTTCTCTTCCCTGCTCACATTAGGATTTGTTTCAGGTACTGTCTCCTTTTATTACCTTCCTCCTCTCTGATCCCATCCCATCTCTCTCTCTCTCTCTCTCTCTCTCTCTCCATCTCTCTTTCTCTGCATCCGAGTTGGTGGGTCTGTTTTTTAACACCATCTGTTTGAATGCTGCTCAGATTCTTTTGGGCCATGTCCTTGTTTGTTTCTTTCTAAAATGAGCCCGTCCCATCCGCCTCATTCTTTCTCTGATCCTCAAATGGAACCTTTTCAGCCCTGTTTACTGTTGAGCGGGAATGAAGGCAGGCCTGACTCCTTCTTCCAACTCTGCATGTTTTGTCATGCAGACACAGACCTTTACATCCTGTCTTAGGGCTGTGAAATGGCTCTGGAAGAAGAGAAGGGAACACAGCATTCTTGTCAAAGGGGGAAGGGAGCAGGGCACGTAGTACCCTGTCAAACTCTCAGGTGAAACCCAGGACCACCACCCTCATGGTTAAATCGGGCACAAATATACTTGGATTGTGACTTACTGCATGCTAAAGATAGAAAAGAGCAAAGAATTCAATTTGTGGTAGGGTAAGAACTTTTGTGAGTCACAACTCATTTCTTCAGATCTGTATCCGAAGAAGTGAGTTGTGACTCATGAAAGCTCAGACCCTACCACAAATTTTGTTAGTCTTATAGGTGCTACTGGACTCTTGCTCTTTTTTATTGCTACAGACAGACGAACACAGCTACCCATCTTGATCTGCTTCCTAAAAGGTGGGCTTATTTTACCCTCTTGCTCTTCCCAAGACTTAAAAATGTCTTTTAGTCAATCTGTACAAGCCGAACAACTATTTTTTTTTGCAGTAAATGACTAGTTAGAACCTTTTCTGCTGATGTTCATTCACCTTCTTTGTGTCAAAACCAGGGCATGTTGGATTGTGAATGCACAAACTTTGGGTAATCGCTGAGCCTTCACATTTGCGCATGGCTCAGCATGCTCAGGGACCAGGAAACTTGAGTTCACTTTAGCACATAAAAAGGATTGTGAGAATAAAGACCACAGGCTTGGCTTCCTGTCTTTAAGTAATATTCTTTTTTTTTCCTTTTGCCTTCCCAGTCTGGTGCTTTTGGTAATCCTTAATATGATGCTGTTCTACAAACTCTGGATGTTGGAATACACTACCCAAACTCTCACGGCATGGCAGGGCCTGCGATTACAGGAAAGGTAACAACATCCAGAGAGCCAGAATGTGTTCCTTCTCACTACCTGATAACTAGATCCTGCGCGGTTATATATGGGCTGTGTGCACACGCACATATGTGCACGAGAGAGAGAGCACAATTACAAAACAGTCTTTGGCTAGTTGCCTTTTCCCACCTCACTCCTGTCTAAACTGTTTGCCTTGCCACCATTAAAGGTATCCAGGTGTTAGAAGAGGATGGGGCACCTGTCCCTTTTCAGACTGTACATTTTTCCTGCCAACCTTGCACTGCTATGCCTGGCATTGCTTTGCCAGTGGAAATCTCATCTAGCAACAAAAAAACCCACTTCCTTTTTAAAAAATATAGCTGCCCAAATTGCCACAGTGGGCCAGATTATGGCTCCCCTGACTCATTTCTGGTCAGGAAAATGGCATGGGGAGGGAGGCTTTAACGCCCCCTCCCCCAGTGTACTGTGGTTGCAATCAAATGCACTTGAAAATCTGGTGAAGAATAAACCATTGGGCATGCCAAACATGGAATTCCCTGTGAACTTGTCTAGTTTGGCCCTGTGAAAAGCTGGGAACTGACTGTCTTCCTAGGGGCCACTTCATATGTTGCATTTTTTCTACACAGAGGTAACTTCTCCAGCAGGAACATGTAACACATGTAAGGAACATCTGACTGAGTGGCTGACCTTAGCTTCCAGCCATGCCACACTGTACATTACATCACACGTGTGTTTTCCAGGTTACACATGTCCTCCATGTAGGCCTTCTTGGCATCTTATAGTTTGCTACCATTCTTTGTGGTATGGAATTAGGGCTGTTGTGAATTGTTTTCCCAAATCTTTGGCAGCGTTTCCAGATTTCAGCTTTGCTTCTCTGTCCTGCTAGGTTACCCCAGTCACAGACAGAGTGGGCCCAGTTATTAGAGTCTCAGCAGAAGTATCACGACACGGAACTCCAGAAGTGGCGGGAAATCATCAAATCATCTGTGATGCTCCTAGATCAGGTGAGAAATGCAGCCAGCACCTACATAGGTTCCTAGCACATAAGCAGCTGAAGTCACAGGGGGTGGATGTGGCAGCATGGTCTGCAGTGCCATGGAACACTTCATCGTGCAGGGAAGAGAGCTTCAGCCAGTTGCACAGGAAATCCAAAATATCTTCAGAATCAAAGAGGCTGGTGAAGGACGGTTTTGTGCTTCAGTTAGTTGGCTGCTGATTATCAAGCAGGTATTTCCAGAATGTTCAAGAGGGCTATAATATTGGTGGTAATGGGCTTTTAATGAAAACTGATGGCTTCAGGCTTCTCAGTTATGACTTGGGAGTTTAAAATTGCAGAATTAGTCTTGCCAGCGTACCATGTTCTTTTTTGTGTCCCTTCATGGGACCTTGTTTTCTGATTGCATCTCCCCTATTGCTGGTTGTGCACACTTTTTTCTGTGTGCTACAGTTCAGAGAGGAAGCTGCTAGTCACATCCTGAAGTCAAATGCTTATCGCCTGCTGCCCCAGTTTGCTACATGGCTTGGTGTGTGTGTGTGTGTGAGTGTGGGTGGGTTGGGTGGGTGGGGAAGCCCTTGATGGACTGGGACCTGCATACCTGTGGGACTGCCTCTTCCATTATGTCCCCTGCAGGGTGTTGCACTCTGTAGAGAAGCAACTCCTGGTGGTCCCCGGCCCAAAGGACATCCGTCTGCCCTGGCCCCGGCCTGGTGGAACACTCCCGCTGGAGATCTGGGCCCTGCAGGACCTGTTACAGTTCCGCAGGGCCTGAAAAACGGAGATGTTCCACCAGGCCCTTTGGCTGAGTGCCAGCGGGTGTCCTCCTCCTTCCATCTAAGACCACCACTTTTTCTGCGGCTGCCCTCAGCCATCTGCTATGCCCGTATACGGACTCCCAATATTTGTTTAAATAGCCTGCTCCTGGACTATTTTAATGACTTTAAAAAATTATTATTGATTTTATGTTTTTGTGACTTTTAATGTATTTTTTGAATGTTGTTAGCCGCCCTGAGCCCATCTGTGGGGAGGGCAGGGTATAAATCAAATCAAATCAAATCAAATCAATAAAATGTTCACAGAGCTCCCTCAACTGTGGACTAAACATGCTGGGGGAGCTTTCCCCAAGCCGAAGACATGCAGGACTCCGGCTGTGTCCATATTTGTTTCTTTATTTCCTCATCAGTCATTGCTCCCCCCCTCCCTTGCCTTACAGATGAAGGACTCGCTAATAAACCTTCAGAACGGCATTGGGTCTCGTGACTACCGGTCTGAGCCAGACGAGAAGCGGAAACGGTTCCACTAGCAGGCGGGGAATGCAAGCGGCCAGAGGATTGTGTGCAATATGTATACATAGAATATATATATATATATATACAGAATATAAATATATATATATATATATTATATACAGATTTTAAAAAGAGAAAAACGCCGTACGTACCGAGGAGAAAGAGCGGTGCCGTTCAACCTCCAGCACTGGCTGAAATGGAGCGTCCCTTGGGTTGGGGCAGGGTGTTGCGGGGTGGCACCCTTCTGGCACTGAGGTGACACACAGCCCGTGCCATCCTGGGCCCCACGCGCCTCTCTTGGTGTTTTCCTGGCTGTCTGTCTGTTTATCCATCTGTCTTTTAAAATTTTCATTCCTAAAGGGAAGAGTCAGAGGGAGCAAAACCTCACATGGAGCTGAACGTTAAGGAGCGTGTGTGCTTTGGCATTTAGAGCTGTGCGCTGAGGATGGTGGGGGTGGTCTCGGACTATGGGCTTTGTCTCCTCTGCGGGCTCCGCGCTGGCAGGTGCTGCAGGGAGCATCTGTGTGTTCACTGAGCCAGAGTTCGTTTCACAGCATCCTTTGACAGGGTTGTACTTTTCTCCCCCAGCTGGCTTGGTGCGTCCTTCTCCCAGCCTCTCTGTGACTTCAACTGCGGGCCCCAACAAGGTGCAGCAGCATTCCATGTATCATGGAATGAATTTGAGGGAGGGTGTGGTTACAGGGGGAGAACCCCGTGTTCAGTTCAGTCCTTGTTACTAACTCTCTTCATGTGGGAGGAGTTAGAGATGAATGTATTGTCTGTTTGTCATAGGCTGTCCTCTCTGGATGTTGGGAGATTCTCTGATTGTCATGTATTTGCATCTTCACCCCTGTATGTCCTATGGAACTGCTGATTCACTGAAAGGGCTATATGTACACATATACATCTATCCTTGCTGGAGGTGGAGGGGAATTCCAAGCTGAGAATCCTATTAACCGGGCATCCCTTATTACTTATAATACATTTCCAAATCTTCCTCTGCTAAAAACCAAGTAAATCATAGCTTGGGAACCAAGCCTCAGACATTACCGAGGGGCTTAAAATACCCATTCCTCCAACGGAAGCTCCCACATCCTAATTTGTGATGATTTTGTGCATGGATTTCTGGTTTTATCTGCATCTTGCACAGCTCCCATCCAAGCAGAATGTGTAATGAAGAACCGTCGCATATTAAATGAGGGACCTTTCTACTGCCTAAGCAGATAAATGTATCTGCACTGAGAACTCAGCTGCCTTCCAGGAGCCCTACTCTCGGAAAGGTTACAGTGAGGAGGAAGGGCATGGGGTGCTATTGGGGGGGGGGGGTTCCATTGGGCAGAGTGGTAGTTCTCTTTATGGAGGGCTCTTTGTAACTCTTAGCAGCCCACTAAAAACCTTTCTTGCCTTTTGGTGACTTTGACAAGCCAGCCCTGGTGATCTGGGACAGCGTCAGGAAATAACGGGGTCAGAGAGCTTGACTGGCTGAAGAGCTATGGAAACCATGAAGAATGTGTACTTTTAAAATGTTGCGAACCAGGGTTAGTTTTTTTTTTTTAATCGACACGGTTTTTTTGAGCGACACAATTGGAGCAACCTCAAATTGACAAAAAGTCAAATCCCCCCATTTGTTGTTGTTTTTAATGGTAAAGATATTAGTCACAGTTAATGAAGATTATAATCCTGTATAAAGAGCAGGCAAGTTGCCTTTTAGAGTGCAACTCATGCGCACAAGAGATGTGATCTGGGGTGGCCGGGGGCTCTCCTCTGCCTGCCCTTTAGCACAAGGAAACAGTCAGGTAGAGCCATGCAAAAAGGGGGCCTTTCATGTTTCGGTGTACAGGGCTGGTGTCTGCCACCCACTCCTTGCCCAGACCAAAGGACTGAATTGTAATCGGAAGCAAACTGCGTCATGCAGGGCCACCGGAGAGGTGATGCAGGTTTCACAGATGGAGAAGCTGAGTAAGAGTTCTCTTGGAAAATGCCCAGTCTCAGATGCTTAGCACCTTTCCAGATTGGGGCTCTGCATCTTCCCTCGGTATAGAATAGTTCTCTCTGCTCATGGGCTGAAAGGGGCACCAGGGTTTAACCACAGGGACAGTGTGGCCGTCTTCTTCACTGGTTTGGCACAGGAGCTGCGGTCCGTGTGGGCAGTGTTGTGAATGGACACCTGGTCCACGGATACCTTTGAGCACTTTGCATTTGTCTGAAGAGATACCTCCATCCCGCTAACCAAAAAGCAAGGAAGATTTATCTTAGAGCCTGAAAGGGGATGGGAAATCTTTTCCCCTTCAGAGCCAGCTAGCTGGCAAGATAGGGCAGTTCCCGGATAGTCATTGCAGGGGCTCAGTGACCCATTTTTCCCCCACACTGTGAATACCTAGACAGGTGATGCTGTTTGCGGTGAGCGTGTCGAGGCACGGGCTGCTGTCAGAGTAGCGGGAAACCCCAGGCACGGTGTTCAGGAGCCCTGGGGTGGGTGGATAGGAATTATTTATATAATTTATTGTATTTATATAGAAATACATTTATGTAATGCTGCTGATTCATTGGCAGTCTGTAGGAAAACTCAGCCTGCCATTTGTAGGCGCTCAACAGAAGACGTCATAGCCTTGTGAGGGAAAGAGGGTCTCCCTGATCCGGCATTTCGGATGTGCTCATGGAGCATTCGTACAAAGGCTCCTCTTTCGAAGCTCGCACTGAGGCAGGGGCGGCAAGTTGGAGGCAGAGATGAGGGGGGGAGACTCTTTTCCAGGACAAAAAGGGCAGGGTTAGCAAGATAGCTGAAAAACCTGGACTCTTTTCTGCGTGACGGCCTCAGCAAGAATCTCTTGTGGTGGTTTGCTGGACAGACTGCACAAGAAAGATACTCTGCTCCCCCCCTACCCCCCGCATTTTGATGGATGCAAGAAGAAAACCTTGTTCAAGGTGTGTTCTTTGGTCATCTGAATACGAACTCAGAAGCCCGGTTCGTTTTTATAGAGGGATCTAAGTCGTGCACCCCAAAGAATATGCAGGTGGCCCTCTCTATTGGCAAGCAGGGGTGTGCCCTTACCGAGGAAGGAATTGCTTCTGTGTGCCCCAGACAAACCATTTATTTGGGTGCAAATCAGAGAAGTGCCCTCCATAATTTCTATGAAGCTTAGCCATACCTTATTTTAAACTCTGTGTTGCGTTAATAGTTTGCAGTGCAGAAACGGGAAAATGGAGTGTTAAGTGTATTTATACTTTTCTCTGAAGTGCACCCAATCCAGCTATGGATGTCGTCATTGGGAAAGATCCGGTTGTCTGAAACATGTTGACAATCACTCTGGCTGTCTTTAGCGGGTGCTTGCGGACAGAAAGGTGTTGACATGCTTGTAGGTCTCCTTTGCACTCGCTTCTGCCTTGCAAATAATTCTTAAAGGCCATGGCTGAATTTTAGCTGCATTTGTATACCCCAGACTCTAAGAATTTGATCTAAGAATTTCACCTCTGCCACTTGACTTTCAGCACAACTGCACAGGAAGCTAGCAAACATGCCGGCAGAGGCATTGGACTCCCAGATCAGATAAATCATCATGCCTGGTTTCCATTGTGGGCTTCTCAGTTAGAGAAATTTTCAGCTTAAAAAAAAAAATCTGTTCCAGTTTTGGCAGGTCTAGAATGGAACACCCAATCTACAGAGCGATACAGGCAATTCCTGACTGATCCACAAGAGGGCGTGTGTTCCCAAATTTTGCTCCCCCGCCCTCTTAATTTCTCCCCTCTTTCTCAGGCACCCGCCCCCTGCTTTTCTGAAGCACAGGTGAATCTATTTTTGTGCCATAACACCTCCCCATCCCCCTCCCACGTGCTAATCCGCCAAATTGGAGTGTTAACTTGCAGCATGGCTTGCTGAGATGCAACTACACCCCTTCCTTGTGGAGAGACGGTGCTGATGAGCTGCTCGTGCTAGAACATGCTCCCCCGCTGGAAACAGGCGAAACCTGACGGCTTCTCACTTTTCTATGCATTCTGCCGTTCCTCCGTCCCCTCTCTGCCTAGCTGTGGTACAATCGCCCCCCACTCCACCCCGGATCCCAGGCTGCAGGGGCTTGATGTGGTGCTACCCCATATTTCTCTTTTCCACTTTCCTCCCTGGGGTGTGTTCCGAAATGAATGTGTGGTACTGTGGTGAGGAAAAGAGGAAAATTCGACTTCTCCCTTCCTTCCTTCCGAAGGAATTCCGTTTGCACATGGCTCAGAGCGTCTTCTCTCTGGCCATTTTTTAATTACCTCACTTATTTTGGACAGTTTCGTTGCTAAGGTTTGAAGGACTGGCTTCTCAACCTGAGCTTTGCATTCGATTTTGAGGTGGTGCCGGGGTGGCATAGCATAGCTCCAGACTGCGAGCCCCTTGGGTGATTCCTCTGGTTTCCAAACTCCCCTTTGCAGTGTGAGAGTCCTTGAGCGTTTGACTTCTGTGGCAGCTCCCGAATCCGGCAGCAGCAGGGAAGAAGGGGCCGCATCGAGGTCATCCCTGTGCATTGGCCAGGATGACTAGAAGAACCCCTCTCTCCTGCTCCTCCCCTCCTTCAGCGTGAACATCTGGCCTAGACCCCGACATTGCTTGCTCACATAATGAAGTTCCCCCTGCTACATTTCAACACTTTAAATGAAGGAGGGTTTGAGGGGGGAGACATGAAGGGCACAGAGGAGAGAGACTACATAGTACCCTCCATTGCCTCCCCTCCAGAATATTTCTTGCCGCTGGAAGTGTTTGTGGTGGCAAGACATAACGGTGGAGCTTGGCCACATGCGGAAGGAATCTTGGTTGCGTCTGTAGGAGTTGTCTGGCTGTCTGCGTGTCTGAATCTGTAACTATAATAAGCTTTGCGCTGTGCGCAAGGTCCAATACAAACTGATTTAAAAACACACAAACTTGACTGCTAGAACCTAGGAGTTACAAAGGCTACAAAGCCAAAATCTTAATGTAAAGTAGCTAGGGGAAAAAATGGAATACAAAGTATGAATAAAAATATAATGAACAAAATAACTGCATCACGTCATTTCTTTTGCTTTTTATTTTCCCATCTTAATGACAAGTCTGCTGTGACCATTTCATAAACAGAGAACCTTTCTGCAGTTCAACCAGAAGACACCATCTGTCTTTGAGAGGGAGTCTTTAGACAAGCTCCTCTCTGCCCCCGCCATGCGTCTCCACCTGAGAAGGTTGTGCTGCCCATTAGACACCCCCCCCGACCTATTAGATTAGACAACAGACACAACAAAGGGACTTTTTTCTTCTCTAAATCTAATGAGGAGAGCAGCTCAACTGCCAAACATGGCAAGAAGCTGCTTTAGGAGACTGCATTATTTAACCACTAAATCCATGGGGCAAGGAGGAATATTATCAGATGACTTTAATTCATGCGAAGAAAGTGGAGAGCGGACAAGGTAAAGTAACTTGAGTGAAGTTCAAAATTGCTTTCCAGGCCCAAGAAAGAAGCTTTAGAGATGAGAAAAACTTGCAGTCATAGCACAGATAGAGCATACTTAAACCTCATGGACAAGACATCTGAAGCTGTATTCCGCCTCAATGTCACAGGTAAGAATGTTGCCCCTGTGAGAGTTGTGAGACACATATTAAGAAAATGAGCTCTAAATCCAAAGTCTTTTAGGTTCAAGTGTTAGCTCACCCTGGGGTTTGGCCTGTCCTCCACTACAAAGGGGATCAGAATTACCCGGAGTGCTTTAAAGGAGTGCTTTAAAGCTTTCTCATTAGGCAAGAAAAATGCTTTGTGAACACCCAGTATTTTCCTGACCTGGAATGGGTGCATCAGGGAAGATTGACAGCATGAAGTGCACTTTATAAGCAACACGCACCAGTTGTTGCACAGGAAAGTTTTTCTGAGCAGCTTGCCTGCCCACACAGATGTTTCCTCTTTGGCACCTCAAAGCAGTTTCAGAGGCTTGCAAATGATACAGGCGTCACCCATGGAGCTCTGACTTTACTCCTTGGAGGAAATATTCCTCTGTGTTGTCATGCTGTTTTGCCTCTTGTGCCAGAAATGCTTTAGTCTAAGCTTTCCTGCCACCTACCATAGCTCTGAACTGTAATGTACAGCTGAATCTAAAAGCACAGAATGTAATTCTAAGTGATCACCCACAAGGGGATGCTAAGGCTGAATGCGTCTGCCTCCTTTGTTCTCTGTCGGCCTGCTTGCTTTCGCCAATAGAAGTGGGCTGATGAGCTTGGGATGGACCTAAAACACAGCACCTTGGCAATCTGCTGTGTAGGTGGCACATCCCTATTACCAGGGCTTTTTTTCAGGGGGAACACGGGGGAACAGAGTTCCGGAACCTCTTGAAAACGGTCACATGGCTGGTGGCCCCGCCCCCTGATCTCCAGACAGAGGGGAGTTGAGATTGCCCTCCGCACCGCTGGAGCAGCACAGAGGGCAATCTCCACTCCCCTCTGTCTGGAGATCAGGGGGCGGGGCCACCAGCCATATGACCATTTTCTCCGAGGGCAACCCACTGAGTTCCACCACCTCTTTTCCCAGAAAAAAAGCCCTGCCTATTACTTTAAAATGCTAACAATTCACCACGACATTGGTACCACAGCCCTCTTTAAAAAGACCAGGAGTGGTTAACAGTAGTTCCACTCCCTGCCAGGTTTATAAGCATAATCTGACCCAAGTGGGGTTGGGGGTGGGGTGAAGTACCCTGAGAAAGTGTTCCTTTAGAGAAGAGGCCATACTCCCAATACTGGTGACTTGCCACTTGCCGACATGCCAGCTGGCTGAATCCTGGCTTAGGTTTCCCCACCACAGCATTTTGCACAAGGTATTTAACAGCTTGAGTTTCTCCAGGTGTAGCTTTGTTCGGCATGCAGAAATTAAGAGGCCTTTGAAAAGCAGTGTGTGGTATTAAGCCAGTCACTTAAAGGGGGAAAAGTCTAAACAGCTGCAGAGGTGGGACGCCTAAAAGTGCGCTTTGACTCCAGTGATAACTTTCTAGGGATCATTGGTAATTATGTGAGGAATTTGTCTTGTTTTAATACAAGAGGCTGGTGGTAGCACAAACCATAGCTGGCAGCTAAATTCCTGTGAAACTCCCTGGCTTGGCTTGTAGCCAAACTGGGAGTCAAATGTGGCAGTGGGTTGAAGGATTATGTTTAACTCAGTGTCTGATTGGAGCCTTTGACTATTGCACAAAACTCAACTATTTATTCTTTTGTAATTAGGATTATTTGGGGGTAAAAGAAAAGGAAGTAACACAATCTTACCCCTTCCAGCATATTGTGACAATTTTCAAAAATCTCAACTTGCTTAGTGACTACCATAATTGGTTCTCTTAAGTCAAACTTAGTTCTCTTGCCCGTGTATTGCCTTCACTTTTCCTCTGCACAAAAGTTGTGCTACATAATGTAAACCATTACCAGCGAGATTCTTGAATAATCACTCATAAAGCGGTGTGTCTGTGTTGTTCATGTGCACATATGTGTAGTCGAGGGAGGCAAGGGAAAGTCACTGGTTTGAATCTGAAATCGAGATTATTTAATATAAAACATTGTCTGCCTAATTAGCAAAAAGAGATACTCAGGTACTTCATTCATTCGTAAGTCCCCTCCTAACATGTTGGCCAATACTGATACCAGTGACTGCTTCCAAGACCTTTAAGTGTTGGCAGGTTTGATTCCCACTATTACAACAACTCTGTGCAAGAAGATACAACCGTGTTTGGAGTTCTCAGGGTCCCATGCCTGTTAAAGATACTAATCCTCTTAGAATCTGAAGGCAGCAATATGAAACTACTACCTAGCCAAAATTCTATCCCGTGGCAGATTTTCATAGTGCTTTTACTGCTTTAATACATAAAACTCACCTGGTAAATTCTCTTACCCTGGGGTGGCTTGTTTATCAGTACGATCTCACCAAACAGCCAGGAGAAATTTATCATCTCTCCAGTGAAATATGAAATGGCCATTGTTATCCACCCCTTCTGCCTAACTGGCTAACATTTTTTAAATGGTGTTGCTAAATCACTGAACAGCTAGTTACTCTAGCTACCATTTGCACCAAAACACAGTAATGTGACATGATGTGTTGCAATTTGGAAACAACTTTTTACGCAAACCAAAGGTGCTTTCTGATGTCACTTTTGCCCCAGATGCAACTCTGACGTGCTGTAGTGTTACCACCATTTCTCGTATTACAGAATGCATCTCTGACTCCCTGATCATTTTTCTCATTTACAGCACAATTTCATGAACAACCACACTAAAAACCTTATTCCCCTTATATCCCCCCCCTGTTGCCCTAGTTCTCCACCATATGCTCATGATGACATCAGCCAAAACATACAAGCAATAGTATTGTTGCCCCAGGGAAATGCAATGAGTTTGGGGCGCCATAGGTCAGGCATTAATGTGCTAAAACACATGAACGCTAATGCAACAGCTACTGAATTTATGTCCCTTGAACACTGTGAGGTGCGGGATCCTCGCTTTGTTCCAAGGTAATTGTAATGTCTGAAAGCACCTGAAAGGAGGCGTGCATTAGTGAGAGGTGAGCTTATTTACAAAGCTGTTGAGGTTGATGAGGGGGAAGGTGCGGCTCCATCCCTTCCCCTTTGACTCAGCATGCCTCAAAGGAGAATTCTTTAGCAAATGGGGCTGATAGCTCAAGATGGGAATCATGAAGTCAAAGCTGTGCAATCCTAGACAGACAGAAACACATTTACACTCTTTGTTCCTCCTTCTCCGGTTATTGGGCTCCCACAAACCTGGCTGCAGCAACTGGATCCTTGTGGCTGGAGACTCCTTGAAGAAAAGATAAATGAGTGTGATTCATTGCACCCTTTTCAAAGACAGGATGAGGATCTGCATCTGTTGCATGCATTACCTGCACATAGAAGCAGCAGCAGTGCACATGCGTGCACACACATGCTCCCACGCGCAATGCTTATTCTCAAAATACATGGTGTTGGGATTCCTAAATTTTGCATTCAAGGATCAGCCAACAAGAGTTCTCTAACTGTGGTTGGAGTAAATGGAGAGAATGCTTAGAACACATGAAACGACGTGCACGGATCCCCTAGTCTTTGACCAAGGCTTCTTGCTGGTACGGAAAGCGATCTGCCTAAGTGCCTATGCTTCGTATACACCTGCATCCATAACCTCTTTCAAGGAAGTGGGACTTACTGTCTTGTGAGAGTGATTGCAGCAGTGTATTTTTCACCCGCAGACATTTGCCGGATAGCTAATCCATCATAGGTATAACACCTGTGCAAGTATGGACCTGCATGCCACTTGGCAACATGCGCTGGCTCTGCTTGCCACAAAATTTGTTTCATGGCCTTTCCCTTAAGACAGAAATTTCTGGTGTTTGGCCGAACCTGAGAACTGAGAGTCTTTCTCAGGGGTCATTTCGTAGAAAAAGAGCAGGAGGAATTCATTAGCATATGCCAACCCCCTGACATCAACTATCCTGGCTGTTTTGGACCCAATCCTGGCTATTCAGGGCCGAAATTGGGCCCAAAATGGGAAAAAGGGGCTGAAAATGGCCAAAAAGGGGCCCAAAATGGTCAGGATTGGGCAGCTGCTGAGCAGGAGAGTGATCCACCACCCATCAGAGGCCTGATCCGGGCTGTTTCGGCCCCAATCCAGGCCAAAATGGGCCCCAAATGGCTGAGAGTCAGGTGGGTGGGACTACCTGTCATGTGACCTCTTTGAGAAACTACCGGAACTGCGTTCCTGCACGTTCCCCCTCAAAATGAGCCCTGGTCTTTCTACACGAGACACCTTAGCACGTGTTAGTCAAGTGTAGCGAGATGCAATGTTAACTGGGAAGCGTAGTTTAAAAGACAGAGCTGGTGGAGATCGCTCCTCAGAGGGTTTGTCAATTTCATCTTTGCTGCCTTGAAGGCTTTGTCAATTTCACCTCTCCAGTCTAAAACTGTGTGGGATCGCAACCAGAGGGCAGCAAGGAATGGAAATGGGCTGAAGCTGTCTTCCAGAGCCAGGCTTGGACCTGGAGAGGTTATAATGGACTGAAGTTTCCCTTCTGGCATTTCACAGCCCCTTCACACAGTTCCAGTGTATAGCAAAGCCTTTCCCCTGCTGCTGGCTCTGTCTTTTTAAACTACCCTTCTCAGCTAACATTGCATCTTCCAGCATATGTTCTTCATGTGTCAGATGTCTCGTGTAGAGAGACTCTATGAACAGCCATGAGTTACACTTCTTTAAACCTAGTATCCCTTATCATTTGCGTTTTCCTAGTCTACAATTAAATAAGACTGCTTGTTTCATTGCCTTCATTTCCTAACCATGGTACTTCTCTACGGGGGCCAAATTGATCATCACTAGCATAGATCATCAAAGCTGATCTCAGATCTCCACAATCATTTTCTCATGGAAGAAAATGAAAGTGTTCAACAAAACTTCAGCCCTAGAATATGTGTGAGTGGCAGGAGGCAAAAGGCTGCAAGCACCATACATGGGACCACATATGGCTAATGCTTGAAGATTGCACTTCAAGCATTAGCCATGAAGGGCTCGAGCGTGTGCCTTCCTTCTACTAACTGAAACATTTTGCTCTAAGAACAAGCCTTCCTCTGCCAGAGCCAGGCCCCTTCCCTAGTAGACCGGAGTAATAGGATCCAGTTCTATGTAAAGAACACAAGTTTGTTGAAATGCTGAGGGGTTAATCCCCGCCAGGTGATAATATGTAACCGTATTCACACATCTCCAACCCTCCTGGATTCTGTTACCTAGCATGTGGAGACTTGTGGCAAAGATCTTCCTCAATAATACATCCACGTCCCATCATCTCTACAGGACTAGTTGCTACTGGAATTGCTTGGAAATTACAAGCAGATCCATGAGTACCTCCAGGGTTTTTTTTCAGCTGGAATGTGGTGGAACGGAGTTCCAGAACCTCTTGAAAATGGTCACATGGTGGCCCCGCCCCCTGATCTCCAGGGGAGTTTAGATTGCCCTCCACGCTGCTGGAGATCAGGGGGTGGGGCCACCAGCCATGTGACCATTTTCTCCGGGGGCAATCCACTGAGTTCCACCACCTCTTTTCCCAGAAAAAAAGCCCTGGATCTGTCTGCAAATATTCTAACATTCCTTGCATTCCGAGGTTTCCTAATCATCACGCATATCACAGATTTCAGCAGAGCTCTCCTACCTTTGGTAGCAAACCATACCCTAGGGTTTCATCTTCTACTCCTCCACAGGTACAGCACAGTTCTCCTTGTTTTCTGATGGGATGGCGAGGTAGTCAGTCCTGTAAATTGATATGAAGAGGTTAGCCAGAAAAGAAATGTGCCAATTCATGCTCCAGGGAGATTGCAGGGTTAATCTGCAGGGAACCTGGTTCAACTGCTGGCATTCTCCTTTAAAGGAGTTCAGGTAGCAGGTTTGGGGACATGTGGATAGATAAACCAGCCGCATCTGTTCATGGCCCCCCTCCCAAAGCCTCTTGGGAGCATTCTGGTGAGGCTCCTGCGTATGATCTTCAGTCATTTCAAGGAATATTTATGCAAAGGATTGTGGAAATAAAGTTCCACTGAAACAATATGACAGACCAATGGCAGGCAGGGAGCTCCATGTGTGCAGCCGAGCCTACTCAGCTATGGAGTACCTCTTCTATTTTTTTTCCATGCATTTCTGATGTGCCCACTTCGGTTATGCTTTTGCTGGAGCAACTGTGGATTTTACACTTACGCATTTTCCTGGGCAGTCTCCTCAGCTTTGGAGACCTTTCTGTAGCAGTAAATCATTTCTATCAGAAGCCACAAGGTGAGGAAGACCAAGAGAATATACATCATTATTTCCGAGATGACAGATGTGAAGTCTTCTCCAGCTGTGATGGGAACAAACAGGAAGAGATTCTTGAAGCATTCCAGGATCGACATGAGCAAAACCTGGAATCTAGTACACGTGTTGACCTCTTTCGTAGACAGGCCTGCAATCCCCCTAGCTTTGTATGGCTTTCTACATTTTCCTCCATGGAATTATTGCAGTGCAGCAACTGGGTAGCTGACCTTTGCTGCCTGGACTTTATGCCCTAAGTCACGCCAGGAGACATTTATGTGCCTATCGATTCTCCTGGAACAAACTGTGCCAGCGGAAAAGTATTGGCGTCTTGAATTCTAGAACCGAAATGGCTGCAGGCCTCATTCTCTGGTCAGCTGCCGTAAATTGTGCATGGCTTTCTCTGATGTTGCAGAGCAGTTAAAACCTCAGGGCACCGGTCTTTCCGCTCTCCATGAAATAATCATACGCATATGGATGAAATGCACATTATAATTAGTCACTACTCTGGAGAAGTAACAATGCTGTGAGGTTACATGAAGGCAAGTGGGTGGTTTCAGGGAACTGCTAGCACTGAATGATAGAACTGAGGCTTACTGTCCCCTAAAAGATCTTGCAATCCCCCCCCCCCAATCCTTTGAAACTGACTTCCACGTGCACACTGTTCCGTCCAGTCTCCTAAGTGCGTGCTTAGACATGCAGCCAGGGCTTTTTTTCAGCCGGAACGCGGTGGAACGCAATTCCGGAACCTCTTGAAAATGGTCACATGGCTGGTGGCCCCGCCCTCTGATCTCCAGACAAAGGGGAGTTTCGATCTCAACTCCCCTCTGTCTGGAGATCAGGGGGCGGGGCCACCAGCCATGTGACCATTTTCTCCGAGGGCAACCCACTGAGCTCCACCACCTCTTTTCCCAGAAAAAAAGCCCTGCATGCAGCGTTGCTTAGATTACATACTGCAGAGATTCAGAGCCGTGTTTATTCCAGCTGATCTCGTAACATGATAGACTCTCGTTTCCTACTTATTCCCCTTCCCCGTTCCCAATCTGCAGATGTACTATAATGTGCTGAAGCCAAGGAAACAAAGAGAACTACCAAGAAATGGAGACGACTTGGGGAGGGTTCCTCAGCAAGGAAAGAATACAGGAAAAAAGAGGTGCAGCTGTGGGAGAGAGAAAACAATAAAGATACAGCAGATAGGAGAAGGTGAAGCCACCTTCGGCTCAACGATCTTGCAGCTCTGCTGCTTCTCTTTGGGGAACACCTGCAGCTCTCCCCAAACCATTAGAGAATAGTCTGTTGCTGATCTCATTCCCTGATGATCTTAGTTATGTTGACACCTTGCAATAAACGTTGTCCTGAGCTACGAACAAATCTGGAGTGATCAGAGGGAAGAGAGAGAGAATTCTGCACATGAACTTGTATGGGCATTATGGGTAAAGGCAGAACCGAAATTGTGCTGATGGAACAGCTGGCCCATGGCAAGCTAGAGAGGAACCTCCACGCACTCCTAAAAGAGGAGAGAGAAAAGAACTCCCTGGAGGAAAATGCACAGAATAAAAAGCAAAAGCCTTAAGTTTTGAACGAAGGGGGTTCCTTGGCCAACCTCAAGTGGGATGGGAGGGAGAAGACTATTTTATGACTCTCTGGGTACATTATAATGCTTGGATTCACATAACCTGGTCCAGGGAACAGTGGGAGAAAGAGGAGAGGGTAATGTAGCACAGTGGTTGGGCTGTGAATAAGCACTCTGCTCGTTCGAACCCCACTACTGCCATGAGCTCAGCAGGTGGCCTTGAGTAAGCCACTCATCTCAGCCTCAATTCCCCACCTGTATTGTGGGGATAATAATAACACTGACTTTGTTCGCTGCTCTTATTGGGGGGGGAACGGGACACTAATCTGTCTAGAAGAGCCATATATAAGCCTGGTCATCATTATCCAAAGCAGTGCACAAATGCCTGAATGGCTGCAAAGTCTTCCCATGGCAAAACTACGTGTGCCCATTGCTATACGAACCATTCTGTGCAAAATCAAACTGGCATTCTTCGCCTCTTAGGCATTGGCTGCTCATCAAAGAGGGACTTTTTGAATTACTTTAACAATCAGTATCTCATTCCCCAGCCTGGACTGATCACCTTGTTCTTCTAGAGCTATGTGACCTTTTAAAAGAAAGACCCCTCCACGCACACACATCTGGCCTTTGCAGATCTGAACGGTGTACCCCTCTGCTGGATCTCAGGAGACATTAGCTCTCCCCAGTGAAACAGAATTCATAATAATGTAAAGGTTTCATGGGAGCAAGACTATAACGTGCCACACATGATTAATGGTCCACATCGCAAGCATCTTTAGCTGCCTCTCAAAAGTCACCCTCGGTGCGATCTTTCCCATCATATCTTTGATTTTTCTCTTCCCCGAAAGACGCAAGAGAAATAGCTGCAAACCAGAGCCGACGCCATCCCTCCCTTACACACAAACACTCCAACTTCTACCTGAGGAGGATTTCACCACCTTGCTCCTTTGCAAATGACTTGACAACTGAGACATGTAGAACTAACTCTACAAGTTAAGTCTCATCCTCCATACCCTCCTTCACGACTGTGAGATGGATCGGCGTGGAGGAGGTGACGACCGGACGATGGAGTTCGAAGTTGAACGTCCGGGTGATGTTGCAGGTATAGATCCCTGAATCATTCAGGGAGATGTTGTGCACCGAGATGGACACGTCCTGCATGTCTTCGCTCCCATTCCAGTGCAGCCGCCCGCTGAAGCGGCTTTCCAGCGGCCCTTTCTCGTTCTTGCTCCGATGCTCATAAATCTGTAGGGAGAAGAACAAGGAAGTCATCCCCAGCCCTTGCTTCAATATCTTAAGGAACAAGTTGTAAAACATCTCTTAGCTTCATTTGAGACATCTCTTCATTTGAAAAACTAGCGTTTGCAAAGGACTTATCACACCAAAACCTTACGAAGCTTGGGGGTAAGCTAGCTATCTGTGTGGATCAGTGCGGGTGAAGCTGCAGGGGCACCTGGGCGACAGGGTGCCCAACCACAAGGCTCTTTGCCAAGAGATAGGACTGACTTGCTATAAAAACTGGCACTGTGTATCAGAACGGAATGAAGAAAAGGCATTACAAAGATGATTCTCTCACCAATAGCTGCTTTATCAATACACCACAGTTTAACCCTTAGCTTTCGGTGGGTTATATTTAATAATACATCTTCAAAAAGAACAACATGGCAGAGGGGCATAGACACTTACATCCCCCCCCCCCATTCCTTTTGCTGCAAATGGCTAGCTCTCTTTAGCTTGTTTATCAGATTCCTGGTAACCATTTTAGGAAAGCATTTCCTACATCCTGGTAACAAAGTTCCATGTGCAGAAAGCCTAACAGCACTGTATGGCCCCAATAGAGATCTCAGTGGGAACTGCGCTGTCATTAAACTCCAACACGACAGAAAGGCCAAGTCCACTGTCCTTCACTATAGAGCCTTCCCTGTCAGACTGGACTTGCAAAGAGGTAGCTCCAGTACTCAAAATAGGAGACTACTGAAGTCTCGCTACAGGCCTGTGTTTTCAACTGGTGCTAATCTTCTCTCTTGTTAGTTCACCCATCTCCTGTTCCAACTCCTCAACTTGAGCTCTGATTTCTCCTGTAAAAAAATTGCCTTGGTAGACTTCTGAATAAAACAAAGGCCCAAACTCTACTGTACTGCAATATTAGGAAGGAGCCATGGCTCAGAGCATCTGCTTGGCATATAAGAAATCCCAAGTCCAGTCCCTGGTATACCCAGGAACAGCTTGTAAGTGATGTGAAAGACTTCAGCACCAGTTTGGTGTACTGGTTAAGAGTGGCAGGATTCTAACCTGGAGAATTGGGTTGATTTCCCCACTCCTCCATTTGAAACCAGCTGGGTGACCTTGGGCTAGTCACAGCTCTCTCAGAGCTCTCTCAGCCCCACCCACCTCACAGGGTGATTGTTCTGGCGATAAAAATAACACACTTTGTAAACCACTCTGAGTGGGCATTAAGTTGTCCCGAAGGACAGTATATACATCAAGTGTGGTTGTTGTTGTTGTATTATTACAACACTGGAGAGCTACTGTCAGTTGGAGGAGACAACGTTGACTGTGATGGACCGACGGTCTGATTCAGTACAAAGCAGCAGCTTATCTTCATGTATTAAGTTTTGCCACAATACCTTTCTAATGGGAATGAGTGGTGCTGAGCATCTTACACCAGCCTGATTTGTTCAGTGTCTGAACAAACTTTTAACAGTGCCCATGGGATGACTCCTTGTTCTTGATCATGGAGATAAATCCAGTACAGGGGAAGGGGTTAAAGCTGTGCTCCTTCTCTGTCAACTACTGGCATGCTGTGAACCACATTCACAATTCTACAGAGCAAAGGCAACAGTTTATATGGAATACATGGCAGGAATAATCGACTGTGGTCCTATTAGGTTCTTCTTCCCTTTTGTCTTATTCCTCCCTTCTGTAACTGAGGCAGAGAACGAATGTACTCCATCTCGCAATCCCCATGTGTAATTTCTAGGTTAGAACACTGCCCGGCATTTTATACGGGGCTGCCCTTGAAAAGTGCTTGGAAACTCCAATCAGTGCAGTATGCTGCAGCCAGGAAGTTGATTGGAATGGATTGAAGGGACCATATCCAGCCTTGGCCCATCTAGTTCCCAATTTGTTTCTGAGATCATTTTAAGGTGCCCACATTGATCTTTAAAGCCCTGTATGGCTTGAGACCAGCACATCTGAAAGGTCACCTGCCCAAACCTACCTCTCCATTATGGTCATCTTCTAAATACCCTGTTTCAAATGCCCTCACTTCTAGATATTAGGCAGGTGGCAACCCAACAGACGGCCTTCTTGGCCACAGAATCAAAACTACGGAACTCTCTTCCAAAGAATATTCATCTGTCCCTTTCTGTCCCTCTCTTCTACCAACAGATGTTCCATCTGGCATTCCCCCAGTGAGTCTTCCTTCCTTCTCTACATTTCAGTTCATTGCTTTATGTGATTTTATATATGTATTTTAGCTTTGGTTTTAATTGTTTTTATTTATTCTATTTTATTTATTTTGGATATTTCTAGGCTGCCTTTCTAGGCTCGGCAGGGCTCTGAGGGTGACGGGCCCTTGGCAGGGCTCCAGGGGCGATGAGCATTTTGCCTCTGCCAAGAGCCCCGCCAAGAGCAGTGCAGCTCAGCTCGGCAGGGATCCGAGGGCAACGGGCATTTCACCTCTGCCCGGTCCCCGCC